>NC_135182.1:20703008-21060508 GCF_041146795.1 Maylandia zebra | reverse complement strand
AGATGTGGAATTTCTCTTTGATGTTCCCAAGGTCTGCTTAACGATGAAAGCTTTGCCAAGTGCAAGAAAGGCGTGAAGGTTGTGAACTGTGCAAGAGGGGGCATCATCGATGAGGAGGCTCTGCTCAGAGCCTTGGAGTCTGGACAGTGTGGAGGAGCAGGCCTTGACGTCTTTGTGGAGGTTTTTCTTTTTGTCAGATTGATTGATTGACTTTATTTTTATTAAATAAAGAGATGTTGTTGCTTAAATTTCACATTGTCTTTATGTTTTTGGCTACAGGAGCCACCTAAGAACCACTCACTGGTGGAGCATCCCAATGTCATCAGCTGCCCTCACCTGGGAGCCAGTACGAAGGAGGCTCAGGCTCGCTGTGGGGAGGACATTGCCCTGCAGATCGTGGACATGGTGAAGGGAAAGAACCTGGTCGGAGCAGTAAGTCCTACATGCTCGTCTTAATACTGTGTTTAAAAAATAACTCCTCAGACCAGAGTTATAAATTTGCTAAAGGGCTACTGAAGTGATTGTTTGGCGGATTTGTGTAAAATGAATCGCTAAAGAAGCCTAAATATTCTCAAGCTTCAAAAGCATCACTATCAACAAATCAGACTTCATACCCACAGTTATCTGTACAGGAAGTAGTGGACTGTTTTACAGACTGCCGTGCAGCAGGTCAGAAGAAAACAGGAACCTAATGGATATCACAGCAGTGGTTATTAGCTTTCTTTGTCAAGCCAGGCTTTCTGCTTTGGGTTCTGTCCACACTTGCCATAAAGTGGGAATTTGATGCATCATTTCACTTTTCATCTGCACCAAATGGACAGCAGAATATGTCAAGTATTATCAGATAAGCAGATGATTATAAAGCTGTGAAGAATATAAAAAATAAAACTGCAGCGCTGTTTCTGGAAATAAGACAAGCGAGCAATGCTCGCAGAAAACCGTCAGTCTCAGGAATTTGTGAGTTAAATTTTTCTTTATTTCTTTTACTCCATGTGCCGTCAGTGCTGCAGTTTATTTTGAATATGACAGCTGCACATTGGACATCTGGAGCTTTAAAACTGATATATTTTATTGTTTGTTTAGTACAAAAAACATAAAGCAAACAGTGGTGATACATACAAAGAAACAGAGACTGAGCAGGAAACAGTATCAGTAGATAATCCAGTTTGATCACATTTGGAGGGTGTTGGTAAAAAAAATTATAAAAAAAAAGCCCTCAACTAAAATAAATAATTATAACCTTTTTTTTTTAAAAAGAAAAAAGAATGATTTTGTAACAGATTTTAAACTGTTCTCCTTATGCAGGTAAATGCTCAGGTCTTGGCTAGCACGTTCTCCCAGGAGTCGCAGCAACTGATTAAACTCGGAGAAGCCGTTGGATCTGTTCTTCAGTCTTTCAGCGCGTCTAAGAAACCATTCAGTCACGTTCAAATTACTACACAAGGTAACATTTCTGGTTTAACCAGTTTCCTGTAACCAAGCGACCTCAAGGAGAGTTCATCTCATAGGAAGGAAAAATACTAGGAAGCAGTTTTTCCTCCCTCTGCTGGTGTCACAGTGAAACTGTCCAATCAGTCGTGTGGGTTTATAAGCTATTATAGGAATATCATTTCTGTGTAATTTCTTTTGTCTTTTTTTTTTCTAAAACAGTTTTACTTTAAAATATTTTGCCTATAATTAAAAGCTTTTTGCACTCTGCTCAACAAACCAGGGGATTGCATGAAGTCCTCCACTGGTTACATGACTTCAGCTGTGCTGGTGGGTTTACTCAATCATGAATCAGGATGTTGCCCGAACCTCATCAACGCGCTGAGCTTAGCTAAGGAAACTGGAATCACGGTACACCGTCAATTTATTCAGGCAAATAAAACATGAGAAAAACAAGTGGAATATATGTCAAATAAATCTTTTTCCTTTATCTCAACTTCTTCAGGTTTACCAGGCCCACTGTGCATCTGCCGGGGCCACTGAAGGCGTGTGTAAGGTGGAGATTGCGGCCAATGGCTGCAGCTACAAAGCCAGCGGTTCAGTTCAAGGTGGAGCACCTGTCCTCCTGGAGCTGTGCAACAGTGTGTTCAGACAGCCCATCTCTCTCACTGGAAATCTGCTGTTCTTTAAGGCCCCTGCGAATCCTCAACTCCTGTCCTCACTGGCTGGTAAGAAAATGTAGACATCAAAACTATCATCTGTGAATATAAAAGATTTCACTGTACACAAATGGCCTCCACAGTCATCAAATCTCAGAGCAGGTTTGGGACATGGTTGAAGCACAGATGTGCTGCCAACAAATCTGTAGCAACTGTGCAATTCTATCATATCAATACTGGTTTGTTTCAGCACCTGTTTGAATCCATGCAACAAAGTATTAAGCGAGAGAAAAAGCAGGTCCAACCCAGTAGTGCAATAGAGTCGCCACCCTCTGGACAATAGATAGAATGCACAAACTCTCCCTCATTGTATATTCAAATGTATATTCAACATTCACAATCAGTAACTGAGAAAAGTTTCTTTTCAGTGTTTTACGAATTAATTTATGACTTCCATTAGTTCCATCAGTTTTGGAGGCTAAGGCAATAACCTTAAACACAATATAAAGAGTCAAAATTGTTTCTCACTTCAGAACAATTAAATGGAAAGTTTAGGTTGGTGGTAGATAGTTTGCTTGTCTGTTAAAATGTGTGTCTGAAAACAAAGCATGCATTCTTGTTGTTTTTCCTCAACTGCGTCTTTACGCACATTTGTTTTTGAGTTTGAATTTAGATGAAAGCTGGCCCTGAGTTGTGAGAACTAAATTGTAACCTTCACCATGTTTCTTTTCTTTCCATTCACACCTATTTTCTCTCTTCAATTGTTCTTTGTTTAGGAGTGTTGGCCACAGAGGGAGTGGAGATTGAGTCTTTCAGTGCTCCTGCAGACCGCTCTGGGGATCTGTGGTATTGTGTGGGGGTGTCCTCTCTCTTGAGAGATCTCAGTGCCTTGAACTCCGTGGTGAAGGATGCAGCGCAGCTCAGCTTTTAAATGACAGCGCAAAGCACTTACAGAGGCACTGAATAGCATTCAGGATGTGAGATCTGTAACATTTTCAGGAGCGTCTAATATAAATGATCCGGTCTTTGTGTTTACAGCTAACAACTTGTGCAGAAGTTGCAGTTTAAAACCTGCATTTTATAACATTCCAGTGTTTAGATGTTTTTATTAACTTGTAGAAGTAGAAATTAAATAAAAATGTTTGTTGTACGCTGCTCAGTTTGTTTGATCCTCTTAAAGAAGACTTTCTAATATGAACGCCTTATATTTTAATATTTTAAAAATACTTCACTACACAGCTCGAGTTCAGTACGACAGCCTTTCAATAATTCCTCTATTAAAATGTTCAATGTGTGATTTGTGTCGGTTCTATGGGGGGTTTTTTGCCCCACTGTTATTAATTTTTGGTAAGATTACACAGTAAAGGGCTGCACAACACATCCCAGAGCTAGTGGCAGAAAGCTGCTTTGTAGGTTGTAGCAAGCAAGCAACAACACAACTTTTTTTCATATGTAAATCTGTTCCTGTGGCATCATGGAAATCTCACTCACTTTAGATCATCTCATCTCACTACTTTCCACTTCTAAATAAGAATACATTTCAGCTCATTGTCTCAAAACAGAGTAGCCAGAAATAGGCATTTACTTTCTGTAGACCTTCAGAAAATATGAGTCCTACCACATGCAGTGCATATGCTCAGTTCTCTGAATCCTTAAGCAAAGATATATTTTACTCCATCCTCCCAGAAAACCACAGTGGATGCCACAGTAGTATATTTTTCAACAATAAATAAATAAAGAGATTAAATAATGGAATCTGTGGAATCGTTGCATGAAAAACTTAATTCAATCTGTGTCCGCTGCCTAATCAGTCATGCAGTTAGTCCAGCCTACACAGCAATCTGTTTAATCCACAGCAAAGCGCTATGGCTTGTGGTAAATGTCAGATACAACAGTCCTTCTGCATCCATATATTGGATGATGGATTTGAAACAAGCATTTCACATTTGGATTGTTCACTCTTTAACGACCTGTTGTCACTAATTTTCAGTAAAGTTGTTGTGTAATTTTGCATACCTCAGGCTTTTCTTCCTCATTTCCCTTCCTTAAGAACGACTTCTTGACAGCCACCTTGAGACGATTTCTAATGTCACCAGCAGATGGATAAACTTTAGGACCTAAAGCATCTCTCAGGTCCTGTGTCAGGTCTTTGCTGTTTTTCCCCCCCTTCTTTCTTAAGAACGTGACTTTTAGATACTGTTCGTCTGCTGAACACAGAGTTTGATTTTTTTTAGGCCTGCAAGCTTTTGTTTGTCCTTTGCTTGTCCAGTTTCTTAATTTTTATTAAGGACACAGTGAATGGCATGCTGCCATATGCCATTTTTTTTGTCTAATAGCTCTTTAGAAATCATGCTGTTGTTGCAATGCCTGTCAAACTGTGATGGAATTTTTCATAGATTCAACTAAAGGAACAAATTAGGTGTTTGTACGATAAAGTGGCTAAGGATACAATTTATAATTGGTTCTTTGCTAAGTTGTCTGTTATGTGTATACACAACACTGGTTCATCCCTTGATTGAGGTGGCTTTTTATGCTTGAATGATTCATATATCAATGTTAAAGTGCTTAACAAAACAAAACAAAACAGAAAATCTCTATGAAAATGGTGAGGTACAAGAGCTGGACTGAAAATAAGTGAAAAAGCAGCCAATGTGCAAAGGGCCTTCAGAAAGCCCAGAGAGCTATCCCCTAAGACCACCTGAAACAAAATTACACGTCTGGCTCATTGGAAGCAAACTATAAAGAAGTTAGCTCAAGTTTTTTTGCACGTTAATATAAAATTAAAACATTTCACCCGTTCACACAGACTTCTGTGTTACATAAAACCGGTTATGATGTTGTAACAAGAGACAAAGTGCGATTCATTTTGAAAGTTTAATTCGATATTTTACCTCAGTTGGCTGTTTTATCAACATCAGTCGTTTGATTTATAAGTTAAACGTTCAGAAAATACTGAGTGGGACCGTCGCAGTGCTCATTTTAACAACAGTTAAACGATAGAATAAATTCATGAATAAAATCCTTCATTGGACTAAAAAGAAAAGAATCAGCATGTCTCACGGAAGGTAACTTTTTTATGAACATTTATGCAAAACAGTTGCCAGTCAAATCTCTGTCACTTAGCCATTAAGTTATGCATTGAGTCCAGTCTGCACCGCTGTCCCTTTTAATTCAGCATTAAGCATTAAACTCTCAGGTAACAGCAGTGACCTGCCTCTCTGTTGCTTTATAAACCCAGGCGGCTTGTTATGGGGCACAAAAAACAATCTGTCTTTTAAAAAAAGGTTTTACAAAGGCTCTGTTATTACTAGTTCTAATGCAGTAATATTGTTTCATTATATATGATTTGCTGAGATTAACACATATTCCGTCTCTGCAGCCCTGTGCTGTTAATCCTCGTTAGGATTAGCTAAAGCCTTTACCGCACTCGAATTGGGTTCAGAATACCATGGCAACGCCAAGAATGGTGAACACATGAATGGACCAGTGCAATGACTTCTTCTTCGTCGTCGTCTTCCCTTTCTCCTTCTTGCGCCCTAGTAAAAAGCGACGCTCATTTGTATACTATTTGTATTCTGTTTGCGCCTGCTGGGTGCACAGAAAATGTGCCGTTCGTGAGCGCGTCACGAGACTGTGGATGGATGGAGGTTATATTTAGACTCTGAGAGAAAACGGTGGGGTTGGGTGATTCCTCTGAAGGAGTTTTGTCAAGGACCCGCTGTTTGAGACTACAGAGCAGAGGAGAAGAGAGGAGGAGGAGGGGGTTATGGACGCTGCGCACAAATACCAAAATAGGATCGAGCTGCCTGCCTGCGACTGTCCTGCGTGAGCTAAATTGAGGCTCATGTGTGGTGGAGACGGGAGAGCTTGAGGACAGTGTGGAAGGAGAGACAGAAAAAAAAAAGCTCGAGTCATTCATGGAAATAGGGTGAGTGGTAGTCAAGCAGTGTGTCTGCTTGGATACAGGGATTAAAGCGTAAATGCGAAGACTCTTCTATGACCAGTCACACTGCAATTAATTATAAATGGGAATGTGACGCCTCGGTATTGCTTTGATGTTCGCCAGCCCTCTGTGTGTGTGTGTGTGTGTGTGTGTGTGTGTGTGTGTGTGTGTGTTTGGCTTACATTAGACACATACTTTCTCCATCTCTCTTTTCTAGATATCATGTCACATAAACAAGCCGAAATCTACACATATGACTTCTGTGATGGTGACCATCCGGCAGAGCTCCTGGATGCGCTCAGGCACTTCTACATTAGCGGGCTGTTTACCGATGTCGCTCTGCAGTGTGGCGAGTCGGGACAGGTGTTTCACTGCCACAAGGCGCTGCTGTCAGCCCGCAGCTCCTATTTCAAAGTCATGTTCACAGCTGACATGAAGGAGAGATCAAACAGCGTCATCAAACTGAGCGGCATAGACTACGGGGTGCTGGGTGCTCTGGTGGACTATGTGTACACTGCTCAGGTGTGCATCACTGAGAGCAACGTACAGAGCCTGCTGGAGGCTGCAGACCTGCTGCAGTTCGTTCCTGTGAAGCAAGCATGTGAGGAGTTTCTCATTCGCCTCCTGGATGTGGACAACTGCCTGGGCATGCACGCTTTCGCTGAGCTGCACCTGTGCCCTGGGCTGGAGAGGGAGGCACGCAGAGTGATGCTGAGCAGGTTCCCGGAGCTCATTCAGCAGGAGGAGTTTCTAGAGCTGCACCCTGAGAAGATGAGAGAAGTCTTGGCTGTACAGAGCCTCACTGTGCAGAAAGATGAAGTGTTGATAGATGCTCTCGCCACATGGGTAAACCATGACTTAGATAATCGCATACACCACGTTTCAATTATGCTACATTCCATCCATCTGGATCTGGATGAGATTTACTTTAAGACCACGTTAGACGTGTATAGACAATACTTAAAGAAGAATGATGGGAAATTGAAATCTATAATCATCCAGGCTTTAAGGTCAAATGGAAAAGAGATACCTGCGGCTAGAAAAATGTCTGCCAACATGTATATCATTGGAGGGTACTATTGGCACCCCCTTTGTGAAGTCCACATCTGGGATCCTATCAGCAACACATGGGTGCAAGGAAAGGACATGCCCAACCATGCAAGAGAGAGCTACAGCGTCAGTTTACTTGGTGCAAATATCTATGTGACAGGTGGCTACAAGACAAACACTGTTGAGGCCCTGGACACTGTTTCAATTTATAACTGTGACTGTGATGAATGGACTGAGGGCTGCCCCATGATTACAGCCAGGTACTACCATTGCTCTGTGGCGTTGCACGGCTGCATCTATGCCATCGGAGGCTACCGGGGAGGAGCTCCAGAACGAGACACCGAATTTTATGATCCGTTAAAAAAGAAATGGTTCCCTGTGGCCAAAATGATCCAAGGTATGCTGAAATACTGGGATTGTGTTATCTCCAGGGCTGAAATGATGAGCAGGATATAAATAAATGAAGGCAGAGGAAGCAGTTTCACCACAAGGTCCATTTAGTGGAGTTGTATGAGTTCTTTATGGGCTTCTTATAGGATGAAAAGCTGTTGTTTAAAACACATGGTCATAATACCATCTGCTGATGAAGATCATGTGATTTTTTGACTGAAAGCTCCTGAGCAGTTCATACATGGAACTTGTTGTTTCTCAGTTCAAGAATGAGCATTAAAATCAAATGTCATTATATGTTTTTTTTAAACAGTATCATTGACAATCATTTATGTGACTCATACCATTTACGGTAGCAGCTATTTATTATATGTTCTGCACAGAACAACAAGCCGACAGAGTTCACATTAAGAATTGTATCCACCACCCAAAGGGAGCGAGCAGGCAGCTAACATTACAGCTCAACAGAAGGAGACACCATTAATGTTTAGATAGTGTCACACTGTTGCGAACTCATGCTTTTCAGCATGGTTAGATGAACTGTGGGGGTATAGCTTAGCAAATAATTGAGTAGTTCATAACTGAAACTGCTTGAAACAAGGTTTGCAGATTTTTGAACGACTAGGCCACAGTTTCTGCGAAAGCTGCTGAGTTTTTCCAAACAGTGCTTTGATAACCAGATGTCAAGTGCCAGTTATTTCCATTTTATTAAGGAAAAACCAGAATCTGATAGAGCTGATATCTACTAATCTGAACAACTCACACCAAAAAGATTCAGATGGATAAATGGCACTACAGGCCAGAGGAAAAACATGTAATTTTGATTTTGGGTGAACTGTGCCTTTGCACTGTGCATATATATATATATATATATATATATATATATATATATATATATATATATATATATATATATATATATATATATATATATATGTATATATGTATATGTATATATATAACTTTGTATGAATGAAGTGATAAAACACATACTTAAGGTATCATCTTTTTTACGTGATAGACAGTTTGGAGTGTTCAAGTGATGCTTATGATCTCTGTTTTCTTTGAAGGTGTAGGAAATGCTACTGCGTGTGTAATGGGGGATAAAATCTATGTAACCGGAGGTCATTATGGCTACAGAGGAAGCTGCACCTATGAAAAAACACAGGTGTACAGACCAGATGTCAACGAGTGGAGCATCATTACAATAAGTCCCCATCCAGGTATGCGTGCTAAAGCAGACCAAACAGAAGCATGAGTATATTAAATGCTGTTTTCTAAGGTGAACTCCTCTCATTTCAGAGTACGGGCTGTGTTCTGTGTCTCTCAACAACAAGCTGTATGTGGTGGGTGGACAGACGACGATTGCCGACTGCTACGACACAGAGAGAGACGAGTGGAGACCGATATCGGTGATGAAGGAGAGGAGGATGGAGTGTGGGGCCGTGGTAATAAATGGTTGTATTTACGTAACAGGTGGATACTCGTACTCCAAAGGGACTTACCTTCAAAGCATCGAGAAATATAACCCTGAGCTGGACTCGTGGGAGATAGTGGGGACTCTCCCCAGCCCGACCAGGTCACATGGCTGTATTTGTGTTTATGGTGTTTAGTGACACAAATTTTTGTTTACTGATTATTTTGTGCCAAATGGATCTAACAGTGACTCCACTGAAGAGAGCTAATATTCCACACTTCATATTTATCTCACAGCATGTCAGCCTGCACCAGATCCTTTAGGAAGCTATTTGCCAAACTGTGAATATAGTGATGAATACCAGCTTTTCATACAAAACTCAGGGGCCTCATGTTGAGCGTTTTTTGTTTGTTTGATTGTTTGTTTAAAATAGACTGAAAAGAAATGAAGAAAAGAGAAGATGACATTTTATAATCTAATAAGTATTATTTAAAAATCACACTACAAATAGACTTTTATTAGTAGAGGTGTACTAGGTTGTACCTTGATTAAATAAAGTACTAAAATGCTAATAAAGTTCTGTTTGAGTTCAGTGAATTTTATGGACTTAAGAAATTTATTTGGCACTTCATTTGTTATATCTGTTAAACTGTTTGTTAACACAAATATTAAATAACCAGTCACATAGCAGCAACTCATTGCATTTAAGCACGTAAACATGTTCAAGATGATCCCGTGAAGTTCAAACTGAATGGGGATGAAAGGTGATTTAAGTAACCTTGAATGGTTGAGGGTTGTTGGCATTTCACAAACTGCTAATCTACTGGGTTTTTCCCAGATAGCTATCTCTAGGGTTTACAGAGAGAAGATGTCCAGTGAGTGGCAGTTTGCAAGTTGAAATAACTGATCCAAGACAGAATGACCAGACTGCTTTGAGCTGATAGGAAGGCAACAGTAACTCAAATAACCACTTAAAGCGGGGCTAACTTGGCAGCAGAAGACCAGACTGCATGCCACCCCTGTCAGCTAAGAACAGGAAACAGGCTACAGTACAAACAGACTCACCAAAATTTGAACAATACAAGACTGAAAAATGCTGATGAGTCTTGATTTCTGCTGCAACATTTGGATGAAAGGAATTCGGCAAAAACAACATGAAAGCACGGCTCCATCCTGCCTTGTAACAAAGGTTCAGGATTAGGGTCTTACAGTATGGGGAATATTGTTTTGGCACACTTTCAACTTCTTAGTAGCAACTGAACATTGTTTATTCACCACAGCCTTCCTGAGTATTGTTGCAGACCATGTCCATCCCTTTATGACCACAGTCTACCCATCTTCTGATGGCTGCTTCCGGCAGGATAACACTCCGTGTCACAAAAGTGAAAAACTGGTTTCCTGACATGACAGTGAGCTCACTGTATTCAAATGGGCCTCCACAGTCACCTCCACAGTATTTTATTCTTCCATTGTTTTTATTAATTTTTGTTGCTTTAACTTTGCACTGTTCACTTTCTGCTGTGACACAACAAATTTCCCACGTGTGGGACTAATAAAGGTTTATCTTATCTTAAATTCAAATAATTAAAAGAAGACGAGCTACATTGCATTTTTTTAAAGTTGATATCAAAAGAGAAAAATACTGATAATAATAACATCAGTCTTTTCCCAAACTTAGGTGGGTGATATTTACGTCACACATACAACAATAAAAATACAATGTAGATGTCTCCCAAAACAAAGTCAGGAAAGAGGCAAAATTATTTTAAGCTAATGAAATGTCAGCCTTGATAAAAGTCTGACCTTTCTTACAACAATCGGTGCAACTGAAGTCCTACTATAATTGTTTTTAAAAGGTACACACATCAATAAAAAACAACCTAATAAATACGAAAAACAAAAACTTTAAAATGACACATAAAAACTAAACGCCGTGATTAGAATCACAGCGGCATCTTGTGGTTGTGATATATCATCGCAGTTTATAATCCAGGTATCAAACTTAACACACTGTTCGCGTAAATACGTGACTTAGCAAAAACAAAAAACAAACAAAAATTCTATTTTTAAGCGCGAATATGAAAAGCATAAGAATGTTTAACAGGTATAGGAACATGTAAAAAGAATACTGAAGTTTTTGGATACATTTGTAGTCTTACGTTATTTTTTATTTCAGGCTTGGGAATCTTCCTGTGTTTGAAAAACAAATGCACATCGATCAGTTTGCTTAAACTTTTAAATAAGAAGGTAATGTCTTGTGATTTTAAAGTGCACTCTGGCTAAGTTTGAATTTAAACATTGTGCACTGATAAATTAAGTTTCTTAATTTTAATTTTCTGATTACCCAAATATGTACTAGAGAAAATTATTCCAAAGCATTAGCACGTATACATAATGAAAAAGACCAAATTTCTTGTTGTTCTGCTGCAGGGATCAAGCACAGAGGAGCTTGCGCGAACATGAGTCTTTTTTGGCCCTTGGTGGGCTCCGTAGCACGCAGTTCCACAACGTGCGAGCAGTGAAGTGGGGACTGTTGGTTTGAACAGCTTAAACTGCTTCTAGCTGCGACTTATTATGTAAGTGTAACTTTTTACGATTGTGAAAACAATTTTTAAGGCTTTTTATGTTACCCAGGGAGTGTTTTATAACGTTACTAAAGAACAGAGTGGATTTTCTTCCAGCAGGTTTAAACAGCGTGTTGCAGCTAGAATAGTGTTAGCAGAGTAGCGGTGACTACTTTAATTTACCTACAAAAAAAAGTAATTCACGCACTAACAAATCACGTAATTTAGTAAAACATGTACCGATAGCGTGGATAGACAAATGAGAAGCTGCTTTTGTTGTGTTGATGCCAAGCGTGGCCCGTGTACTGAAAGAGCTAAGCTAACAAGTTAGCCGTGGAGCTAGATGAGCCCGTAGTTAATTATGGTGACTGAAACACGTCGGTTTAGTCCTGCGATGTGCTACAACTCACAATTTTAGGTTTAGGTTCCCTTTTGTAAGATTTAAAACTGGGCATCTATCTGAAGGTGTGTATCTAAATGTAAATATATAGCAACTAAATGATATTTAATAGTGCATATAACTGTGTAACTGCATTAAGTTATTACTTTGGTTATTATAATCAAGTCTTAAAGATGGTTCCTGTATGGCCTTGCAGATAATTTACAAAAACTCAGACAACAGCAAGGCCTCATACCAGCGTTTAATAATATGACAACGTGGCCAATAGCTAATCATATTTTTTCCCTAGTTCGTTTTGCTTGTATGTTGTTTTTCAGTTTTGGGTTTTATTTATTTATTTTTTTGCTTTGTGTTGTTTGTTTTTTCCGATTTCTTTATACTCTTCCTCGTGCTGTATTTGAACTTTCAGCCAGCACAACATTGATCAATGTCGGCTAGGGAGGTTCGTAAATATTATTTGGTTTGCGGATAAGCTGATGTCAAGCAACATCCCTAGAAAACTTTCTGTGTTTACAAACATAAAATATCAACATATAATAATTCTAAGGGTGAAAAAGCCGATTTCCCATTAACATGGTTCAGGCTGCCTAAGCCTGGCAGTTTTTTGTTTTTAGTCATTTTATACCTTCTGTTTAAAACAGTTGACTCTTTGAGTACTAAAGTCTAATATTTGTTAGAACAACCTGTTGTATAAATTTAATCTTTGCCATGTTTTAGATTGTTTAGATTTTTGATTTCACAGGTTGTCATACAAGTGTTTTTCATGGTTTTTGACCTTCAGATATTTTTACTTGATTCTCAAAAAAATTCATTTCTAACAAATTAAGAGGTACATCAAAAATCAAATGAAATGGAAAATAATGAAAATATTTAAGTGTCATAGCTTTGTTTTATGTGTAATTCATGCAAATTATAAACAATTATAAACAAAATTACAAAACCCAATTTAAAAGTTCTTTAGGATTTGTTCCAGAAAAATCATTTTTAATCCAAATTTTATTCCTTTTAATCTTTAATGTATTAGTAAAACCAAAATCTTAATATATTTGGCCAATAAGAGTGCATCGTAAATTGTAAGTTATCCTATAGGATCTTATGTGTGGGTGTGTGTGTCCAGTCTGTTTTAAAACTTATGACAATCAAGAATTTAGATAAGTGAATTGAAATTTTATTAAATATAGATAAATATTGTGAATGACGTCACCTGCAGTACCTTCACATCCCAACAGAGGGCTGCGACCCACATGTTGGGAATCTGCCATTAATATAAAATTTACATCCATCCATCCATCCATTCGCTTCCGCTTATCCTTTTCAGGGTCGCGGGGGGTGCTGGAGCCTATCCCAGCTGTCATAGGGCGAGAGGCAGGGTACACCCTGGACAGGTCGCCAGTCTGTCGCAGGGCTATAAAAAAAAAAAAAAAATTACAAATTTACAGTTAATACAAAAAAGCTCCCCGAAAAAAACATTTCGATTTTTTTGTTTCATATGTAACATGGATAAAATCTCTTCTTGTAAGATATTTTTATTTAAAAGTTTGTTGTAAACATCAGAGAAATCTCTAACTCAGTAGGACACCTTTCTTTTTGTTTTGTTTTTTTCTATGCAGAACCAAAATGGCAGAAAGTCAAGAAGAGATGTCTCCACTGGAGGGGAAAGTGGTGCGACAGATCGAGGTATTTCCAATTTAAAGTTTAAACTCATAATTTGGTATTTACCAGGTAAAACTGGTCCTGATTTGGCTGTAAATGATTCCTACTCAGTACTACTTTGGCGATCACAATCTTCCAAGAGACCGGTTTCTCAAAGAGCAGCTGCAGGTCGATGATGGCTGGGTGACTTTGGAGACGATGCTTAAATTCAACAGGTTTGTTTATTTCTCTTTAATGCTTTCCGTGTCAAATAATTACTGTATTTATTTTATTTTAGTCTCTATTTTTGGCTTTCATTTATTTACCTATGCTTTTTGTTTATTGAGATTTTAAGGGGGGGAACTCTACTCTGAAGTATATAAGTGGGGTTTAAAAGTCCAGGCGCTATCTTCAATTTGTTCATCTTTAGATTACTATTCAGTACTACTGATGTACTTACTTGTGTTTACTGATTGATGAGAAGTCTCTTTAACTTAAGATTTTTAGCTGATTGCATTGTGTATTTATAAATGTCATCATCTGAGGTCTCTAACTAAACTTAGGACTGAATTTTAGATGCACTTTTTAAGGTGTTGTTTGACATTACGAGACGCTGCACTAAAATCTACTTTGTAAATTTGTTAATTAAAATTCTTTCACTGTGAAATTGTATATACCTGTGGGGTATATTTGTTGGTTGCTTATATTAGACACTTTTTATTACAGATTAACTAAATACTATGCTTATCACAACTCGGCATTAAACACTGTGCTTACCTTCTGTGCAGTGCAGTTCTAACACTGCTTTATCTGTTGAAATATGAGCACAGAAAACTGGCCATAAAGCCTGCTAAAGCACAGAAATTAGCCACAGAAAATTAATAAATGAAAGCTGACACATGATGTAAAATGCTCTGACAATTTCTGCTAGTGTGTCCTATCAAGTCCCACGTTTTGTCATCCTCTAGAGGTTGTAGTTTTGGATATTTTGGATGTTGGTGTATATATGTGTGTGAGGATCTTTAAATGCAGCATGCGAGTGCAGCTAATAGGAGGAGACAGTGCCTGTGGCTGTAGTGAATGTTAGTTTCAATGTGTGTTCACATTGTGGTTACTGCATTGTTGAAGTGGCTTTTTTCTCTTCACCACACCTGTAATGACTAAAGGAGGTGTGATTGAGGGCTGACAGTAATTGGCAATTAACTAGCTTAATACCAGTATATTATTTATTATATTTATTGTTGTGAAAAACAGCCTTTTATGGACTGCAGTTCTATTCCACTTAGTGTAAAAATACTAGCACAACATGACATACTGAAGCTGCAGTAACAACCTTCAGTCCACAAGGACAAGGGTAGGCTTTTGAGTATAGCTGTTTGGGGTGGGTGTGCTGGGCAAGAAAAGGAGGATAGTGATGACTAATCGGTGTGTTTGGACCCTTTCTATGATTCATGATGGGCAGGATGAGATGAGAGCATGCTCTCATGCTGTGCCTCAGGTTCACTTGTTAGCAGTCAGGTCACAAGTGGCCACAGCAAGGGCAAATTAACACAGCAGGAGGAATCCATTCCTGTAATCCCTTTATTAAAGTGTATATTTAGAATGTAATGTAGTGTGTGAGTCAGCAAATTACATTCTAATTGAGCTTTATTACTTGAAATGGGAGTGCCCACCCCACTCACATACATAACATGACCAGGCTGAGAGAATTCAAAGAGGGACAATTAGATAAACTGCAGGGTCTTCTCCCTTATAATGCAGATGAATGCATGCATCATTAGTGTTAACACACAGCCCTACAGCCGCCTGTAGCTGAGTGTTTGTTGAAAGATTTGCATTCTTTTCATAGGTTGAAGTCTTTAACCACAGACAGCAGCGTCCTCATTGCAGCTCTGGAGAAGTCAAAGACTGGTCTCTTGGAAATCAGTGAAGACAAGACAAAGATCAGGAGGTCTCCCAGCAAGCCCTTACCCGAACAGGACGATGAATACAAGGATGCACTTAAACACAAATCTGTATACATGGCAAGTTTTTTAGTTTTTTTAGTTTTTTTTTTAAACTGTATGCAAATGCTTTGAGAATGCGTAAATATTTGTTTGTGCTCACAGTGGCATTCAGACAACTTTTATTTTTTTTCAAACTAATGCAGCGTAATGCAACAGTGCAATACATCTTTAGCCTACCCACACTCTTATAAATTGTGTAGACAAAATCACAATTATTCTCCACCTTGATTGTATTCCTACTGTTTTCCCTACATTTTGTTTTTTCCTCATCTAGAAAGGTTTCCCTCTTGAAACATCCCTGGATGAGATTCAGGAGTGGCTGAATGGCAAAGGCTCGGTAGTAAACATTCAGATGAGGAGAAACCTGCAAAGGCAGTTCAAGGTACGGGAAACAGAACTTGAGATGTATATAATTTAAAAAAATATTTTTTTTCAATTTTAGGAGACCTTCCCTTATATAATTTTTGTATTTCTGTCTTTTCAGGGATCTGTGTTTATCTGTTTTGACACTGAAGAGTCAGCCAAGCAGTTCCTAGAACGCACGGATATAAAATCATTCAAAGACAACGAGATGCTTGTGTTATCAAGGTAGGCTGTGATGCTTTTTAGGCACTAGCTAGCAGCTATCAATGGTGTCAGTGATTTAATAAAGAATTCACTGATTTAAGAGGTGTGGCAGATGTGTCATATATGTACTTTGATGCCTTTAAATCGGATGAAGTAGCTTGCATAACTTCTATTTTATTTTATTTTAATCTTTTAAATTGAACAAAGAAACTGAACTGTTTTGTGTGTTGGGCCAATATAGACTTACAGGCCCATCGTACTTGACCTTGTGAATAATGTGACAGCACATCTGCTGATGATGTTTCAGCTTGCTGTGCACTTCCCGGCATGGAGCCTGTAAAGTTTTTACCAGCATTTAAATGATATTAGTAGAGAAGCCGAGAGAATCAGAGATTACACAGGGTTTTTTGTTTTTTTTGGTGAATCATACAAAACTACTATATCCCAGAAGAAAAATACAGGTGGTATTTCTGGGATACAGAGAATAGAAAACAGCTGTAACAAAGTTTTACAATTATACTAAACTACATACATATATCTGGATGATAGAGGTGGGAATCACCATACATCCCACGATACGATATTATCACAATACTTAACACACGATATGATATTATTGCGATTTTTTTTTTTTTTTTTTTTTTTTTTATATTTTGCAATATTCAAATTCTGTACATAAAGTTAAACTTTATCAATATTCATTTTGTCTAATATCAAAGTCTCGCACTCAGTCTTTCTCTCATTTCAGTCAGTTTTATTGTTGACAAAGTGAACGGTTTGTATTACAGTCTAGTCCAACTTAACTGAATACAACCATCTGGTACAATTATAGCTATTCTGAACTAAGCAATTTATGAAAACTATGCAGCCCCTTCAGCAACTGAAAAATTTGAAAGTAAATTAAAACAAAATATAAATTTACATCAAATAAAAAAGTTTTAAACTTAATTAAAATAAAACATGTTCTTAAATTAAAATAAGTAAACTGTCATGTTTATTGCTGCCAAAAAAAAGTTAAACACATTTGGACAGTGAAGGAATGTCAGGATTCTTGCTCAGAAAAAGGATCAACATGCTCTGAGCACAAAAACCTTTTTTGTAACAAAATATCGATTTCTGCTGTCCCTGTATCGATACATTATTAGCAAACAAAATATCACGATACTACACAGTATCGATTTTTTCCCCCACCCCTACTTTTCGTTCGATCATGTCGGTTTTAACAAGTAAATGTTTCCCGGCATGGAGCCTGTAAAGTTTTTACCAGCATTTAAATGATATTAGTAGAGAAGCCGAGAGAATCAAAGATTATACAGGGTTTTTTTTTTGGTGAATCATACAAAACTACTCTATCCCAGAAGAAAAATACAGGTGGTATTTCTGGGATACAGAGGATAGAAAACAGCTGTAACAAAGTTTTACAATTATACTAAACTACATACATATATCTGGATGAGATGCATTTTTTTTAACTGGGGTTTTGCAAACCTTTGAATTTCTCTGTGTGAAACAATGTAATTGATCAGCTCTTTTTTTTTTTTTTCAGGGAAGCCTACCATGCCAAGAAGGTAGAAGAGAGAAAACAGTTTAAAGCAGAGACAAAAGCAAAAGTTAAACAGTGAGTACATATTCTTTAGTATCTTTAATCATAAAACTGGATTTTACACTTTGTGAAAAATAACCTTCCTACTTCTGTCTTTTTTATTCAGGGAAAAGGAACAACAGCAGAAACACGCAGAGAAAAAAGAAATGGTAAGCTCTCCAAGTGTTTGTGAGCTTATTCTGCTAATGAACGCACCACTTAAAGAATAAATAGGCTTTGTAATGATGTTTTCTCATTTTACTTGCAGGATCTGCTTTTGGATGAGCAGTCAGGACGTTTACTGAAGTTTTCAGGAGAGCTTGAAGGTGTTTCAAGAGAAGACTTCCATGAATTGTTCTCTGGCATCGAACACATAAAGTGGGTTGACTTCACAAGAGGGGCCAAAGAGGTATGTTCTCCATCTGTTTCTTCATACATGTGGTATAACCTTATCTACTTACATCATTTACTTGTGTAATTCAATTCAACATGTTTTAATTGTAACCATTTGTTTTGTGTGTTTGTGTTTTTATATTTGTGCGGGTTGAGGACATCTGGTGAAATTGTGTCCTTGCAAGAGAGACGAGATGTCTGGGGTTGTTTAGACTAGTGGGGTGATGAATGATAATATCCACATCTGTGGTAATTATAGGAAATTTCCAAGGACAGAAAGCAGTTTTCATTGACAGTACAGAGAGATTTTGTCTCTTGGAGAAAGGGGGTGATGTCTTCCTCAGGTTTCTAATGTTTGCATGACAATAAAGAGACTGATGAACCAGAAAACTGAAGTCAGGTTTACAGACTTTTTTTCCACAACACAACATGGTGGCATGACTCAGGATTGAAAATGAGTAGAGCTGTTTCATTTCAAAGAAATACTATTTGTTTAAATATTTTATTTTTTTCTCCTCCTGATAAGGGCACCCTTCTGTTTGACGGGAAAGCACAGGAAGCGTTAGATAAAGCCAAAAAAGAACACGGAGAGGAACTGAAAATCAACGACAACACTGTCACATGGCAGCTGCTTGAAGGAGATGAGGAGAAGGATGTGATGAAGAAGATAATAGAGGCTCAACAAGGATCATTCAGCAGGTGCAGAGGCAGAGGTGAGATGCATTTCCATGTTGTTTAACATTGTTGACTGCATTGGAATGTAATCAGTTAATGTCAATAAAGATACAGTTCCACAGTGTCATCTATATGATTTAGTAAGGTAGTCTTGTCTGTCGTAAAAGGTGGAAGAGGAAGAAGAGGCCGACGGGGAAGAGGTGGCAGAGATCAAGGCAGAACTCAGTACCAAGGAAAAAAGATGAAGTTTGAAAGCGATGATCACCATGAGGAGGGTAAGTTCAAAATCATTTAGCGCTTTTAGTTCATTCAACTCAAAAATTTCATATCCTATTCATTTTCAGTTCCTAATGGAGTCCCCCAGGGATCTATCCTGGGCCCTCTTTTATTTGTCATCTGTTTCCCATTTGTCATTTTTCTAACAGTTAAACTCATGCAGATGAAGGCACAACATTGCTGCCACCCTTTCCCTCCCTTTGATAGCAGATCTCACGTGAAAAACAGAAAACAAAGTAGTGATATATACTCACGATATACACTAAACTATAGATGTGTAAGACAATGGGCCACTATATAGAGTCAACATAAAATAATCATGAATCCATTTCGCAGGCTTACATATTCTCAACATAAATAATGAATGGTTGCCAGGAAGCATAGAATTTTCCAGCACACCCTCTGATGGTGAACTTAATCTTCTCTAGATGAATGTGGCTCACCACGTCTCTGATCCACTGGCCAAATGTTGGGGGCCAAGGATCCTTATTTTCTATAAACTTAATATCAGTTTCCGTTGTTATGTTGATGACATTCAACTCTACCGGTCTACTAAACCTACTGCTGTCATCCCACCCACTGTCCTATGTGTTTACCTCCAGAAAATCAAATCCTTGCAATTTTCTCAAATTAAATTGATAAAATAGAGGTTCTCCTCATTGGCACCAAATCTGTCTAAATGTAACAGTTTCTCCTTTCCTTCTGGTCCAGACTCTGGGTGTCATTCTTTTCAAGCACACTCGCCTCCATCCATCTCTTTTTACCTGACTGTACTGCCATCCTTGGTCACACCTCGGTTAGGACCCACCTACTGTAGCTCTTTTTGGTCTTTCTCTCAACTTGTTCATAAACGTCAATTGTTACAGACTTCTGCTGCTTGCATCATCACCAGAACTCAGTCACATCACACCTGCCCTTCAAAAGCTCCATCGCCTTCTGCTAAAATATTGCACTTCAATATTCTGCTTCAAAATGTAGTCTTGGGAACATATTGTAGTCTGTGTTAAGATTATTTCTTATCTAATTTGTATTTTCTTTTTTGTTTGTGTTTTTTCCCTTTAACAGCTGCACCTATAAAGAGAGAACGGGAAGATCCCGATTATGGTCCTGCAGCAAAAGTTATCAAAACTGAAAATGGATCTTAGTTATGACTTAAAATCAGTTTTTCTTTAATGAAAACGTTTATTACAAACAGTGAAAATGGAAAATACAGAGACAACTTGAGTCCATTCCAGTGAAAGCTTCAAGCTTTGGAAAATCGTAGGAAGTCCACCTGGATGTCAACCTGGAGAAATATGTTCAAAGCATCATTTTGCAGCCTTTTATGTCCCCGAATACTGTGCCTCTTATATTATTTGTGTACCCATGTTTCTCTTTTGAAGATGTTTTGCATTGCATTCACCTTAAACTTTTTCACTATAATTTAATTTCACCAGGAGATTTTAGTTTATTTTGCAAGACCTGTGTGACATCTAGAATGTGTGTGGAGTTAGTTTTCCTACATTGACTGATTGAAAATATCTTCTTTGCTAATTTGTTGTTTGCATATGTGGACTGCAAATAAATCATTTACCAAAAAATGGGGGAAATCTGTCCTGTGTCACATTTAGCTGGAGAACATGTACTGTCTGATGTAATCTTACCGATTTCTTTTTGTGGAACTTGTAAGATGCTGGCAGGTCATATCGCAGTTCTTTAATAAAAGTATTTAGTGAATATTTGAATATTTTAATAATAGAAGAGAAAAAAAAAGATTGGCCTTATTTTTCTTACCTGCTATGACTTCCATCTTTACTCCCCAGTCATTTGCCTTCTTTTGTATGTGCTGCAATGGGATCATAAAAAACAGATCAGGCATCACAACATTCATACTGTAGATAGAGATGTGAGTTTTGGCTTCATATTTAATGGTCACATTGATAAATTAACTGCTAAGTAAGATGTAAAAGATCAGCTTTCAGAGACCTGAGAGACTGTCAGGGGCTGGTGAACTTACTTCTCGTGTTGACATTTTATGAAGTGAGTAAACGGCTGTCTTTGCCATGGTTAAAGCAGCTCGGAGGAACTTCATGTCCATACCTTAAACAAAACAGAACAATAAGTAACGGGCTGTATGAAGGGTTAAAGGGATGCTCCTGTGACTACAAATGCACAGCCTGCCCGAAAAGATGTGACAAATTAGGCAGCTGGTGAGTGGACGCTCAGGTGGACAAAACTGTCGTCACTGCCTGTCTGTGGCACAAAATGGTTTAAAAGAAATAAAGAAGCATGTTTGGGGGCTAGTTGGTTCATTCTAAACTTCATGGACTGATCAGCTACTTGTGGACACACACACAGTAGTGAGGTTTTAAACAGTCAGCGCTCCACAGCTGGACACATGAAGTGAAGAGAGTAGTGTGCACATATAATTGCAACAGTAAAGAACTGTGCAAACGACAAGTTGCCGCTAATCCTTACTACCATAACATAAACACGGAATAAACTTAAATGTATTATTTCTTTGAGTTATTTTGCATTTTGTTAGGCTGGGGGGTTTAAGTCTCTAGTGCTTCAGTTATAAGAGGATTTTCAAAATTAGTAAAGAAAGAAACCGTTCAAATTTAAGGCATGCGCTCACCTTGGTTGTGTTTTGTCCCAAATGGTGGATTCATTATGACAGTGTCAAACTTTTCGGCGTACGCCTCTGGCTCCAGACGACACATGTCACACTGGATCAAATCCACGTTAGAAATCTCAAACTCCTCTGCGTTTCTTCTGAATATGTCCAGAGCGTCATCGTCAATATCGAAGCCGACGCACAAACTGCAGAAAGAAGGAAAAAAGATAGATACAGCGCAGAGAATAGACTACAGTAAGCCACGGCTATGTTAAACTTATAAACAATGCTCTCACCCTGCGTCAAGCATCGCAGCTCCGATGCTGAGGACTCCGCAGCCACATCCCAGGTCTGCTACGAGTTTACCCTCAATGTCATCAAATGTACTCTGGATTGTGTAGAGCATACATGCTGCGGGGGGGGGGAATAATGAATACAAAATATGTGCTGTTACACGCTCAACTGATCGTCACTGTTACCGTCATACCTGCAATATGAGCACTGGTTGGATACTGCTCAAGAAGGATTTTTGGCTCTTCAAATGTGTCCACCTGCTGCAGACAGCTTTCTAATTCCTTCAGTTTCATCGCTTTTAATGTCCCAACTTTGCGTGCAACAGTGGGTTAATTTAAATTTCCTTCTTTAGTTTAAATCACATTGAGAGGATAATTTGAGCCATGATTTCTACTGAAGCTAAGAAGTTCCACGGGGTAAGCAGCTGTGCACGTCAACCAAAACAATCCGACGATAAACCGTGGTAGCGCACATGTTCCTACCCGCGAATGGTGTTTATGACACTAATAATAATATTAGTGATTAAATTAATGATGACAATATTGTTAAACCGTTTTACAAAAAAAAAAAAACCTTTAGTTTAATATCCACACTTTTATAATAATCTGTCATTTCCCTTTGTTATCAAAAATTTACAATGTTTTTAAAAAAAATAATAAATACATATTTTTTGCTACATAGACACGCAGATTGCTCTGTGCGGACAGTTACTCTATGTGCTTTTTGTTATCTGCACATGTAGTATTTTATTATTATTAGTAGTAGTAGTAGTAGTATCTTCTTTTGATTACACAAAAGATAATCTGCCTCTATCTCCTTCTACCTCCAGTATCCTGTTCTGTCACCCCAACCATCTGAATGTTCTCCTTTACTACATGAATCCACTCTTTGAATCCTCTCTGTGGTCTTCATCTTTTATCCATTATCCCTTCTCTACACATGTCCAAACCATCTCTCTATTTTGCTATTCCGGTCACAGTGAAAACCTCAGCTCTGACAACTCTAGCTCGCTCTCCTTCACTTCTCTTGTGCACTGTCCATTGTTTTGGATGGTTGACCCTAAGTATTTAAACCCTTCTGTCTTCAGTACCTCCAGTCCTTGGAGCTTCATTCTTACACCTATGTCCCTCTCATTCACACATGTGTTCTGTCTTGCTTCTACTTCTTTTATTCATCTTCTCTCTAGAGCAGGCCTCCACCTCTCCACCCTCTCTTCCACCTGCTCAATACTCTCACTATAGATCACGATGTATTCTGCAAACGTCATGGTCCATGAAGAGTCCCGACCACTGGAAACAAGCAGGGGCAGTTCTCACCATCTCACTGTCATCATACATGTCCTGCACCACCCTTGCAAAGTTTTCTACCACTCCTTACCTTCTCATGTCGTATCAAAATTGAACATATATTAACATAACATAACATTATATTATATTATATTATATTATATTATATTATATTATATTATATTATATTATATTATATTATATGTACCTTACGTCTTATTGCTTAAAGCTAATTTATGTGATAGATATTTTTTACACACTTAGATTTTTGTTAGTTCTTGCGATTTTTTTTTTGTTTTTCCCCTCTCCTATTAGATGTGTCTACAAAAAATAAAAATAATGCTGATAAAGATTCAAAAACTCAACCCCCACAAAAAATTAACGAAAAGAAAATAAATCCCTAAATTCCAATACTAGGTTTAAGTAGGTCAAATACTGTGTAGATTTATTTCCAGTACATGAAGTACAACGAGCGGAAATTACTTCAGGAAATTCTCTAGCCAACAACGACGTAATCAGCCGTATCGCGAGAAAACCCGAGAACATGGAAACAAGACAACAAAAATAAATTTGTGGACAACAAGCCAGAGTGCATGATGGCGGCGTCGCTGCTACGCCGGGACAAGAAAGCCACTGCCGCCCACTTGAAGGCAGACTTAAACCGGACTGACAATAGCTCCGGAGTCCGGCAACTACAGGAGCTTCTTGACGCTGTACTGAATCCCGAAAAACCAGCGGCGGACGGAGACGCTCTTGACTGGTGTAAATGTCTGATTGCAGGAGGCGAAGGTTTCGATGAGTTCTGCAAAACGGTGCGCTCCTATGACAACGCGACTCTGTGCGGCTTGGTTTGGACGGCTAATTTCGTGGCATATCGATGCCGGACCTGTGGCATCTCTCCGTGCATGTCGTTGTGTGCTGAGTGCTTCAATAACGGAGACCACACGGGCCATGATTTCAACATGTTCCGGAGCCAGGCTGGTGGGGCCTGTGACTGTGGAGACAGTAATGTCATGCGAGAGAGTGGGTAAGTCCGAGCTAGCTAACCCGGCTATGCTAACCGGCGCAGCCAGTGACATTTTCTCATGTGTGTTGTCAATGACAGTTTCCATATAAATTTATGAGATGCTGTTGCAGGCGGACAACATTTTTCAATCTAGCGATACTCCTGTCATTTATAAATACAACCCACGGGCTAAGGGTTACCTAGGCTAGCTAAACTCCAACGATCATACTGGGAGGTGTAGCTACAGGTTTCCGTGTACCTCTGTCTGTGGCTCTTTAGATATGGTGTGGTTTCCTTTCTGCTGTCAAAGTCTGAATGATCGTTAAGTAAGTGTCATCATTTTATCTTAATGTTTAAACAGCGACTGTCTCTGTTACTCTCTGACTCAACATCATATCTCTGTTCTTGATTACAGTTTCCTCCTAATCATAAAACTTAATTTCCACTCGCGGTTTAGATAAAATAATGTAGTAAACTATTAGCCTGCTTCCAGAGTTGGCCTGATTATCATGAGATGATAATTTAGTTTGTTATGTGGAAAGCAAAATACTGGGTAACTGAGTAAAAACCTATATAGAGATTCAGCATGCAAGAGTCTTTACTGCTATTAAGTAAGCATAACGAAATTATAGTTATTGTCCCTCAAATGGTGCATAAAGTGTACTTATACTGACACACACACACACATACTAATACATATGTGAACATATACATACTTGTGCATAAATTATATAGAAACGTATGTCATTTTGGATGATGTAAAGAGTAAGATTGGACTACATCTTTATAAATATGTGATGTATATATCAGGGTTGTAAATATGTGGAATTGAGCAGTAATGCACTTTACATGCGTTATTTACAGATTATGAAATCTCTATAAACAGATTATATGAATGTAGATATATAATTCTAAGTGTTATGAACAGATGATCATTTTTTTTAAAAATATTACAGTCTTATGATCTTCAATAACAAATTATTCATATGTTAGACTATGTTTTTGTGTCATACTGATTCATTAGCTCATAAAATTTGTGTATGGATATTTAATGATGTATGAGAAAGAGGTGTGGTAGTGTGTGTGCTGCTGTGAATAACCCTTTAGTTCCCACTTCAATCAACCATTATTACCCAAAGCCCAATCCAGTAAATATCACAACAATATATTCATGAAATAAACCAAAAGGAAAACTCTTCTGCTCAGACCTCTGGGCTGTTTCAGAAGCTGAATGCAAATTGTACTCAATTTCTACCTGATAATTAAAACATGCTAACAGTTTCTTGACCAACTTTATCTTCTTTTAGTGCACATGAAGGAACAGCAGGAGCGGTCAAATGTACCTTTCTGTGTGACACTGTTTTAAAAAAACATTTCCTTTCCCCTGACAGGTTTTGTCGAAGGCATCGGTTGAGAACTGGGGAAAATATCCCCTTAATTCCCAGAGACCTGCTCTTGATGTCTGAGATGGTTCTTCCCCGCTTTATCCTATGTATCATACAGTATCTGAGAGATGGATATGTTGAACCAGGTGAAAACAGTCATAACAGACACATGAAGTACAATACTTATTAACCAACGTAAACTGAACCTGTAACTTTAATGTGTGGTTGTCACCAATTAAAGGTACAACACCAGACACTTTCATTCGCTTTAACTTCAGTGGTTTACATCTGATATGATATTATATAAGATGGAAAACATGAGCTGCTGTGCAAGCCTTATACAAGTGTTATACAACTATTTACACGTAGAGTTACTTTCACTGAGTGCTGGGTCTCACGGGTCTCGCATCTCTTATCTTATTTTACCAGACACCTCAACTGAGAGAGATCTACAGAAAGTCCTGCAACAGCTGGAGCCTCAGATCTCCTTCCTTGAGGAGCTTACAAAGATGGGAGGAGCAATGAGGACTGTGCTGACAAAAATCTTGACCAATCAGCAGGCATTCAAGGAGCTGAGCATGGGTAAATATCCAGCTTAGGGTTTGGGCTCAATTAACAGAGCATTACCACTGATTTTTTTTTTTTTTTTTTTTTTTTTTTGTAATTTTAGGTCAGCAATGTACTAATTGTGAAAAATATTTTACTTGATATATGTGAACCAAAAAAAAAAAAAGAAATTAGAAGGTTTTCTTGCTCACTGCTTAACTGTTGCAGGCCAAGAGGAGAATTTGTATGCTAAGAAGAACTATGACAAGTATTTGTCAGCACTGAAGAATTCAGGTCTGGTATCAGTGGAGGAAAAAGGCCAGAGTGCTGCTGCTGATGTTGGTGTTGGGGCTGAAGGAGGTGCAGGCGCGATGGTCCTGTTAGGTAAGATGACATGTTTGTTTTTTTTTCTTTCAATAATCATCCATCTGCTTCACATCTTTAAGATAAAAAGAAAAAAATCATAATACTCTCCATTTGTTATTAATTATTATTTTTATTTGAATACATTTTAGTATTGTAAACGAGTCCACATTCCTATAAACGTATATTAGATTCTTTTTCTACCAAGTTTTATATACATTACACATGCAGTACTTTTTAAAAATGTATAAATAAATGCACGTACAGTGAATAAGAGACCAAACATTTCATAAATAAGTTTGTTGGTGCTATAATAACAGGTGACATATGTTCTAACTGTTGCTAAATAGTAATTAGTCCATTTGTTTTGTTAGGAAACAGCGGACCAGGGAGTCCAGACGAGCAATGTAAAGAGGTATGTTAAACTAATGCTTAAAATGACACTGACCTGATAATGAATGTGTGTTATTTTAAGTAATATGTTTTTTTAATTCCTCTTTTTATAAAACTGGTAAAGCCATATCACTGACCTGTGCAACATTAATGTTGTTTCTAATTTATGCTCAGTCAAAAAATGCTCAGTTGATGCCTTAATGAAAATTTGCAGACTTCTTGAAATTTATGTTGTTTTGTGTTTTCTTCCAAGGAGGATCAAGATGGAGGACAGTCTGTTGGTCAGAGGAAGAGGGTTAAGCTGAGTAGCAGTACCAAAGGTGCATGAAAAGAAAGGCATTCACACTATAATGTCTGAACTGAGCTGAACTGTGTATTCATTATGTCTCTTTATTGTCCTCAGACCCTTGTATTATTGAATCTCTGAAGCATAAATGCTTCCTGGAAGAGTTGCTGTTTTGGACAATAAAATACGAGTTTCCTCAGAAGATGGTCACCTTCTTATTAAACATGTTGCCAGATCAAGATTACAAGGTATTTTCTTTTCCAATTTTTCATGTGCAAAAATTAATGCCGCATACCACCTTTCAGATGCCTGTCTGATCTTAATTTTAACCTCCTAAGACCCAAACTCTTTCACGGCATGCATTTTTAATTTCTCTTTGATATTTGGGCATATTGGGACCCGATGAATGTAAAAACAAAGAATTACCAGCTTCTTTTTTTTTTTTTTACCTGATTTTTGTTTCTTAGAAAAATAAGAGCCACATATGAGGATATTCGTTTAAAATTTCGATAGAACAGTAGCAGTATAATGTCCTTGTAAGTGGATATCAGGCTCTCAGAAAAATTAAGTATTTTGGTCTACAAGGGCTTGAAATGTGATGTCCACATATGTGGACGCCAGGTCCTTGGAGGTTAAAGGATTCCTTCCTATGACATGGTGCAGACCAGGAGCAGTTATACAGCTCACAGGCTAAAAGTGGTCCACAAAGGCCTCCAAAGGGTGTCATTTCATTTGGCTTCGTTCTGCACCAGAAAGCTGTTTGCATGTCATTGAGAACAAATTAGAGATGGGAATTATCGTCATCATCTTCTTGCTGACGAACGCATTAACCACAACCTGCTGCATGACACCAAAGTGGTATTGTTAAGCCAAGGACCTGCACCCACACGTTTACAACAGTGGTGTTTCTTTATGAGTTTACAGCAACTGAATGTGGAACAACTGACGCATTGTTGAAATCGCACAAGACATTTCAGACTTTTTTTTTTTTTTTTTTTTTTAAATAGATGGTTTATTAAATTCTTATTGCATCTCAGTATTTTTGTCCTTGCAAAACTACTCTAGTAAATGATTTACAGGAAAAAAATCCTTTTTGAGCTTAGACCTTGGTGCAACTTCCTCCCCTCCTTCCTCCTCCGTTAAAGCCAGCTTTCTTCTGATTGGTTGCCCTTCGTAAACAGAAGGTTTGAACACCAGAGAAGTGTGGTCACAGCCTGAAATAACCGTATTATGGATATCTGGTCTCAGTTACACCATACACAGCCTGAAATTGGAATGTTTCAGTTGTTTAAAGCTTGAGCTGGGATTACATGCACATATTTGAAATTATGTTTCCTGTGTTTAATATAAGAATCTTACCTTCTGTGCTTTGGGATTCATGCATTGCCTTTTCATCATGCCTTTTCAATATCAAACTGGGCTTAAAAAAGCTTAGTATGTATGAGTTTTTGAAGGCAAGCCTTAATCGTGTTATGGGCTTCTTGTCTTTCTCTCTGGCAGATCACCTTTACAAAAACATTTGTCCAACATTACGCTTTCATCATGAAAACGCTGATGAAAAGCCACGAGTCGGATACGATGTCCAACCGCATCGTTCACATTAGTGTGCAGCTGTTCAGCAACGAGGAGCTGGCTCGACATGTCACAGAGGAGTGTCAGCTGCTGGACATCATGGTCACAGTCCTCCTCTACATGATGGAGAGTTGCCTTATTAAAAGTGAGCTTCAGGGTAAGTCGGCCAGTTTTCTCACTATTTTGATAAATGCTCACTCGGGTTGTATTATTAAACATGAGAAGGTTTTTTTTGTTTTCTTTTTTTAAATGGTATTTTCCAGGTTATTCATTGTTGATATTTTTGTCTTGAACTTATTAATAAAACTGAAATTTGGATTTAAATGGTTTTATATGCACCTGGTCAAAAGATCCATCATGACACAAATAATGGATGGCATTAGCTGCCTTTTTTATGTCTAATTGTGCAAATCTGTTACATGAAGCCACTGAGTTTTCTAAAGCAATAATTAAATATAAATGCTTCCTAAAGAACAAAGAACAGCTGCTAATTTTGCCCTATGTTTTTAATCATTCTTGGTGCTTGTATAGCCTGCACAGATGTTTCATTTCATTGCTGGCTCCAAGTAAAATGAGCTTGAATCTTTACCTGTTGGGTGAGTGGATGACGTGGGCACCCAAGTTTGTGGGTGCGATGACGTGAGAACATGGCGAGTTTAAAATTAATACCATAGTTGTTAGACAAGTTTGAATCTCAGTGACCTAGACCTCAAGGTTAAGGTTGGAGGTCAAGTTTTCTGAAAATTTTGCAAATGTGGTAACTTGAGAAGGAAGTCACCTAGGAGTTTGAAATTGATACCATAGGTATCTACTAGGAGGCTGAGCAGTAGCACTGGCATAGACTCCTTTTTTAATGCTGCACTCATCATTGTTGGCAGTGTTATAATAACAGCCAGGTGTTGATTTAAATAACACATTGACCCATGTCTATGTATTTCTTTATGTTTATTTTCTTGTAGATTCCTAAATACGATTTGATTCCAATTGTCAGTGTTTCCTGTCTCGCTGTCTTTCTTTTTTAGATGAAGAGAACAATCGGCATGTTGTGGTGAACTGCAGTGAAGCACTATTGAAGAACAACACCTACTGGCCCCTAGTTAGTGATTTCATTAACATCCTCTCACACCAAAGTGTAGCGAAAAAGTTCCTGGAAGACCACGCATTGTTGATGCTGTGGATGAGCTTTGTGTCGTTTTTCCAAGGTAAGTCCTATTACTTTCTTACACTTACTTACACTTTAAGATCACTGGATTAGATTGAGGCTTGTATTAATTAATTCTTGATTTAAAGAAAAAAGCTTCAAATTTTCCCCTAGCCTCCTTTGTTAAATTAATGCTATGTTATCTCAATGAAATGTACTCAAACAAATGTACTTACACCACAAAAGTGATTTTGTTATTATAGTCAGTGTGAGGCTAGTGAGTATTTTCATCTGTGACTCAGAAAGTTAATTTCAGACAATGCTTGTATCCCATCTATTGTTGGTATGGTGGGTTCAGAGATATCAAACCACATGGATATCAGTGTAATAGATCTAGTTTTTGTTATTCAGTCACAGTCAAGTCAAACACAACGCTTGATTTAAAAGCGTGTTCCTGCAGATTTATTTAAACTTCTGGGCTTATTCAGAAGGAGATTTGTTGCCCTCCTTTTAAATAGTTCAACCAAAAAGCAGAGTTGTGGTGCGATAGATACTTTATCACTGGATTTGAATTGTGGTTGGTGCTGCTGGCTTTTTACTGCACTCTACCACAATCCTAAAAATAACGCTCACCCTTGTATAGTGGGCCTGAGTATCCTCTTGCTGACGCTATGAGGACAGTGTCACTATTACCCTGTATCCATGCGAGCCACAAACTGACACATTCAATAGAGAGTTTTGTAATTCACATACTTGTTGACATTTTATTAGGTTACATATAAATATGAGGGGAAATGTTGAATTTTAAAAACGCAGACTTGTATTTTAAACTTTTTATGTGCATTGAGAAGTTGTGCATAACAGGTTATAACCATTCTGCTGCTGTCATAGGTATGAATCTGAATAAGCGGGAGTTGAATGAACATGTGGAATTTGAGTCTCAGACGTACTATGCAGCATTCGCAGCAGAGCTTGAGGCCTGTGCACAACCAATGTGGGGTCTCTTAACACACTGCAAAGTCAAAGTAAGTCTCACTCACAGGATTAATGGAACATGCGTTATAAGCACCCCAAGCTGCAATCACTTACTACATAATACTATATCAAATTTTTTACATCTGATTTTATGTGTTACCAGGAAACACAAGAATACACTAAAACTGTGGTTCGATACTGTCTGGAGACCTTGCAGATCTGGTTTGATGCCATTGGCTTCATTGATGAGGTATATTAATGGCAAACTGCCGTATGTACAAGTAATATTTTCCCTCCCCTGTTTCACATAAATGTCTGTATATCTGTCATAGCCTGCTCCGAATCAAGTGACATTTCACCTGCCACTCCACCGCTACTACGCCATGTTCCTCAGTAAGGTATGCCACCTCATCTTTTAGTGCACAGTCTATTCTCTTTGGTGTCTGTGTTTATGTGTTTTTAAAGTTGATTGTTTGGTTCAAAATCCCCAGGCTGTAAAATGCCAAGGACTGGATCTGGACAGCCTCCTTCCTGACCAAGAGATGTTGATGAAGATCATGGTGCATCCACTCCAGATCCAGGTATAACAGTGGAAGACAATAGATTTGGTTTTACCTGCATGTCTAATGCACATCTGTGTCCATGCACTTATTGTAACAAGTAAAAGTATTTGCAGACTACGTGGCTTCAGGTTAGGAGAAGGTTAAGTGATTCCAGCCTACCACGTCTAACACTGGTCTGCAGAGACTCCTCACTCAATTAACACTTTGTTCTATGTGACTGTAGGCGTGCCTGTCAGAAATCCACAGCAACATGTGGGTGAGGAATGGACTGCAGATTAAGGGACAGGCTATGACTTACGTGCAGTCACACTTCTGCAACTCCATGATTGATCCTGACATCTATCTGCTGCAGGTGAGGACTCCTGCTTCACAGACAATACTTGCTGAGTGTCACTTGTGTGTGTGTGTGTGTGTGTGTGTATATATGTATTTCTTTTATAATTTCAATTTAGTTTTTAAGTCTGCTTTCTCTCTTTTATTATTGAAGGTTTGTGCATCAAGACTAGACCCTGACTACTTTATCTCAAGTGTTTTTGAGAGGTAAGCTATATTTCTGATAATATTATGCTACATAAAACATTTAACATTTGCAGATGGGTAACATCTGGTTTATAAACTGTCCTCTGATGCAGGTTTAAAGTAGTCGACCTGTTGACCATGGCGTCTCAGCATCAGAATGCTGTGTTGGACTCTGAGCAAGAGAGACCAATGCTAGAAGGAGCACTTACCTTTCTGGTCATACTAACAAGCCTTCGCATTCATTTGGGTGAGTGGTACAGCAGAGGGCTGTGCAGCATCTTTATCAGAGTAGCAAACTACCTTACGGTATATAGAGTTACCCTAGAGCTAATAAATCATTTGCTGAGGCTCTGCGAGGTGTTGATAGCTGGTAGGTCGTGTCGCTGTTGGCACGAGTTCATGTAACCATTGTTTCTCTTTGCTGGTGCAGTTTTCCTGTATTTGGCACTCATCCCAGGAGTGTTTTTCTTTGCTGTATTACAATAAGAAGTGACTTTTTCACGTAAAACTCTCCAATGAAGTCCTTTACTTGGCTGAAAATGTCATTTGAACTATTTCTAGTATTTGTTCATGGAGATAACCAAGGACTTTGTAAATTATACTCTGACGCAAAAGGCCTACATTGACACTCCTCTCTTTGCATATATTGAAATATAACTGTGATACAATTTCTCCCTAGGGAGATAGTGCTTTCAGATGTTCTGCTGACTTATTCATCCATATTACAGAACACTGCATTACAAAACTGCATTATGTTAAAGAGATAGTGGTCACAGTCTGTTTTTAAAAAAAAAACTCCTCAGTTCATAATTATCTTGCCAAACCTCAAAACTGAGCTCTTACTGGTGTTTAAAGTGGCAATCTTGAAGTTTTTTCATAGATCATTTTGAATTTATTGAAAGAATAGACCTGTAAGTTGTTCCTAATTATTCATTTATTTAAGACATAAAATTAAATGTCTGTTTCATTACGGTCTCAGAAAGATGTAACCAACTGGTGATTGAGCCTGTGCTTCAGTGATACACTTGTACTTTTATAAACTTTGTAAGCTCCCAGGAAAAAAAAATACCAGTATAGTGGCTTTAGGTTAAAAAAGTATTTAGCTCCTGAAACACAAATTGTGAGCATATCTTCTCCAGTGGCATGAAATGTAACATGTTTGTCAGTGAGATTACGATTTACTGCTGCACTCAATCAGAAAAGCATCTACAAATCGTGACAGTGGTCAGTGGCTCTGGGTTTCAGCCGGTCAGTTACCATAGCGAGGTAACCGACTCGCTGTGGTTTGCTGACTCATGATGTGGGCAGCAAACAGCACTGCCTGATTCCTTTATTAAAACAAAAAGTTTCTTTTGTTTCCCCACTCTGTAACTCTGTGGCCTGTAACCACCTCTGGCTTGGTTATTGCCAAGACAGCCAGCACTAAAATTTTTAAGATTACATATTGTCAGCCATTTCTCCTATTTTGTCAAGTTTCTGTACTGGTGAAAGTCAGATCCCCTCACTGTCAGTTTGCCTTCACACTCTTCTTCTCATTTTCACCGACAGGGATGACCGATGATGAGATCCTTCGGGCTGAAATGGTCTCTCAGTTGTGCATGAACGATCGTACGCACAGCGCACTCTTAGACCTTGTATCCTTCAGTCATTAACAAATACTTTCTGAAGAGAAACTGTATTCAGTTATCCACAGTATATATGTATTTATATATGTTTTATTTTTCCTTAAGAGATTTTTCGTAGATTCCTGAAAATCCCAACCCAAAGAGTGGCATTGTACCCGGTAGCTGTAGTTTTGAGGATATGCTCTCTGCTGTAGCCGACTTCAAAGCACCTGTGTTTGAGCCTGGAGGATCCATGCAGCAGGGCATGTACACACCCAAAGGTAGGATATTCTCGTGAAGGAGAAGGCAGGATTTCCTAACAGATCTTAAAAAAAAGTAACAGATGTTTATAAAAGTGTTGTTACAGATTTTACAGAAGTGTCTGGTATGGTAAAGGCAGACGTTACACGCAGTCGTTGATACTGTTATAGAAGTAGTTTAGTTAAAATATGAAACCTAAGAATCTATTTGACGTTTTTCCACCAGCAGCTAAACAAAATTTTCATCAACAGTTGTAGTCACAGTGGGACGGAAATAAACAACATTGCAAATAACTGGTGTTTAGTTCATGGCTTGTTTGTGGGTTTTAACAATTCTGGGTTCATGTCCTCGCTGAGGGCTTTCTGCTTGGTGATAGCATCATCATCTGAGCAGCATGAAGATATGTCTGCTGCCCTCCACTGGCCAACAGTAACATTAGCTTTAAGAATGCGTGTAATATTTTAATATATTTTTGGAGGCTTTTTTAGCTGTTATTTGATAGGATCGCCAAGATAACACAGGAAAGCTGGGAGAAAGACCAGGGGGAAGAGACACAGGCGTCAGGACAGAGTCAAACCTGGGTGTTGGGTAGATAGCTTGTACTGGAAGGACTGTAAGGTGCTAGTTCAGGTTTGCAGCTACCACTCCCCGGAGTGTCGGCCAGAACACTGCTCAAGGCCCGGATGAATGTTCAGAAGGGAGACAATGAAGACACCGAGGATAGTGCAGACTCTTGTATTGACTTCACACAGTTGAAGGTAACAGAGGTTGTCAGAGGAGCAGGTATTGCATACAGGTTTAGGTGCGTGGGCATGGATGTGTGTGTGTGTGTGGTCTCTGAACGGAACAGAAAGAAAATGCTACATTACTAAAGTGTTCACAACAATATCTCCAGAGTACATCAACATAAACACAGGCAGGAAATAAACTAACATCCCCTTTAATACCATAGGCCATATATTACCCACGACTCACACGTAGACCCCCTGAGAGAGCTAACCAGGTACACAGCTATACCCAACCACACGGCAGGAAAGTTAGCTTAGCTTAGCTTAGCTTAGCACCCGCTAGCGGCACAGACAGAAACATAATCATTTCCCCCCTAACCTTGGTTACAGTCCCAAACACATCTTATTATCACATCCTCACACATCACCAACTTACGTTGCTCATTAACGCACACTTCTCACGGGATAACCAATTCTCTGCCAGTAATCTGGAGCGGAAAAGCTCAGGTGCTTTGCCCACGTCTCTCCCTGGACATAGTCTCTCATACAAAGCGGTGGGGTGACCTCTACTGGCCACTCTAAAAACTACAGGTGAACTAACAACTGAACAGAATAAACCCATAACTACGGGGCCTTTTGTACAGCCGCCCCCAAATGTATGAAGTACATTTGCTCACAACAAAAGGCAATTTTACAAACAAAGTTACGGTGATTGTCCTTTGCCTTCGTCCGGGAGGGCAGGCAGCACCACCAGCCTCGCCACAGGTCGGGTGAAGGTCTGGTCCTTCACCTTGATGTCAGCAGACCTGATGTGCCCGTCGGGACTGGGGTGGACTTTGGAGATGCAGCCCACGAGCCAGGAAGCGCGAGGCAGCTGAGGATCTACGATCATCACCACCGAACCTTCTGTGACATCTGCGGGGGATGACCGCCATTTCTGCCGAAGCTGCAGGCTTGGAAGGTACAGCCGGATGAATCGAGACCAAAAATGGTCAGCCAGCACCTGGGAGTGCTTCCACCTCCGGCGACTCAGGAGCTCTTCTTTGGGATAAGCCACTTGAGGAAGTGCTCCGTCAGGCCGCCCCATCAGAAAGCAGTTGGGGGTCACTGGATCAGGATCACTGATGTCAGACGGGACATAACCTAGTGGTTTGGAGTTCAAGATGCCCTCCACCTCCACAAGGACCGTGTGGAGGACCTCTTCTTGAAGGGGTTGGGATCCTACTGTAGTGTAGAGTGCCGTCTTGACAGACCTAATCTCCCGCTCCCACACTCCCCCGAAATGAGGAGCCGCTGGTGGATTGAAGTGGAAGACGATCTTATGGGGAGCCAGGAGCTTCTGCAGGTCAGAGGTCATGGCTGCAAAAGCTGCTCGGAGTTCCCTTTCTCCCCCACGGAAGTTGGTCCCTTGGTCCGAGTACAGCTCAGCTGGAGTTCCTCTCCTGGCAATGAAACGTCGAAGTGCCATTAGGAAGGCATCCGTATCGATGGAGGTTAGGACATCAAGGTGGACCGCTCTGATAGTTAGGCACTTAAAGATGATGCCCCACCTCTTCTCCACACGGCGCCCGATTTTGACCTCAAAGGGTCCAAAACAGTCCACGCCTGTCGAATAAAAGGCAGGTTTGTAAAGGCGGAGGCGCGCAACTGGCAGGTCCGCCATCTTGGGAACAGTTGGTCGAGCTCTCCATCTGCGGCACTCAAGACAGGTCCTTTGAAAACGCCTAACTGCTTCCCGGCCTCTCAGGATCCAATGAGTGCGCCGAATCTCCGCAAAGACCCTCTCTGGCCCTGGATGGCGCAGGCGACTGTCGACGTCCTGGATGAACAGGCGGGTGACTGGATGTGTCGGATCCAAAACTAAAGGATGGGAGCTGGTAAAGGCGAGATCTTCAGAGCGGCGAAGACGTCCACCTACACGGATGACCTCATTCTCGTGGTCGAACTCAGGGGATAGTGCAAGGAGACGACTGCTGCGACTGATGGATTTCCCCTGCTTAAGGAGTCGATACTCCTCAGGGAAGCTCTCCTGTTGAGCTTCTCTCAGGACATCCATCTCTGCTCGAACATAGTCATAAGCCGATGAAGTTCCACCGCCTCTGGCCGCCCCATGCAACTGCGTAATAGCCGCTTCCAGCAGCTGTGTCCAGGTGTCATATTTGCTGAAGTTCGAAGTGGCGGGGTCAAAGGTGGTAGAAAATCCACAAAAGGTCTCTTTACGGAGCTCAGATGGGCCTGGAGGCTCAGCCAGGGTGCCACTTGGCTCTGGAGGCCACTGTTCTGGACCTAGGAGCAGGAAAGGAGGCCCTTGACTCCATCTATTGGGTCTGGTGAGCTCGAGAAGGGACTTCCCCCGGGTTATATCATCTGCGGGGTTCTGGGCTGAGTCCACATAGCGCCAGGTGTGCGAGTGAGTTAATTCCTGGATCTCAGCCACGCGGGTGCCGACGAAGACCTTGAAGTGGCATGACTGGGACCTCAACCAGGTGAGTACAGTTGTGGAGTCAGACCACAGCACTATTCTCTTTATGTCCAGAGTGAGCTCATTTTTAAGGAGACGGGAAAGATGAGCTCCGGAGAGGGCACCACACAGCTCAAGTCTGGGCATGGAGAGAATGCGTTTAGGGGCAACACGGGAGCGAGCCATCAGGAAGGCTAGATGTGAGCTGCCATCACCTGTCACTGTTCTCATGTAGGCCACCGCGCCATAAGCCTGCTCTGACGCATCACAGAATATGTGAATCTCTCTCTCACTAACTGCCTCCGTGATGTGCTTTGGGAGATACGGGCGAGGAAGCAGGACTTGTGCAAGGAACGGCAATTCCTCTTCCCAGGTTTTCCACTGCTGGAGTAGTTCTGGCGGAAGCTGCGGGTCATCCCATCCCCTCTGTTGATCCCAAAGGCGCCTCACCAGCATCTTGGCTCGGGTGGTGTACGGTAGGATAAAGCCCAGTGGGTCGTATTGGCTTGCGAGAACCTTATAAATATTCCGCATAGTGGGGGCGCCATAACTGATTTTGCGGTGTCTGTAACCCAAGGTGTCCGTGGGGAAGTGCCAGCTAAGGCCCAGAGTTGGCTCAGAGGTGTCTGATTTGTCTTGACTGAGCCAAAGTTCTGCACTTGTGGATCTGAGGTCTTCAGGTAGGTGGCCAATGGTGCTGGGTTCATTACTGGCCCACTGGTGAAGGACAAATCCAGCAGAAGACAGGAGGGCTCTTAGCCTGTCCACTAGGTCCCGGGCTTCTTCAGGGGTCGGCACGCTCTGGAGAAGGTTATCAACATAGAAGCACTGTCCCACAGAGTGACGTAGCGGATCATCTCCTTCCGTGTGGTCCCTGGCGTGGCGCTGCAGAGCAAAGGTTGCACAGCATGGGCTGCAAGTTGTACCGAAGGGGAGGACCTGCCATTCATAAACGGCCACCGGTTCCTCGGGGTGTAGATCCCGCCACACAAACCGCAGGAGGGAACGATCTTCGGGAAGAAGGCGAATCTGGTGGAACATACCTTTAATGTCACCACTGATGGCTACGGCATGCTCTCGAAAGCGAAGGAGAACACCAAGGAGTGATGCGCTCAGGGTGGGCCCAGGTAGAAGATGTTCGTTGAGGGCTTGGCCTTGGAACTGGAACGAACAGTTAAACACAAGGCGATCTTTGCCATTGTGGCTAACAAGGTGGTGAGGGATGTACCATGACTCATCTGCATGAGCAACCTCAGAGGGGGGCACCTTAACCACCGAACCGGCCTGGACCAACTTCTCTATCTCTGCCCGGTAGACCTTAGCTCGTTCTGGATCTTTCTGGAGCCTTCTCTCCACACTTCTCAAACTGGGAACGACAGCGTTAGGGCTAGCTTTAAGGTGTGGCATGTTCTCGCGGCGAAGGAGGGGGGTGGCATAGCGTTGGATGCCCTCGACATCTACACGAACTGTCTTCTGCTCTAGCAGGCTAACTGCATAGTTATCTTCTCTTGAACGGGTAACCACCTTGCCTTCTGGCACCGGGACAACATCTACCTGCCATAACTTCTCTACATGTTTGAGTAGCTCACTCACCTGGGGAGGAATGGCGGTCGTGAAGAGGCACTGTTGTGGCAGCGAAGAGGAACCTATAAGGCTGGAGGGACCCTGTAGTGTCCACCCTAACCTGGTGCGCATAGCGGCGGGACCACCCGGTGGACCAAGACGGACAGCTTCAGTTGGAGTGATGAGCTGTGGGTGGTCACTGCCAATCAGAAGGAGAGGTTTGACCTTCTTGAAGGACTGGAGAGGCAGGCCTCGGAGGTGTCTATACTTCCGCTGCAAGGACTCCACCGGGTAGCTGTGCTCGGCTAGGTCGATACGGGTGGCGGTGAAGGCGTTGCGGACTTTGTACTTCAGCTTAGGTTTGCCACCAGGGGAGATCTCGAATGAGACACATGATCCTTGCAGAGTTTGCACATCTTGCCTGATAGTGCGCAATGGAAGTGTCTCTGGGATGCCTTGAAGGTCAAGCTTCTGGGCAGCGGTGGGTAGCAGCATAGTCCTCTCTGACCCATCATCCAAAACTGCGTGAGTGCTCAAAGTCTTGCCATTATGGTGAAGGATGACTGGGACAACCTTTAACAGGACTTGGCCGCTCTCTGTAGGACGATCGAGGTACAGGACGCCCGTAGGATTCTCACCTTCTCGTGGGGGAGCAGACACTGAGCCATGTGGCTTTAAGAACTTCGAATTCACGTCGTGAAGGACCTGCAGATGACGACCCTGACACAGGCTGCAGGGTTTCTTGAGGGTACACTGTGCTGCCTGATGGGAGCGTGCGCAACGCCAGCACCTCTTGTTAGTCTTTATCCAGTCTGTGAGTTGTTCGCGACTCAGTTTGATGACCTCCTGACACTGACTCAGGTGATGGGCACGGTTATCGCAAAAGGCGCAGTAGGGTTGCTGCCTAGCTTTGTTTGGAGTGGTACCTGGTGACCTGGGTGAGCTCTCTGCACTGTGAAGGACCGCAACAGAGCGTCTGCTTGGTCTGACATCAGGCTTCTCTCTGGTGATCGCTGGGGTGGGCAAGCCGTCATAGTCCTGACACCAGGATTCGTACTTTAACCAGGTAGCCAGGTCATCCAGGGTGTAAGCCTGACCAGAATGGTTGTACATGCACCGACGGAAATCAGCTCTTTGCTCTGAAGGAAGCTTACTAAGGAGTCGAGCCACATGGGAGCCACACTGGAGTTCAACCTCCCCATCAGGGCCTAAAGTCTTCAGCATGCCCACGAGCGACTGGATGTGGAGAGAGAATCGCTCAAATGCGGCTGCATCCCCTCGGCGGATGTCAGGTGAGTCCATGACAGCAGCAATTCTTCTCAGGGCAAGCTGGTGGGGCTGCCCAAGCCTGTCGTTAAGAGCGTTCATAGTGTCACTGAAGGGCGTGGCAGAATGGAGGTAAGCGTCCGCTATCAACTTTGCTTCCTCCAGGTGTAGATGATCTAACAAGACTTGGTACCTGAAAAGCTCTGAACTCTCCGGGGGCAATAAGTTCTCTAGCGCCATCTTTAGACGAGCAAATTCCCCAGGATCACGGCGTGAGAGCTTGGGAATGCTTGGACGAGGCCCCCTGTAGGTCAAGAAAGGAGTAGATGAGGACGGGGATGGAGTTGACAGTGGTTGCAATGGAGGGGGGTGTGCTCTCGGAGGCGGCGCTGGAGGGTAGGTGATCCTTGGCTGAGGAGAAGTGAAACCTGGCCTAGATTCATGTGGGGGGATGATCTTACTCTCCTGTGCAGCCATAGACTCCCTCTTCAGATCCTGGAGCTCTTTCAGCATCGTATCGATGCGGTCCGCAACTGGACCCTGGCTGGAGACAGACTCCTCCTTGAACACAACAGGAGGAGGTGGTGGAGGCCAGTCCTCTTCCTCTTCAGCAGGGGGTGGCTGGAGATGAACAGCAGGGGCTCTGGGCGGTGGACTGAGCTGCAGACTCTCTACACGGTCCAACAACTGCAGCAAACTAGTATGAAGGGCCTGGACATTAGCCAGCCCAGCTTTCATCTGGTCATGCGACTGCTGGAACAGGAACCTTTCACGTTGTATATCTTCTAATTCTGCTCTCAGTGGTGTGACATGACCGTGTGAGCGGTCATCAGAGGGGTCAGACGGAGGATGGTGGGAAGAACGGGTGTCGCCTCCTGTCTCACTTTCCTCCTGGTAACCTGCACCAAGCCCGGGAAAGTCAGTCTCATAAGCTTCATAGCGGAGGGGACGCCGTACATTACGCCGTGGGCGCGCACCAAGAGCTGAGAAGTTCTGAATATCATCCATCTTGTTAGGGTAGAAGCAGCTTACATCCGGCTCGAAGGACCATTAATGTTGGGTAGATAGCTTGTACTGGAAGGACTGTAAGGTGCTAGTTCAGGTTTGCAGCTACCACTCCCCGGAGTGTCGGCCAGAACACTGCTCAAGGCCCGGATGAATGTTCAGAAGGGAGACAATGAAGACACCGAGGATAGTGCAGACTCTTGTATTGACTTCACACAGTTGAAGGTAACAGAGGTTGTCAGAGGAGCAGGTATTGCATACAGGTTTAGGTGCGTGGGCATGGATGTGTGTGTGTGTGTGGTCTCTGAACGGAACAGAAAGAAAATGCTACATTACTAAAGTGTTCACAACAATATCTCCAGAGTACATCAACATAAACACAGGCAGGAAATAAACTAACATCCCCTTTAATACCATAGGCCATATATTACCCACGACTCACACGTAGACCCCCTGAGAGAGCTAACCAGGTACACAGCTATACCCAACCACACGGCAGGAAAGTTAGCTTAGCTTAGCTTAGCTTAGCACCCGCTAGCGGCACAGACAGAAACATAATCATTTCCCCCCTAACCTTGGTTACAGTCCCAAACACATCTTATTATCACATCCTCACACATCACCAACTTACGTTGCTCATTAACGCACACTTCTCACGGGATAACCAATTCTCTGCCAGTAATCTGGAGCGGAAAAGCTCAGGTGCTTTGCCCACGTCTCTCCCTGGACATAGTCTCTCATACAAAGCGGTGGGGTGACCTCTACTGGCCACTCTAAAAACTACAGGTGAACTAACAACTGAACAGAATAAACCCATAACTACGGGGCCTTTTGTACACTGGGTCTGTGCTTTAGACTTGCAGCTAATGGGTTGCCTGCTCAACCCAGTGAGCTAAATCAGCACCCCAAAAGACTGTAATATTTAAGAGCTTTTTAAGACTAGATCTAATGAGCTGGTCGCTGAGCTTTGAATAGAAATTATGATAAAATATATATATTTTTTTATCATATTTTTAAATATTGTCTTATTTTTGTTTTATGGCCTAGAACTTACAGCAAATAGTTTTTCAAACCAACAGCAGTCATTTTAATCACAAAGCTGATATCTGATTTCTAGGGAGTTTACTTTGTTCTCCAGCAAGAAGCATATGAGGTAATATACACACATTATGGGTGGTGCATTCTTGTGAAATAACTAATTGTCTTATCCAGTTCACGGAAAGAATAAATGTTGTCACTTAAAAACGAACATATGTTAAATCTATTCTATTGCTTTTTAGATCGCTCCCTGTTATAGTTAAGAATGGGGCTCAATCTTTTGCACTAGATCTATGTCCTCAGGGCACCACTTGGGGGCAGACTTACACCACTTATGATGGTGACAGGTGAAAAACAGGGAAACCATGAAACAGTGTCACTTTGTACCTGAGATTGCAAAGCATTTCTCTTCCTTTTTTTCACTAGCTGAAGTGTGGGAGAAAGAGTTTGACCCCATCATGGTCGTTCTCAGAACAGTCTATCGCCGTGATGTCCAGTCCGCAATGGACAGATATGCAGCATTGTAAGTTTGATTTTCCCCACACATTTCTATTTTCTGTCACCTTCTAAACTCTGTATAAATGTTTCCTTTGCTCGGCAGTAGTTTTGTTGCTGTTTTCATGTTCAGTCATGACAAAAATCAGGTCGTCTCTCTTTCTGCTGGTGAAGGGACATGATTACAAAGGTCAGCTCTGCTAGGTGTTGAAGTGATTCCAATTAGATTGGTGTCGAGAGAGCTCAATATTTCAGGCTAAATTGTAATGCAGTTGTGGAAGTCTTTCTTTTTTTGATTGTCCTGAAGACGTCTCCAAGGATAAACATGTCAGCGGAGGTGAAGGAGATACTTTGGGGGTTAATTTTCTTTCTGGCTTCTGAAAATACTCATTAAACTAAAAGTGGCTCACTCTGTTTCTGTGTTTGAAATGGCAATTGGTTAGAGCCTTTGTAATTCATGGATGGATCACTCATCCGCCTCTTTCACGTACATGCTTTCAGTTTTCTCTTCAGTTTTTGTGTCCAGTACAGATGAAACTAGAGCATATTTCTCTCTCAGACATATTGAAGCTGCCTGTGCCACCTTCAGAGTCTGATACCAGCCTCATGTTGCTCATTCACACTGTTTGAATATGATGGATTACATGTCAGGCTCGCCCTGGCTCGTGTGATAATAATCCCATCATCACTAATAGAGTGCTGCCCCTCGGCTCTTCTGTTGTGTAGACTGAAATCTTTCGTGATTTATTCTGAACAGCATTCGGTGTCACTTTCCCAAACGCTTATTTCTCTCAACCTAACTCTGACTTCTCTCATTATTACTTGTATGTAATGAGTATAAAAATTGATTATTGCTAGTAATTGCTTTTTTGATTTGTTTTCTCGCCTCCTTTTTGATGATGATGTCCACTAGTTTGAAACAGTTTGGCATTCACACTGGCAACCCCTGGCCACCATACAAGGAAAGGACTCCTCTGCACCCATGTTACAAAGGTCTAATAAGGCTGTTGCACTGCAAGACGCTGCACATTGTGATATTCACTCTACTTTACAAGGTGAGTCTTTCACCCACTACCAGTGCCATATAAAACAGCCAAATCCATCGTCTCTCTTTGCAGTTTGTAGTATGACTTGGTTTGCAACTGGTGCTGAAAATTGGCGCATCACCAAATAATCATCTTCATAGTATCGATCAGGCAAGATGTATTTAAGAATACAAATTCATTGACAGATGGCCAGTTGAGGGCTTGGTATCAGTAATGAGAGGCTGATCTATGGATGCATAATAACTTAAAAAAAGCAAACACATTGACAGCTAAACCTTGTGTTATTTGTTCTCTGGGGTAAGCTAATGGTTTGATCATGTTCTAGATCTGGATGGATCATCAGAACATGTCTGAACACGTGCTGTGCATGGTGCTGTACCTGATTGAACTGGGTTTGGACAACCAGATTCAAGACAACAAGGAGGATGAGGTAAGATAATTTGCTTGGTTTAACTTGTAACCACTTTCCTCACTGTCTAGGCCCCTAGTGCCAACCAGTTTCTCACTGAGTCATTGTCGTCGTCGTCTTCTTCCTTTTTTTTTTGTTTAGGAGCCTTGCATTGAGGAGCACTGTCACGACAGCTGGTTCCCAGGCACCAATCTCCTCTCCAATCTGCACCATGTCATCAACTTTGTCAGGGTGCGGGTTCCTGAGACCGCTCCAGAGGTAAAGAGAGAGGCACCTCCCAGCACCAGCACCGAAGCTTCTTCTTATGGCCAGGTAAAAGGAAACTCGGTGACAGGCCGTGCTTGTTTGCATTAACTTTAAATTAATTTGAGTTACATTCCTATTTCCATCCTCTGTGCTAAGCTAACTGCCAGCTTGCATCATAACTATGGAAAAGGAATGAGAAAGCAGGATTTTTTTCTAAAAACATTACTGCTTTTAAAATGTGTTTAATAAATAAATAAAATTACCCATCAGATGCTGTATTCAGAATATATCTTACCGCACCACTAGGGGTGATCCTACATGGAACTAAATGCTCTGAATAAAGAGTTTGTTGTCAAGATAAAATCAAAAAAGTAGCTGAGAGTCACTTAAAGAAGGTCTCTCTCTTGTTGATGGGGTTTTGGATGGTCTGGATAGTTTTTGGCTTGTTGCCACTATATAGATTTATTCTCTAAAAACTTTGTCTTCTTAAATAGAAATCACAGCAGATTTTGACTGATTGTAGGCCTTAGTGATCTATTGGTCTGGAAGTGAGGGTGTAACTCTTCTTTTAGGTCTGTCCTGTCAAACATGTGGTTTATTTATCATCTTGCATTACTGGTTGCTTCATGCACCACTTTCATATCATGATTACTTTACTCGTTCCACAGAACTCCAGGCGTCTTTCAGGAAATTGGAGAGAGGTAGCTGTTTGTACTCATTTCTATGAAAAGACTAATGCTCGAATGAAACAATCAGCTGCATTAGCCTTTGTTTTATCTCTACTTTGAAAGACTTCTCTTGTATGTGTTTCTTTGATGCATTTCAAAGGAGTTCTGTCTTGTTGTGTTATGGTGTGTGTATGTGTGTGTAATGCTATGCTTCAGCAGTTCCCCTCCCTCTTGACTGCTGAAACTAATTACGTGTGTAATGCAGGTTTGGGGTAAACGCTTTTTAACCGCATGTCAGAATGATTGATGTTCCCTTGACTGGGCTGTATGATGTATGTTTATTTAACAGTGCAGCTCAGGTGCTTTTTTTATGTCAGGTCAGGTCAGGGCAATCCTTCAGATGGCTTGTATTTGAATTTTCGTTAGGAGTCTGGTTGTCCCAGCGCTATCAGCTGCAGTGTTCATAAAATGTCAGCTGAAATAATGAACATTTTATTTGACTTTTACGTGCACGTTCCCGTCTGAATATGGTAATGACACCGACCTACAATCCATCAAAGTCGACCAGACTATTAGTTATATTAATAATTGGAAATGGTCTAGGTGCTCCATAAAAAAATTGTGAAATTTGAAGAGCTGTGTCATGTTTCTCTTTATTGTGAGCTTCACGTGTGATATGTAATATTTATTCGTGTGTTCTTCTAGATTCCTGTACTTTTATTGATAAATAATGGATTATGGTTCTTGATCTAATGGTGTCTCACTATATTGGCCAAATATTTCATCTTTTTGTAAAGAAATGTTTGCCTTCAATGCTTTCTTAGAACCTTCGCGAAGCTCAGGTGTTCAGTCTCGTGGCAGAACGTAGAAGGAAGTTCCAAGAGATAATCAATCGCAGCACCACTGAAGCCACGCAGGCTGTCAGGCCCAAGAGCTCCTCGACACGCTGGGTTCCGCCAGGCACGCCCCCGCAGCTGGTCACAGAGATCCTGGAGATCCGTGAAAGCATGCTGTCCCTCCTCATCAAGCTCCACCAAAAGATGTCGTCTAAGCAGAACTCTCTTTCGGCATCTTGGCTAGAGGACATCGAGTCGAACCGCCTCGCTCACGGAGACGGCATAACAGCCATTGAACGTATCCTCACCAAGGCAGCCGCGCGCAGCTGCCAAATCAAGCGTAGCATCCAGGACATTTGTGGAAAGGTGTGTCCACCAGTACCACCAAAGAAGAACAGTCCCACTGACAAGAAAGCCATGGACAAAGAAGAAAGGTAATTATAACTTCAGATTTTCATTTACACACCTCCGTGCTACATCATTAACTTTATTCTTAATTTCTGTTGAGTAGTATTTTGTTATGTTTTTATGATATTGCATTCAATAATTGATCTTTATCGAACCTTTTGAAGTCATGGTATTGTTATCATTTATAAGACATGTGAGTGTAAATAAAGAGATCTTTACTATTTAATCTAATTATCTTGACTAGAGGTCCAGATGTGCAAGATGCAGATACGCTTTAATGTGTGCTTTAATGTAATGATTTCATATGTTCTTATTCGATATAAATCCACATAAATAGTGGCTCTATTGCTGCTGGCTTTGTACATCTTGTACTTGAATGGAAATGCACTCCATTGACTGTGTGAAAAGTTAAAATGTGCAGGATTTGCCTTTTCACCACACATTCACCCACTAGTCCTCTCCTTCCCCTACTTTAATGATGATGGAACGGCTTATAGCGATTTGATAACAGTCTGCTTCTGGGGTTGGTTGGCTTCACCCCACAGCTAAAATTAAAGTTACAGCCTCTTCTGTTCCCATGAACTAGATCAGTGTCCGTCACACAGCAATATAGGCAGTGGCAGTGAGAACTAAGAAGGCCATTCTTCAGTCTGGTTGTCGGTACCCCTTAAGCCATCAGTGAAACTATTGAGCTGTGACACTCCTGTCAGCATTTGTTTATGTCCTCTTATTAGGGACTTAATTTACAGTCAGCTCTCGCCTTTGTATGCACTGGTGAGAACTAAACCCACGAGATTAGCTTAATAATCAGCTTTTCCAAATTTTAAAACGCAGCCTTGTTGAAATCAGAAACATCCTGTGTGTGTGAAAATAGCCCCTGTTACATGCACATGCTATGGGTGATCAAGCAAGCTCTGCACAATAGGCATGCTTTTCCACAGAATACTGAGGGATCACTTATTCGAAGGGGAACGCTAATAATAAATCCTCTTAAAACGAAGAAAAAAATCACCATATTATGCAACACTTTCCATCAGAAATTGCTGTTTCTGTAAATGAGGGACAATCATTTATCACAGGACTGATTGTATCTCCCTCAAAACAATCTGATCGGGGGAATTAAAGCAAATTCTTTCAGTAGTTGATTAGATTATATGGAAATATAGACACATGGCATTTATTTAGTTATGATCTCAGTGACCTATCAAACAAACTACTTCATATCTACCAAAACATTTCTGTTTTTCTTTCTTTCAGGCGTCAAAGGGCTAGAGAGAGACAGCAGAAACTGCTTGCTGAATTTGCCTCCAGGCAGAAGAGTTTCATGGAAACAGCCATGGATGTCGGTAAGAAAAGGCTGACTGATCTTCTTTTTTGCCAGCTTGTTATGTATATTTTAGAGTTTCTGAGCTTAAAATTCTTAAATATGATATGTAGCTAAAGTCTGTTTGCAGAAAAGCAGCAGCAGTAGCGCCAGCTTCATGATCATTGCTCGCAGGCGTTTGACAGTTATGAAATGAAAACTGCAAAAAAACAATGCAAACATGTGCAATATCATATCACAGTATCACAGTCATATATTTCTCACCACATGGTGGCATAACCCAATCACAGCTGTTCCCTGCAGCTTGAAGTTTTATGAGTTAGTCTGGACAAGTAACACCAAGTTAAATGGCAGATATACAATTATATGCAAAGGGTGATGTGTTTCTGCATCGCAAAGTAGCACAATTACTTAGTCACCTAAAAACACACCACAAACTACAGTGTAAATAATACTGTACTATTAATTGGTTCTAAATTAATAATCAATACAGAATTTATGAATTAGATATTAAGGATCTAAGTTAGTCAATCTAGAATTAAAAGCAGTAAAGACAGAATAAATCCATAGATAAGCTGTAGCAAGTTTTCCACGGCGTTTGGATCAACCTTCATCTCCAAGTTCTTAAACTGTGAAAAATGTGAAGTATTGATTAGTATTTGCTGCTGTACTTTGTCAGAAGTTATTAGTAAATAAGAAAACGATTCATTGCTTTTTTTTTTTTTTTTTTAAACGTCCTTATTTTACCCTTAATGTCTTATATTTTTGTGCAGTACTGCAGGAGGGAAAGACCTTTTAAAAATCATAAAACACATATTACCACTTTCTGTTTCAAGGACATTTTGCCAGTGTAGCCCTTGAAGCACTGTTAGCTAAAATAAACTCATCATTGCTGTATGTTTTTCACTGGGGCAAGGTGACAGTGGGCCGAGCCCGTGCGTACGGTCTCTGCAGGCCTTTCAGGAGAAATTGCGAGTAGGGTGATCCTGTGGGAGTGTGGGTGGCTGCTAGCTGTGAGGGCACATAAGATCAAAGCACTAATGGTAGACTGGACTCCCAGGGCCCCCCTCTGACACAGCATGGTTAGCAAATGAATAATGGCCGGTGTGTTCAGAAGGACTGTTCTGATGTCTTTCTAAGCACTCGCTGCCGAGCCAGAACACCAGCTGCAGTCTCAGTGCTGGATTTTCACAACATAACATGAGTATTTCCATTATGTTGGTGACAATATCGGCACAAAGAAAAATTATTATTATTATGATTATTGTTTATTCAGTCTCCGCCTTACTCTGTTAAACAGACCCGTCTGTGAAATGCTGTATCTGTACCAGAAATACTCTGGATCATTCAGAGTCAACTTACTGCTGTTTTTTTGGGAAAAAGATCTTGCAGCTGAAATTTTAAATGTTACGTTTCAATTCACCACACATCAAATTCCTGTTTCCTCTTCTGTATTGCTGGAAGCAGAAATATCAAAGATGGCATCTTTAATTAAGCCAAATGGATGCAATTCTATGTAGATGTTATTAAGATAGTTTGTTAACTAGGATCTTTTTAGTAATATGTTGCAGTAGGACGGCAGCACAGTGATGGGGCGGTTAGCACCATTGCCTCACAGCAAGATGGTCATGGGGTTTTAAGTGTCTGGTTCTCTCCATGTTATCCTGCTTCCTCTCCCAGTCCAAAGACATACCTGGCATGAAGTTAATTGGAGGATATGAGTTGGCCATAGTTTTGAATCTGATGGTTGCTTATGAGTTGGCCCGGTGATAGACTGGCGACCTATCCGAGGTGTACCCTGCCTCTCGCCCTATGCCAGCTGGGGTAGACTCCTGCCCCCCCTTCCGCAACCCTAAATTGGATAAGGAGAGGAAATGGATGGATGTTGCAGTGGTTTAGCTGTCATGGTTTTTGATTTGGGGTCTTTTTTATAGTTTGAGTCTAACCTTTTCTAAGAACTAGGCGCCAACCTTAACATGCAATATTTTTAGGAGGGTGCCACAAATGCATGCTGTTGCTGGTGTGCTTGTTGTCTTGCTTTTTGTGTGTGTCTGTGTGTACACATGCACGTACGTTTATGGCTCTATGTACTCAGATGGCCTGAGGGTACAACTGTAGCACTGACATCTAATGCAAACAACTTTCATTTCCTCAGGAACACGGTGACCTCTCCTGCGAACATGTTTTCCCAAAAAGCAATAAATCAATTTGTAACACAGCTCGACATTTCCGCGATGTTTATTGCTCAAATTGAACACAGTTTTTAACATTTAAAATGAATTTCACATCAGTAAGTAATTTCTAGCACTGTGCCAGACTGACATGTGAGGAGTAGTAGAAAACAAATCCCATTTTAGTTCCCAGTATTTTTAAAACCCCACTGTGTATGCAGGAAGGGCACTGGGGGACATGCTTTTATTGAAATCAGTACAGATGTTTCCATTACAAGTAACATCAGAATGAGAGTGATATCATGCGTTTCACTTTTTGCTTTCCTTCCAGCACTCACAAACTAGCATGCCATCCCAGTGTCATCTGATAATACTCCAGAAAGCTTCTTTGTATGTCAGACCTTTTTGTCTTTGAGTGTCAAATAAATGTTCAATGAGACTGAGGTGGGAGATTGTGAAGGATAGTCTGTGATAGTCAGCAGCACTTCTCGGTCTTCTTTGGTTTTCAAGTAGTTTTTGTGAAGCCTTTATGTGTTTGAGTTCATTATCCTGCTGTAGTGTGAATCCTTTTCCACAGAGATGAAAACCAGAAGGTATGTCAGGCCTCTTAAAAAATCAAGAGGTACTTCTCCTCTGGAGGGTGTAGTCAAATTGTCCAGGCCACTCCAAGCATTTGGCCTTGTTTTCCCTTACAAAATGAGGTTTAGAGACACTACTAGATAGTGGTACTACTTTATCTTGTGAAGTTTGCTCTGATAGATCACGCTTTGGATCTGTGGAAGGGATACAACCAACTGACCCGTGACAAAGGCACTGACATGGTCAAACATGTCTTCTTTTTTTAAATTATTTAAAACCAGCATACTTTTTTTCGTTTATATTTTTTTACTGTGATAGTTTATTTGGATAGGAATAAAGTTTTTACACTTCAGCCATAAAAGGCTGATGGAGTATTGTCGTCGCTCCGATGGACAAGTGGACGGCGTGGACACCTAAGTTTGTGTATGTGATAGCTCGAGAAGGAGGCAACATAGTTCAAATCTCAGTGAGCAGGCCTCAAGGTCAGAGTAAGTTTTCTGAAACTCTTGTGAATATGGTTGAGAACAAGATGACATAGGATTTTGCAATTTGTGTATTTATATATTTTTTTTAATCAATATACTTTTTTCAACACTGTTACATAAAATTTTGCATGAAATGTTTGTCTTTTTGTCTTTATTGTGGCAGAATCCCCTGACACTGAAGCAGCCATGGACTTAGGAGCATCTGAAGTGATGGAGTCCGAGATCCTTTATGACTGCGTCATCTGTGGCCAGAGTGGACCTTCCACTGAGGACCGACCCACTGGCCTAGTAGTTCTCCTCCAAGCCTCTTCAGGTAATTCATTTGCCAGCAATTTCATCTTCCAACATGAAGCTTCTGACCTTGAAACAAAATTTGCTGTCAGTGACCATCAGTGGATCACCTATATTATTACTGTCTTCAGTGACTGGACACCATCAAACTTTAAGTTGAAAAAAAAATCTGTATTTCTGCTTAATTTTAATATATTTTTAGAAATCTAAGTCTTAAGTGTAAAAGTCTAAATAATAATTTATTGGTTTGAAAAATAATTGACAAATTATTGTGAATAATCCTAGTTAGCAGCCTGGATAATGTCTGCCCACTGCCACAGAGTGCAACTTTTCTCACTGGAACATCTCATCCCACATGCCATGTCTTATTCATAAAATGTTCATCATATTAACTTAAAATCATTGGGGCTGACGGTTGTTTCTGTGTTGCAGTGCTCGGGCACCGCTGCAAAAGCACGGAGCCTAAAAATCTGCCGACGAGCGACGAGGAACACGTTTACCCAGCAGACACGTGCGGCGCGGCTAATGATGTCAGGCTCACACTCATGCAACAGTTCTTCAAAGATGTACGTGATTCACAGAAAATACTGATGCCTATACACAAAAGATTAAAAAAGTCACAGATCACTATTGTGGATATGGATTTATCTTGAATCTTAAAATAGCCTCTTACTGAGATCTATTTTAAATGTATGTCACTAAAGTGAGAATCTACACCTGTTCTTAGGTGTTGAAGCTGTAAGCTTAAATTAGTCTAAAATGTTATTTATAGGCCTCTGTGACATTATGTGTGTTATTCTCTAAACAGTGATCACTCTGAGTATTGAATATAATAAATCCAAAGATGACCATTTGCTTCATAAGTAACACGAACTTATTTACATTTGTTTTATTCAGTTTGTTAAACTTCTCAGCACCTTAAAATAAAATACATTTTCCTGAAAGACAGGAGCCTGAAGATGTATTTGCATACTCTAATGGATGTTTTTTTTTTTTCTCTTATGATTTCTGCAGAGTTCCTGTCTGCAGTCAGTGTCAATAGGTTGGGATGGTGGCGTCTATGTCCAGACCTGTGGACACACTTTGCATATAGATTGCCATAAGTCCTACATGGAGTCTCTGAGGGTGAGGATAAGCCTGACCTCATGGAATAATTGTTTGCTTTATTGCTTTATTGGTCAACTATGTCAGTTGGTTAATCATTCAGACCATTACTCATGTTTAAATATCAAGAGTCTCTGTTTCCTATTTGTCAGATTTTTTTTTTTTTTTAATGTTTAATTGGAAATTAAAATTATATGATGATGTTTGGAGCTAGAGCCTTATATGTTTAGACCTTTCAGCTGAAAATGCTCTTAACTATTGAGTTTAGATTGATGATTTTTTTGTTTTGTTTTTTTTCTCCACTCCCAGAATGACCAGGTCCTCCAGGGTTTCTCTGTTGACAAGGGCGAGTTTACATGCCCGCTGTGTCGACAGTTTGCCAATAGTGTCCTCCCCTGTCGCCCTGGGAGGGGCACTGAAGCCGGTACCTGGCACACACCCACAAACAAGAAGACGTCTGTGCTCGTAAAAGAGGTGGAAGAACTTCAGGAGAAACCTGGCCTGTTCCCAGTAAGTTTGATGATTAACCCAGACAGCATGTCTTTAAATCTGTACTCTGCATTTAGCTAGTGGCCACATTGGCAGTGATATTAATGACTGAAAACAGTACTTTAGTTTGTAGCGTTGATGGAGATTGAAACAGGGCGGTTCTTTTTCATAGAGACTGTTCTCTCCTTTTCTTTTCTTTTTTTTGCTTAAGCTAGATTGATGCCAACTCTAAAAATTTCTCAAATGCCAGTGTTTTATTGTCTTTTTCAACTTTTTGTTTGCACGTGACCTGTGCACCAGACATTTTTAGCTTTCAGATGACCACAAATAGACTTGAAATATCTGCCCAATTTGTTATTACCAAAAAAATAAATAATTAAATGCAAGCAAAAGGACATTTTCTTTGAATCTTTGCAATGCATTTGTCCCATTTATCCTGTAGTTTCACTAGTCCAGCCCACTTGAGATCAAAGTGGTCTGTATGTGGCCCATGATGCAAAATGAGTTTGTAACCACTGCCTTAGGTTAATCGGTACTTTGACTTAATTTATTGTTGTTTTTGGTCTTAATCTCCAGACGGAGTCTAATTTGAGTAAAGAGATGGAGTTAGTAATCAAAGACATCAAGAACACCACCCAGAAGAAGTACATGGACTATGGCAGGAACCCTGGCTCCCCTGACAATGATTTCCTCTTCATGTATTCAGTGGCAAGGTAAGAACCAAGTTATAGTGGGATTTAAAATTTAACACTACTTATTTTCCAGGATTTTAACATTAATAACTCCTATGTGACTGTGCATTGGAAAAACCTCCATTTTTGGAAACGTTCCGAGCAAAAATACAGGGAAAGGTCAAATGTGATTAATAAATTCAGAAATTAGGGGAAATAGGGGCTTGGAGCTGTGGAAGGGATAAGATGATAATCTGTTAAACTAGTTGCTTTCTTGTGGAAAATGATACAGCCCACTTTCATTCAGATCAGAAGCATTAGCTTAACTTCTGTTGTTTGTGAAGTAGTCTCTTTAACCTGCTTTCCAGTCTTAAAGGATGCTGCATGAGAGTATTCAGTTTACAAGTGACTGTGATTGTGTCTTGTTACGTTTTTGTTCTGTGTGACATTAATAAACAGAATTCTTCTGAACCATTTTGTCTACATCAAACAGACCTTTTACCTTATGGCAGATTGAACTTGAGTATAAGGAGCTTTGTGAGAACTCAGTCCTTCAATCGCTGAGCAGTTTTTCCCTGTATAGAGGAATACTTGGCACCCTGAATACATTTTTTTTTTTTTAAAGGTATATTTGGTGTCCTTCTAGCCTTTATGGATTCTTTTTGATTCACTGCATTCCTTCATGGAGCTCCTCTTTCTCCACAAACTCACACAGTTTTACACACTTGAACACACCGCTGACTGTTGGCTGCAGCGCTTTAGATACCTTTCTGCTCTTTCTTTTGTCGGTTAATGTCAGATCTTCAACTTGAATAGCAATGATCCTTCATGCAAACAGACAGTAGAATCCTCTCTTTAGTGTGAACAAAGTCTTCTCTAGTTTTTTACTCCTGAAAGGCTTCTGAATAACTGATACTGAAATTCAGTACTGGAGTTTATAAGTTGTACAGCAAAAATTCTGGACCGAAATGCATAGTTTCTTGAGTTGTTTCTCTTTGTGCTTCTCATTGTTGGTCTTAAAAGTGTTTTCCAAACCAGTATAAGCAGCTTTGTCACGATAGTCTGCAATAAAATAATACTCACTCTTACTCCCTTCCTACTGATTATGTCTGATTGAGGATACAGTGATTACACACTCTGAATGCATCTTTCAGGTGTTTCTTCTCACCAAGTTATGGCAAGCTCGCCAAATCACATCTCTTTTCTGCTTGTCTTGGGATTAACTAGCAGTGTGCAGTATTAATTGCATCAATCGTTAGCCACAAAATATACTGGAATGGCTGAAAAGTCAAAATTACACAGTCCTTTCTCTGGGTTTTTTGTATGTTCTCAGCAGACTGGTCACAGGTAAGAGAAATGACTGCCCTCCAGTTCACCTTGGGGTCTCTGACTCCACCCCACTCCCATTCCAAAAACTTTGCCCTTTTTGAAGCGTAACCACCGAGGCCTTTTGCCCACCCAATGCTGTGGTTCCCTCAGCCCTCCGCCCTGAACGGAATGATCCCTTGAGTGTGTCTGGGTGCCTGTTGGCTCTCTGAAGTTCAATGAACAGCGCAAATTGCCTGAGGAGTGGAAAATTCCTCTGTCACAGGGGTGCTCTTATCAGCAAAAGCCAGATGGAGCTTCACCGCGGCTGCATTATCTAAGTGAAATTGCTTTTTCTCCCAGGAAACCCGAGGATTTGCCCCCCTCCTCATTGGCCCACAGGAAGAAATGGCCAGTGATAGGCTAAAAACAGGCCCAGATCAGTCTTATTTTAGCGATGCCTATCTGTTTTTACCATCAATGTACTTTTTACCTATTTTTTTCAGTGTTCTAGTTCTCTGTGTGAAATAGCATGAATTAAAATTCAGAAGGAAAAATGTGTCGATATGCATGAGAAATCCGTATTGGGGATTATGCACGAACTGTATTCGGAAAGGCTTTTATGCTAATGGTTTAGCTTGTGCAAAATCAGTCTTGGAAAGCTGTCACTTATTTGATATGGAATTGCTGCTGCAAAACAGGCGCATTAAATAGCAAATGGCGTGACTAGGCAGCATCCTTCATCTTCCTAATCAAATTGGTAAAAGAGCCAGGCCATGTAACCAAAAGCTGAATATGTTGATCCTCAGCCATTTATGCCAATACACACACACACCTTCCCTCACAGACAACCGTGCTCTCTGCTGTTGTCCTGTAAGGAAGTTGGCTTTTTTTTTTCTTCTTAAGTGGCAAATGTCTCAGTTTATACAATTGGGCAGTATTAACACCTATTAATAAACATGCATTTTACGTGAAATAAGTTTGCTAGGTCAAAAGTAAAATATTCTTAAATGGATGATCCATGTAAGCTATGATGCTGTTGATGCTGCTGCTCGAAGAACAGAGCCAGCTGTGTAGACGAGCCTGGAAACCTCTTCTATCGTATTGATGAAAACTTGTAAATGGTGCTTTTTATAATGTTTAATTGAGTCTTAACACTGAAGAAATCTGCTTTAGCTCTGGTATATGTATACAGTATAGTACCTTTGTGTCTGCTGCCAACTTGGTTCAGTCTCTGTTTAAAAGGAGATTTTGAATCTTAGACTTTCACCTGAATATGTGCAAGGGAGATGTATATGTATTTTTGTGCATGTCTAGTGTGTTTCACGTGTGTACCAGCTGAATTGTCTAATATGTGTACCTCCTGTCTGCTAATGCTCATGTCTCTGTCACCTCAGGACAAACCTGGAGTTGGAACTTGTGCATCGAGGAGGAAACTTGTGTTCTGGAGGAGCCAGTGCAGCTGCCAAACGCTCATGTCTCAGTGAGTAGCTTCTCTCTCACTTGCTCTTATTTTTATATTTTTATTAATTTTCGACTCGTTGTATTGGATCCTATATTCCATACCATGTGTGACACTTGTGGCTTGATACTACTGCCTCTTTTAAATGTTAAAAGAATTACAATTTAACGAAATTCAAATGAACAATTCAAAAAAAATAATCTTGATTTATTTTAATATTAACAATCTGTGTCTCCTGTCAAACATACAGCAAGACGTGTGTTTATAACAAAATGTTTTCTCAGAAAAAAAGGGCCACAACATCAAAAAAGTTCAAAAACAAATCAATTAAAAGGATAGAATGAAGCCAAAATGACATGGGTCACAACAAACAAGTATTTCTGTTAGATCTGAGGCTCCAAAAATGTTCAAAAATGGTCCCCAGGCTGGTTGAATCTCCTCGAAAGCATGACATGAAAGTTAAAACCACAGTCTAACCAAAAGTTCTCAGGTAAGGGGATTTTTTTATTACACACACTGGATAGCAAAAACCCCCTATCACTGAAAGCAGACTACTCCTGGGTGAACCAAGGCCAATACAACAAACGATAATGGCTGTATTCCAAGGAACAGTATACATCATTTTTTTTGTGTAGTTTAATGCTTCATCACGTTTTTATTATCAGATTTAGCCTATATGTCTATGTTAACAGTTCATTTTCCCCAGTAATGATCACGTATACTTTTATTTCTGAAACTGACACAGAAACCATGATACAAACTACAATATCATATCAAACAGTTGTTGAAGCAGACTAGAAATCCTTTAACTTAATGAGTTTCAGAAAAGTGTTGTATTAACTGTTTAGGAATGCAGTTATTTTTACACATTTTGCTTTTTTTCTTTTCTTTTAAACCCCCTCTAACGAAAATCAGTTGATGAGTTTAATGTAGTTTTTGGAAAATTGTCTCATATGTCGTGTTTACAGTGTAAGACAAAGTTGGTGCAGGAAAAGAATAAAATGTAAATCTTTGGTGGCGCAATAACAGATTCTGAAATGTGTTTTTAGGTTTAATATCAGTTAGAGTGACATGTGTTACTACAGGTGGATGTATCCTGTTCTCCATCAGCTGGTATGTAATAAATTGTCTGACTTGCAGTCAAACCCATTCTTGGATTTGACTTCTATTGCTGAGGGGGGAAAAAAAACAACCCAACAACAAAGGGTCGATTAGAAATGGCAGGAAAGGATAGATGGTGTCCCAGGTGAGCAGTTGCAGCAGTCGGGGTAAATGAAGCTGACAAATGGGTCAAGTGCTGACTTGGTTGATTGTGTCACAGCTGACAAGGGCATCTGTCTAGGGCAGGAGGAAAACTGTGATCTTAGCTGAATCTCAAAGGAAAAGCAGAACATTGCATTGAATTATCAGTTCTTAGAAGATAAATTAATCTCAGATGTAATCAGTTGTAAAATAAAAACGAATAAAGGATGGATTATTGCAATAGGAAGTGTGAATGGTGAGTCTGGAGAGAGTTAAGGTTGTCGTGTAGCCTACACGCCATTCTCCATTTGTTTAATTGTTCTGTCAAAGTTGCGGCGGCTGCAGTGAAATGGCCTGTCATCCCTGAGTGGCTGAAAAGAGATTTCACTCCAGAGGTTTGCCATTTTTGAGCTACATTAACCATGTAGCCATGCTGACAGCCAAATTTACTCAGTTGCAGTACATTAGTGCTCATTCTTCTTAGGGAAATGGATTTAAAGGGAAAACAGCCGACGTCTGCTAACTGTGAGAGCCCATGGGGGTTTTCCTAAGCTTGTTTCCCAGTAGGGGTTTGGTCTTTTCAAATGACGAGGATACGATTGACCACACAAGCAAGAGCTCTTCAATTCCCCTGAGATGAGCTAAATCAAATCTGAAAAGTCCAGGCTTGAAAGTGGCATCAGTTCTGGGTTTATTAAACTGCAAACATTTGAATTAATCTTGGGGACTACATGGCTCCTACTGTGCAGCGACATTAAAGGCGACTCGTGCTGACCTCAGTTGTTGGTCTTCTAGTACATGGTGAGTGTCAGCGGTGATATTTGTGTTCTTTGATTGTGTGTGGCTGATGTGATTTTTTTTTTCTTTTTTTTTTTTTTACATGAAGACCACTGTGCAGTGAGATGTGAGTATGCAGCAGTATTCCCTCAGTGAAAGTCTCTGCTGACGGTTTTAAAGATCTTTTTCAAAATGTGGTTATGGTTTAATAAATCTCATGTCTGACTGGATTTTAGCTGCTTTGGTTTCCGGCTTTGGTTTTAAGGGTTTACCGACTGTCCATCCGTCTGCCCATCTCCTTAACTGCTTATCCATTTCAGCATCCCGGTTCTCTCTGGGTACTCTGGCTTTAAAGCCAAAAGTCAGTACTAATTATCATTCACGGAAAACGGGGGAAATCAAAATGAAGGTGGGGAGTAGGGTTGATCAGATTGAATAAAGGGTTAGGATTGAGAGACAAGAAGACTTAAAGAGTACAGCAATTAACTGATGGAGCACCGCAGTTTTAATTACATTAGTATATGGGATTTTAATTTCTGTGATCTAGCATAAGAAACAACAATCGTCATTAGCGACATCTCTCCTCCATTTCTTTCCTCTGCCGGGTTAATTCCTGGTAAGAGGTGAGTGGTGGTGAGGGATGAGAGGAAATGGGCTCTAGTGAAGACAAATGGTTTTCAATTGAGGACTGAAAGACTTTTTTATGCTGTGCCTGTTTTTTACCTGTGGGGGGCAGTGTTGCTCCAAGTATAGGTGGCACGCACAAAAGTCAAATTTGCAGTGGTGATTATTTGAAGCACTTTGCTGCATTACAGCGTGATAATTCATTGTCAGCCAGAATCCAACAAGATTCATGTTGGTCATTAGAAATGTTAAACAGAAATATGTTGCATATATGTCTGTACCTCACAGTCAGACTATATAAAACTTGGTGGTTTATTGGAACTAGCATCATTTAATTTTGAGGTTGAAGTTAGATTTAAGAAAGCCTGATTAATTTGTGCCAGTACTCCACTTTGAAACATTATAACTAAATTCTATATAGTCGGACATTTCCCTGCTTTTTGTGTCTCGGCATACATTTTGGCACTCGAAAGGAGTCCAGACAAAGACAGTTGAGGCTCTGAGGTGTCCTGCTATTAAAGCATGCGTATAAACATGCAAAACTGTGTGCACAGGAGGTCTGTCTTCATGTTCCATTAGTTTCACATCGAACAGGTGCAGCCCGACTGAAGAGTTTGCTCAAGGCTATCGAAATAGAGTGAGTCCATCTGGCCTGGCCTGGTTTTATCTGAGCTGAGCATTAGCCTACAGTCAGCCCGAGTCAAGTGCTTTCATCGTTTGATCTACGTTAAACGCTGCCATGACAATAGACACAGAGATGAACCTCATAATAATAGTGTGTTTTGTCTTTGCCTCTTTCAGATCAGCTGTTTCACGTGTTGGCCATGCACATGCGTCTGTACAGCATCGATTCAGCCTACAACCCCTGGACGAAGTTGACTCAGATTGTACAAATTAAAGAGGCAGAGTGAGTGGCGTAAAGCCTTAAGTACCTCTGCTAATGGGAAATCTATAAATCTTTTCATATGTTGCTCATACCTTCTAGGCTTTACTGGTTCTCACACAGCTCTGCCCCCACCCATCGACATAAACATGCAATCAGAGTGCCACTTTGTCCTCTCTCTAAACACCACCATTTCCTCCTGCCCCCAGCCGCTTTTCCTCCACACAAAGAGGTGCTAAAAACAGAAAAGGGACCATGCTTGGTTTCCATAGATACCAATAATTGGTACATCTAGCAAATTACCGGGCACTCCACAGAGAGCGAAACGACCCTTTCGAATTCACTGTACTGAGAAACAACGCCATCACACGAGCAGCGCGCCTCGCCTTTCAGCTCTCCACCTAGCTTTGCACTCATTCGCGCACGTCTTTCTCTGCCTTGAGGACTACTTTACATTTGAACATCTTAAAAATATGAATTTTCTTGCATGCTGTAAAAAAAGAAATTAATTTAAGTGCTTGCAAACATTAAACAATACAGTACAAGTCTTTGCAACCTTTCTTCCCTGTTAGTGTTGTAAGACAGCTTTTACACCTGTTACTGTTAAGTGCTCGCAGCCATACAGCACTCTCAGTGGACCCATTTGCCGTTTAAAAATACTTTGTTAGGGTTTTGGGAGGAGCAGTGTCATTGACACCCTTAGGCAGTAAACCCGATATAGTCTGGTTAAATAGGGCAGAGAGAGATGTTTCTACATAGATGCAAAACATTTCTCTCACCTTATTGTTTATGATAGAAACGAGAGTATTCCAGTAAAATTTGTTCGAAGGGACGGAAGGTTGAAAGCTCTCTTTTCTAAGGCTTTCTTCAAGTGCACAAAGGAATTAACTGGCGAGTGGTTTGGTAATGGAAGGTATTATTCTTTAAGTGCAGTTCCTCTAGTGCAAAACCCTCAAGGCCTTTCAAGGGTAGAGCGGAGATGGGGACCTCGCTAAATTGTCAACAGAACAAAAGATATTTAAATGGAGATGTCATGGCACACAAATTGAATATGTAACTAAGGTTGCATTAAAGATACAAGGAACGCCTTTTCAAGCCTTGTATTAATTCAGCACATTTACACAGCAGGACCTTTGTTCTCATGCCTTTTAAAGTCCTTTCCACATATTCAATAAATAACATTGCTTCCCTTATCTACCTGCTTATATAGATGGCTTTTTGCAAGTCAGACATAGACATTACACAGAGATGTTCCTTATTACTTTATTAAAATATGGCAGGATGTTTACAGGCAGAGAAGGTCTAAAATTTGCATGATATTTCTGCCACAGGTTGGTCTTGAAATCTATTTCACTGTCGAAGCTTAGAAACCTCCGTAAGCACAAATCAAGCTCATCTCCACTTCTAATTGTAAAACCAACAATTCTGACATCTGCTTTATCATTTAAAGTGTTTGAAAAAGAGTCCAGCTGTCCTGTATATTCAGGTAGCTATACACAAATGTCAATCAACAAGAAGTGACAGGTTTTATTATTGTATATGTCTGAAAGATGCATGCAGAACTGCTACAGCTAAGCCGTTTGCATATTCCTTTTTAATTTGATGAAGGGATACTTGTGCTTTGTCCAGTATGTGCTTTCCAGGGTTTCCCAGATATTTGACTTGAGGTTAAACTTAAGCTTTTTTTTTTTTTTTTGCTTTTTGCAGTTCCTTTGATGAAGAGAGGCCTGAGGTACCCATGCTGTTTCGAGACGTCCCGTCGCTCCTGATTATCTTTGTGTTAACGATGCCCCAGCCTCTGCGTAAAGGTACAGTAACTCTCTCTGCATCATGGCACTACAAGGCAGCAGGGGCTTTCTCAGTGGATGCACCACAAGGGAAGCCCCATTATCAGTCGTAATCCAGGCTGAGGAGAAAATGAGAAGCATTTTGCATGTCTTATCTCGGTTGCTGTTGCTGCTTTGGCTGTGTGTGGGGGGGATCGGGAAGACGTGACCCAGACTATGGGGGTGCTCTCACCTCCTTTGTGGTGCCCTTCATTTCTGCATCTGCCCCATCTTACTTCTAAACTGTGCAGAGCCACCTTAGAGACCTAAGTGGAAGAATCATTAGTGAGTTCTGGAACATGAACAAGGCAGATTTAACAGAAGGGTTAGCTCATAAGTGGAAATGGCTGCATTTTAATTAATTGGATGTCTGTTAGATATATTTTTGTTTTAAGGATTGCCATATTAGTCTCAAGATGGTGCTGCTTAGTAGCACATGGCACACCACTGCGAACTGAAGATATATACTGATTATTACAGTGTTCTGGAAGATGGAGAATATACATTTTATTTTAGAGTGGTGAGAGATGCTCGTGAATTAACATGCACATGCATTTTCAGGTGGATTCCTTTATGGGAAATGGAAGGAGCAAGACATTTTCTGTCTCCGAGAGGTCCTCTGCATGTGATTCCTATAATGGGAAAAGCCCAGTTTTTAAAATTCTATGCATAATTGTGTGTAGTGACACTAGTTACAGTGACCAGGACAGAAGCTGTCAGCAACCCCTTTTTTCTGCAGAAAACAAATTGCACTCTTTGTTGCTCTTTTCAGTCACCAAGTTAAATACCTTTCAGGCTACATTTTCCAGCTGAAACACTCTGCTAATTACTTTGCAACACAATGCCCCTGTGAATAACAGCCGTCCTCCTCCAGCGAGCGTGTTTGACGAGAGAAGATCTTCATGTGGCACAATGCTCACAGTGTCACCTTTTGTCCTTTTTTCTTTTTTCTTTTTGTAGAGCACTTTACCTGCGTGGTGAAGATGTTGTACAACCTGCAGTTCACTCAGGCTCTGGCTGCACTGTCAACAAAGTTCAGCTCAGAGGAAAGGCAGGCCTGGAGCACATCTGGAGCACTCAAGAAGGTAAAAATGAAATCGCATTAGTGTCGTCGTACTTTTCTGTTCCCCCCTCTCCTTCGCACAGAGTGGTGGCTGCAGGGGGAGACAGAACTACTTGAGTTTGTGACCTTTCTGCTAGTGATGCAGTACACTGCCCATTTCTTATTTTGTATTGATATTTATTCTATGGCATTGTGTTTATTTTTGGCCTTTTACTTGAATTTCTTTATTTGCTTTGTTTTTTTTCCCCCTTTCTCCTTTGCCTCTCGTGCAGTTTGCCTCCTCCTCTCTAGTCGGTGAATCAGCAGTCATTATGTCAGACTTTAGGCCACAAATAGATGGTCGTACCATATAGATAATGACGAGCACTAATGACTTCACAAACCTTAAAGTGCTGCTGAAACTGTTGTCACTGTTTTGTGGTTTTCCGAGGCTTAACACTATCATTGGGTCCAAATGACATCTCCTACTTGTTGAACGACTAGAATCTTGATTGTTTGCGAGCACCAGCTTCCAGCACTGTAAATCATTGCGCGTGAGTCGCTGTTCAGCTGTTTTAGGCCCTGCAGTTTCAATTATGTGCATTCCACAATCGACAGTATCAATCTTCATTATCTGGAAAAGCAGTGTTGCTGGAGAGTGCTGCATTAATTGGCAATCTGTCTTCAGTCTATTACCATTGTGTTAGTGAGTGGCTGGTTTGAATGTCAAAAGACGAATAGCCGAAACCCTCCTCTTTGGGGTGTTGTCATCCATAATGGAAGTATGGATTTGTATCTTCCCCCTACACAGTCACGAGCAGTGGAGCGAGGGCATTCACGGGCTTCCATTTTTAAATCTACAACAAGAACAGCATCTACGCTATTGTAATTAAATTGAATTTATTTTTTATTTTTTTAAAAGATGCAGAAATATCACAGCCTTAAGGAAGGAAATCGGTAGACTTGAAATTCCTCCACTATAAATCTATGACAAAGGACAGCAGACGAGATAAGGTGGCTGTTTTATATTCCGCCACCTTCAGCTTGATAAATGCTCGCAGCTTTTGCTCTGTATAACATACGAGCCAAACCGGTTGAATTTTTATCAGAACACACATTCAGTAATGTCTCTACTGCTTATCAGATGTTATATTAAAGAATTATTCTGTGTTAGCCATTATATTCTATAGTGCAGCACATTGTATGCACAACAGAAGGACTGTGGAGAATTTGCTAGAATTATATAGAGGGATTTTGTTTTTTTTATATTGAGAAATATGCTGGTTTAATAGTAGCCATTTCTAATTTAAAACAGTTTTTTAAATGTCCAACACGGTGGTCTGGTAGCAAACCAGAGAGCATGGTCTGTCTCTGTGTTAGATTGGACACATGCTCAGGATGTACTATGCCTCTCGTCCCATCATAGCTGGGATAGCCTCCAATCCCAGCATAACCCTGAATTGGATAAGCAGAACAGATGGATGGAGGGGTTTTGGTTTGTTTTGTTTTTTCTTTTAACGTATTTGAGCTCTTCACTTTCTTAGAAATGATCACACAAGTTTCCAATACAGTCATTAAACAGTCTTTAACCTGACAGCCTCTCTGTGATGTCCAGATTTGCCTCTGTGACTATAGTTCTTGTGTAAATCTAATTGAGCATTTCCAGTCATCAGAGTGAGTTTGATTCAAGCTACCAACTCTTCCTTGGTTCACATGAGAAAGGACAACTTCCCAGCCTGATTTACTCACTGTGTGGAAAACAGTTTAGGCCAGCTCCTGGAGACTCTTAAAGATCCAACACCTGTTTTTAGCTTTTCCTTGAATTCATCAAACGTTTTCAGATGTTTTGTACTGAATGGTACAATAGATATTAACATCTAATAGGTTCTTATAGGTTTAAGTTTGTGGAGACAAGACACCGGCGAACACAGAGAGAGACATAATAATATCAAAACAGCAGGAAAATTTGTGTTAATGTTCACCAGTAGATGAAAGCTTATATCTGTTGATCCTCCAAGAAGTTTATGTGTCCGATTAAACGGAGAGTTTTGGCCTTTTTAATGTTTGTCTGCATTTTTATTTTCTTCCACAGAGCGCTGCAAATTCTGATAAGTCTTTTGAAGCACTGCTCAGTCATGTTATCAGTGAGCTCTCGAAGGACAAGAGTGTCTACAAGGTGAACTCTGAAGAAGCAACAATGGTGAGGCACTAAAATGACTGCTTAGAGCATGACTGCCTTCAGGATTACACTCTTTCTCCTCTCTGCCTCTTTCGTTTTCCCTTTAACAATAAATTGCCCATTACCGTGGGAGACTGTGTTTAATATCTCTACTGATCTCTCTAGGGGAGATATACATCACTGTATTATCAGCGAGCTGTAGGCTGATTATTGATCAGGTGTTACTGCTGTTTCCCTCTCCAGCTGAGCTCCAGTGTGTGGTCCCCGCAGTCTATCGAGTTCAGCCTGCAGCAGTTCTGCCTGCCCTTCCTGCGCCTCTCCTGCCTTTTGCAGCATCACCTGTATGGAGACAACCTAACCGGCTGCTTGGTATGATTCATCATAAATGTCATCCTAAATGTTAAAACTGCCTTTTCAGACTAACTGACTGCAAAGCGGTTTGGCTTCTTACAGGAGGAAGAGGAGTTTGCATCCTTGGCTGTATGTTTAGGGCTTTTACCCTCCGCCCCTCAGCCTGCCAACACCGTGCAAAGTGCCTCGTGTCTGGAGTGGCCAGTCAACACCTTTGACTTGGTGACGCAGTGGGGCGCTGAGGTCAAAGGGCTCTCTCAGATACATGCTGCCGAGTCACTGGTATGTTTATGAACTTCTCATTTTTAACAGCGTGCAGTCGAGCAAAGCAAGTAAAGGTTTCTTAAAATGACAATCAAAAAATACTCACATATTCTATAAGAAATACTTGGATTTTAATTTAACTTAATGTGCCAGATCTGATTCCTGTATTTAAAGTTTAGTTTTAGCCTTTGTTGTACCTCTCACATGTGTCTAGCTGACCACGTGTCTTGTGGCCTCCTCCTTTGGGTCAAGGTGTAATAAGGAGATAAAATCAGTTCATTGCTGGGTGTCTGTCTTCTCCTCCTCAGACCTTGCTGGTCCACGATCCTCAGTGGGCAGCGCCCCGTCTCCTGCAGCTGCCTGACAACTACAATATCATCTTCCAGTACTATCACAGAAAGGCCTGCTCTGCCTGCAAAAAGGTGCCAAAAGACCCCGCGCTCTGCCTTGTTTGCGGCGCTTTCGTCTGTCTCAAAGGCGTGTGCTGCAAGCAGCAGGGCATCTGTGAATGCGTTTTGGTGAGTTTTCCCACTATAGTTCCATTTTTATCATCTTCAAAGCATTCTCTGTGAGGCTCAGCATGCAGAATTGACATAGCTGCTTGTTGAAGTCGTCAGCTTTTAGCAAACCTTTTTTTCCCCCCCACACTTGTCACTTTGTAGCACTCCCAACATTGTGGCGCTGCGACAGGCATCTTTCTACTGATAAATGCTTCAGTCATCATCATCATCCGTGGACATCGTTTCTGTCTGTGGGGCTCTGTTTACCTTGATGCACACGGAGAGGAAGATCGGGATTTACGGTAAGACGCGTAACACCCAGTCACACTTTTTTGTTAATAGATAGCATAGAGTCTTTAGAGCAACTCTTTAAGTACACTTATAACACTTGGTGTGATTCTAGTATGAATTTAAATGTAGTTCCCCCCCCTTTTTTTTCCTCACTCCTGTTTCCCCCCCTCTGGGATGTTTCCAGTCGTGGCAAGCCTCTCTACTTATGTGAGGAGCGGTATCGAGTGTTGGAGCAACAGTGGGTTTCACACACCTTTGATCACATCAACAAGCGTTGGGGGCCTCATTATAATGGACTCTAAGATCTTCCAAAGTCCACTGAAAAACCACATCCCATGATGGAGAAGATTTTTTTTTAGTTTTGTTTTTTTTAGGGATTTTTTTTCCTTCTGGCTTATGTGTCTGCCTTGATCAAAATATTTGGAAACTCTTGCTGTGATAAACACAAACATCCAGCGAGGGCTATTTCTGCTACAGCCTTGGTTTATGTGAAGTTTGGTGTACAGTCATGCCTAAAGATTTAACACGTGTGTGTGTTCAAGTGATTTATTGTGTGGTTTTTCTACAGGGAAAAACAGAATTTGGTGAGATTAAAGTAAAAAAGTAAAAAAAGAAAAAAAGGGGGGGGGGGGGGGGATATAAAAAAAAGCACAAATTTGCCCACAAACCGAATTGGTTTGGGTCAGGCTTTTAAAGTCGCTCCAGTTTATTTGGTTTAAAAAAACAAAACAAAAATCAATTGCCGATTGTCCCTGCAAAGTTTGATTACTTTACCACCATTTCTGATGTAAACGCATATCCCTATTATTTATCAAAATGTGCTCTGCTGTGCTGGCATGAGTTTCAAGCTCCTGGTAAGTATAGCGATGTTACTGCAGTGTGCACTCATTGTCTGCTGACATGTGATAGGAGGCAGGACAAGTCCACCCATCAACACACTAGAGTTTATTTTGCTAACAAGCAAAGACTCTTTCTTTTATGGGTCTAGTTGCAATCCATCCTCAGGAATTTTTTTTGTTCTTTTTTGTTTTTGCTGAAATACGTTTTAGATATTTAAATAAATGCTGCTGCTCATTGTTCAAGTAATTAATTTTAACTTTGAAGAATTTGTTTTTGTTTTTTTCCTAAGGTTGTGTTTTGGGTTTACCGTAGATGGCTGGGAATGTTGACTCAAACTCAGTTTAATGGTTGAGGAGGTGTGCGGTCACCAAGTTACACCCACTACACTTTTCATAGCGTTGGCCTTTTCACACTGTTTAACTCAAAACTCCACCTTTAAGACACTCAGCTGTCTTAAGCCTCATCATCACCACCCCCATATAAACATATAAGTCTAAACATTGAGGGAAGGCAAAGAGATCTCACTGCACATCTGGTGTCCTGAGCGTCATGCAAGAGCAAAAATGCTACATGAGTTCTGTCAGTGTTCTCTCGAGGTATGAAACTCTGTGGGAGTTGTGTTGCTTCTGTGAGGAGACTGCAGTACTTGTCACTCGTCTGTCTGTGCCATCAGAAAAAGGCTTTCCCTTTACGCTTCTGATTGCCAGGTCATAAACTGCAGTACAGAACATTTATTATTATTATTATTATTATTATTATTATTATTATTATTATTATTATTATTATTAACAACTATCTGTTATACATCATGCATCATGTAGTTGTGGTTTATAGTTGCATTCCAACATTGCAAGACTATCAGACTTGAGTATCTGTTGTACACTGTGCATGACATCCTTTAAGCCACCATTGTTTAAGTGTCTTAGCGATTATCATCTTTTTTTTTTTTTTCCTGGAAGAGAAGTTTCATCCAGCCGTGCCTGCAAGATTAAGGGGGCCTATTATGCTTATTTCCAGCTCCATGATTTTAAATGAGACTTCATTAGAGAAACTTTGCTTCTTCACAGTTCACAAGAACATAAAAAGCCCCTTATTTATTATCATTTCTTCTTCTTCTTCTTTAAAATGTCTCTTCAAACCTCTGTCAACCTAAAAGCTCACTTTCTTCTGATTGGCTGCCCTTTGCCTGGCGTCCCAAAAACCAAAACCTAGTGCTTGCAAGCTCCGCCTCCTCATCTCACGTTCAAAACTGCAGTTCGGCACAGGAGTTGGGGAAAACTGTTGTGAACTGAGCAGCTTAAAGGAATTAGTTGTTGTCAGCATCCAGCACATCAATGACCCAGTTTATTTGTAAATGACAGAAAAAGAGAAAAGGCATAATAGGACCCCCTTTTTTTAATGCTTACTTTCAGTGATGAGCACACAGCTGATATCCCTGATGTTTGGTTTTGAAATGCTGGGTCACATTGTGCTGCATCGCAGAATCTCTAAGGAACAAGTCGACACTTGAAAGACTTCCTCTTGAATTCATGCATGCTGCTTTTTGTGTTTTTTCCTGTCTCTCTTATTTTTGTTGTACCCACTTCGTTAATGACCGCAACCAAATAGCCAACGATGGGTGTAAATTGTAACTGAAAGCTTTTGTGTGTTTTCCTGTATGAATGGGGAGAGAATACAGTACATTACTGTAGGTGCTGACTCAAACTTTCTGAGTTTGACCAGAAAGTGTGACTTGGGACATTTAATGCAAAATGTAACATATGTGAATAAAATATAAACACAGTGATTTTGTGTCTTTTTTTCATTTTTTATGATCATTTTGAACATGACAGTAATTTCTCTGTACTGGATCTCAATCCAATATATCTCCTTTGGGATGTGGTGGGACAGGAGATTAATATTTTTCTTTCATTTATCTAATCTTGGCTTACTTCAGTCTCTTTTCACTATTGTGACTTGTAGAGGTAATGCAAAAGTTATGACACGTACACCTCTGAGCCTGAACAGCAAATTCTGGAGATACTCATTCAGACTTTACTGTATTATTCCTGCTGTGAGAGGATGCTGCCATCCTTCTCTGGGGGTAGACTGGTCTGCAACAATGTTTAGCTAACATTCCCACAGGAAGATTACATTGAAAAGAAATGATATTATTTACTGTGCTGAGTGAAGAAGTGGTGACTAGTCATTGTTCAACTCATAATGAAAACTGCAGGTCTCTGGGCCATTGGTGCTCAAATCCGAGGAGGTAGAGACAGACAGATCTGGTCAGGTTTTCAACAAAGACGAGAATAGAGGTGCTGCAAAAAAAAGTTGAATATATTTTAAAATCCAGTACTCAACCATTATCATTATAAAAAAGAAAAACTACAACACAATTGCAAACAAGTAGCCGTCTGTGCTGGTTTCTCCTTGCACTGCTCCATCTAGTCTCTGGCCCAGTGCTCTGAAAAAGGTTTCACTGCCATGTGACTGAGCAGGATAATTGGTGTGAGGCCCTCTGGGTAAAGACCAATGGTCACACAAAGGCTTTGGTTGCTACCAATTAGGCCAAAAAGAAGTAAGAAAAAAAAAAAAAAGAAGTAATCTGCACAGGCTGGGAGTTTTTATGAAGGACACAGCTGAGACCGTGTCACCAGTGTCAGGCTGGGAGATGCTGCTGTTACAGGCCGTCCTCCGGGGGGCATCACTCGACATCTCCTTCTTTTCCCCCCCACGCAGGTAAGTAAAACGCTGCTCTCCACAGCATGAATAGACTATTCAAGGTTACATCAGGTGATACTGGTCAGCCAGTTAACCGTTTCCGGTCTGCAGGACAACATGCTCAGGTGTCCATACTGTTAATAATTAAAGTCTTTGCTGAATAAACAGGGAAATTACTTCGCATATGTTGCTATGGACGGTAAGATGGGTCTAAAGAGTTGATTCAGACAGTGTGCTTTAGGCCTTTATTAAACTCACACGGAGATGGAGATTCAGCTGTGCAGTGATGCTCTGTCTTAAACAGGTTCCTGTTTTGCAGATGACAGAGATGGAAATACTGAGGCGACAATGTCGAGGTAGGTACGAGACTCCTCATCTGTAGCGCTAAAAAAAAAAAAAAAAAAAAAAAATGTACTGCCCTAAATCTTAAACCTAAATATCTTTAATCACTGTGTCAGTTTGGTTTTTACTTTACTCTGTGAAATACTGTAAACCAGCAATCATTCAGGGAAGAAACCGGAAGTTACATGAAAAAAAGTTAAATAGGCTACATTATGATAGTTATGCAAAAATCCCAATATATACAACACTTTTTGTGTTTTACACTTACTTTTAGCTTAAAATGCTCCCTTTTCTTTTCTTTTCTCTTTGTCTCTGTTCATTACCACAGTGGGTTTAAAGCAGAACAATAAAGATGTGAAATGTACACTTCCATCTTTAGTACAGAAGCTTCATCACACTCTGAATTTCCTTCTTTTATAGGCTTTGCCAGACCTATACCACCTTCAGTTTTGTCTTTACTTGGTGAAAGACATGGTCAGGTGACTGACTCTGATGTTTAAGAGTATTCTCTTTATTGGCATTAAGAAGCATTGGGCTTCAGCAGGAAGTATAACTCCATGCATTTAAGAAGATGTCCTGCTTCTGGTCAATAAACAGCAGTGACCCAGTTCCGTTGGCAGTCAAACAGGCCCATGTTGTCACACCACCTCTGTGTTTTCAAGGGGTCTGTTTTGCCTCAGAACTGCTGTTGATTTGGTTAGATGCTGTGAAGTGGTTTTCCAAGTAAAAGATTCTGTAATCACCCTCTTTACTGCATTGTTGATTTGGCCACTTCGGAAGCTTCCTGTCTCTCTGATAGGTCAGTTTGGTATTTTTCTGCCTTATGGTAGCCTTCTTTAGCCTTCTTTACTTGGTCTGATGCCTCTTTGTGCCTCTATGTTATGAATTCTCATTCTCAACAGCTGCCGAACTTAAACAACTGGAATCAACTCCAGACTTTATATGCCAATAATGTGGAAACAGACCACACATGGCTCAAAGCTGCATGTAAACTGTGTAAAAAATGAACAGACCTTATAAAAAAAGGTTTTAAACCTGTTTCTTAAACCCCTTGAGTTAAAGTTTAAAGTGTACAATTAAATCACTTGCTGATTACATCAGGTGTTGGTGTCCATACACGACACTGTGTGAAACACTTAAAGACCTGACTTCAGGTAACACATTATTAGAGTAACACTAAAGAAAAAAGCACTGGGTCACCTACACATTACATTAACAGGAGCTGCCTGGCCATGGAAACCCCGGCCATGAAGCTCCCAGCACACAGTTTTGGTGCTGATGTTAATGCCAAATGAGGTACAGAGCTATGGACTTATCAGAGCATCGGCAGCTTTTACATGCTATCCGCCTCACTCGACTCCAGTCTGTAAACTTTACGTGGTTTGCTTGTCATGCCTAAATGTTTTCCACTTTACAGTAATACCGCTTACAATAGATCAATTGATTATCCTGAAGGGAAGAAAATTTCACAAACTGCCTGATGACTGACCAAAACAAATGTAGGAACAAAGAATTGCTTCCCTTGCGTTCAAACAGTAGCACAGCCATACTCACATCCATCACAGTGGCACAGCTGTGGTGTTTGTGATGATATGGCTGAGGTTAATTTATAATTAATTATAAATAATAAATTATAATTCATTTAAGACTGATTACTTAGATGGTGATGGTGCCTTTTTGTTATTACAGTTGATGCTTTGTGTATCCAAAGATGTCAATCAGGGATCATTAATCATGCAGGTGCACCGCTAAGATTAAAGATGTTAATGTTTAAAAGAAATGCATTTGTGTCTGCTTGTGTGAGGCTTTGGCCTTCCAGGGTGAGAACAAGGGCGAAATGCTTCAGGCCTGACTCATAGCTAGTGGAGGTTTACCGTAAAGCCTCTTCATATCCCCTTAAAAGGGATTATTGGTTTTTTCCCCTCTCCATAGACTTACCAAAGGGGTTTACCCAGCGGACTTCCCATAAGGCTCTGCCACAGAGGGTGGAATTGTGCGAGTTTGATGGAAGCAGAAAATTAGATTACTGCCTTTCACTCTGTACTGTTTCTGGTGACAAAGATGTGCTGCAGCCGGTCACGTCATGTGCAGCTGTTACCGCCTCAGACCTACACTTAGCATTATGTAGATGCACAGAAAATGTGCCCGATGAGCAAAGGCAGAGCAGGGTAGTTTTTCCAAATATAATCACCGTGTTACTATGCACATATTCCTGTTTTGTAACTGAAAATACCATGTACCACTGTGTATCAGACACAGCATCCCTTTTTTAGCTGTGCTGACAAGAATGGTAAACAAAGGGTAACCTGAGCACTGCAATCGAAGAGCAGCGGTGTCCTGTTCTTAAGCGCTATTTCACTGTATCTCCTGCCCATTTAAAGAAATTCTCGTTGCCTTCTTGCAGTAAAAAAGAGCTCGAACAAGTCTTTATTGATCAGATTTGGTTCTCATTTATGTATTTACATTGTTTATTTATTAAGTAGGCACCGAGCGGTTTAACACAGTTCCAGTACAGAGCATAAAACTGATGCTGAGCTGAAAAGAGACATTTTATAGCTGATGCTATTTTTAACCTTAGTTGGCTTCCACAAATACATTGTATAATTTAAATGCTTTAATGGTCACTATTATGCCGATAATCACTTAGCAAACATGTCAAGTGGAATGCAAGAAAAAAAAAATCAATAAATTGATCTTGTTCTCTTTCAGCATCTGTTTTTTTTTTTCTTCTCTTAGATGCTATAAAACTTTGCTCAGTCTATTTTGTGATCCCTCGTCATAGATTGTACCTGTCTACAAATTATAGTCAGAAAAGTTTTATTCAAGAAATATAATACCAGTAATTGTGTAGGAGATTAAATGAAGGCATGGTTGTTTGGAGCGGCTGTTTCAGCTCCAAGTACACGCGTGGAGAGAACCTTTTGTGTCTAAAAATGTTTTTAATTTGCACAAAAAACTGAAGAAACATGCTCTCTATGTTTTTAATTAGTTTGTTAAAAAATTACAGTCATATTGTGTTTTTCCCCCCCTTATTTGCTAATGCTGTAGTGATTAATCAAAATGTGACAAATGCCCATATTTGGGAAAACGTTCAAAATGAGGAACGGTATAAAAATGTTAGAAACTTCTACGTAGTTGGTGCAAGTGTCGGCTTGTGTTGGGGCACTTTCCAGCTCCTGGAATATGTAGCATTGTGGTTTTTCAGGTGAAACTGATTATTATTAGTATAAAGTACTGATCCAGGCACATTTTAAATGCTTAAACTTAGACTAAAAAGCTGAAATACTTACATATTTGTAGTCTTATATACTTATAGCCTGGGAGGGTTCTTTTGTCTCTGGAGGCTCTGGATATCTTTGTCTTATTGCTTTAAGGTTTATAAGGCTGTAGAGCATCAGAAGCTGTCTGAACGAGTGAAGCAGCAGCAGCTCGGTGTGTAAAGGACATTATGAGCTGAGTGAAGATAGGCAGAAACCATGTGACTTAGAAACTGTCACGGACTTCCTGGTTACTGGGCTGCAACAGGGGATGCTTCATATCAGCCACCATTATGAGTGGCTACATCTGCCACCTGAATATTTAACAGCACTGTGCATCAGGTTGCAGATTACTAGTGAATTATTAATCCCTATAGATTGGCATGAACTAGCCTGGAGTGTTTTGTGGTGAGGCAGTGGCAAGCACGTTCACAGTAGCAGGTATGTCTCACTTACAGCTTTATCATCTGCACTTTATTAATTTTAAATGAGTTATGAATAGATTTAAGCGAGTGAGCTAACATGTGGTATGTTTTTGATGGATTCTTTTCAAAAGGTAGGTTTTGGGGAGGGTTTGTTGCTCAAATTGGGTGAGATCAAAGTTCTTGTGCTTCTTGTAAAGTTCTAAAAATCTAATATTTACACATTAATCACTAAATTAATTGTACATTTAACAATAATCTGCATACAGGCTAGTTGGAGGAAAACGTTGCAGATATCTCAGAGAAAAGCTACTGTAGAGAAATATGAGCTGTCTGTTATAGAAAAAAATAGAAGGTGTGGTGGCAACAAGTGGCAGGTGATGTTACAGTACTTACAGAACTTGCAGTAGACATCCTTAAAGAAAAAATATATTATTAAATCTCTATTATTAAAACTGAATGACTGTAATTAGTCTTTACTGCTACTTATGTAAATTCCAACAGTGTGTGCTCCACTTATGTGGGCAAACTAACTTTCTATGTGATGAGATAAAAACATTACAGCTCATGGGGGGAAAACTCTCCACTTTGATGGTTTTGCAAAGAGATGTTGATTGATGGGTAAGACAACATATTTGTTTATAAATAGTAATATATAAGTGATCTGGTATATTTGTATTTAAATGTGTGATGTGAAAAAACTCATAATTACAGCAGGCACTTTGGCTTTTTCTGCGATCACATGCAGCTCCTTGAAGGACACTCTGAAGGGTGTCACTCTGTGCTGCATGTCTGTGCGTCTCTGCAGAATCGTGGTATATCCATCTAATATCAGTTAGCATGCCATTGCTCACGGTGCATGCACAACATTTCATAAATCTGTCCTCATGTGTGAGTTGCTGCGCCCCTGAGGGTTAAACATCATTCACTGTTTTTCCCATCAGTATGCGAACTTCCCCAGCCTTTCTCAGGGTCATACAACCTCCGTGATGCATAACACATTTATGACAAAAGGAGCATTCGTGGGATTGCACACAAACATCCCTCTCCATCACGCTTATCTGGATTATGTGTCGTTTTGTAAAAATAAGATTCATGCATCCCGACGTGGCTGTATCACTTGCTGATCCATCATGTTATTTGTTCTCAGCTGTTTTGACACTTAATCCTTTGCATCATTGGCCATATATGTTGTATTTTGCCACAGAAGTATCACATGTTGACTACAAGGATGATTTACATTGGTGTTTTCCATTCCCGTTGGTCATTAGTGCTGAAGACGTGCAAACGCTTTATAGTTTTATACAACAGTTTATTTGGAGGTGTGGCAATGCTTCAGTGTTCACTCAGGACAGCGCTTCTCAAGATAATCTCTGACCAATCCGATTGATCTTTAGAAGATTGCACTTCTTAGTGTGCAGTGACAAGGTCCCTGTGGAGAGGGCTAATTCAGTAGCTGTGGGAAATGCCACTTGTTGCCTGTCCTCCCATGGAGGCCATTCCTGTTGCTACTGGTGTTGTTATATTATGATCGCCAGAGAGTCTTTGGTTGTAATTCTTCTCAGCCCAGATGAGTCAGGAGAAAATAACACTTGCCATGTAAGTAGAGTGTTGTCCTCTCCATCCATATCTGTGGACTTATTTTGCTTTGATTTGTCCAGGTCGATGCAGTCATTGGTTTTAGCTGAACAAAAATGCCTCAGGGAATAAATGTACTCTGTGTGCTTTACCTGCACAGTTTATAGGTTTTAATTACTTGCTGCTCTGTCACGGTAAGGTTCAACTGTTATTCACAACAAGCATCCTTTCTGCAAGACGAAGTAGTGAAGGTTTTAAGGGAATTAACATTTCCATTTGTTTCTGTAAACTTTGCAAATTATTCAAGATTTATTTTTTTAAATCTTGGTATGACTGTTTTTATTGTCCAGGAGATCACTATATGGACTGTACCCCTACAAGTCCAGCATGCTTGGACTGGAGACTCTGGGCGATCCATCAGGTGACTGGGATATAGTGGAAACCATTGGCAAAGGAACTTATGGAAAAGTCTACAGAGTGACCAACAAAAAAGATGGGAGTCAGGCAGCAGTGAAAGTGCTGGACCCGATTAATGTAAGTCTGATTAAAGTGTGTTTACTGCTGGACCCGGCTTCTTGTTGACTGTTTTCAATCTCACAGAACTGGTTAGGGTTTAGATGCAGTATCTGTTCAGGCTATTTTTGCAGAATAGTAATGATGTGTATGTATGATGTCAGAAAGTTTGAGGTGTATGAGTTTATGCTGATGCTGTTTGGCAGCGAAGTAATGGCGATCTTAAGGTGTTTTGTTGTGGGAGTAGATCTAGCTCTGGATGAGCACCCATTAGCTCAGTGGTTCCCAGCTTATTTGGTTTATAGCACCCTGAAATGACACTATTTGATTTAACCAAGACAGCAGGCAGAAAGAACAAATGAATGTTTGCAAATGCAGAAGAAATCTGTTGAACAACTCCTCATCTGACTGCCATGACCTTTGTGATTATGCGATTATGAGAGGAATATGCTTTGTAGATTTGAGCTTTTGCTGTTTGCCCTTCCTGGTGCTACCCCCAAGCGATTTGTGTTTCCTCTTGGTCTTGAACCAGGGATCATTTGCATGTTAGGTGAATGTGTAAACCACTACCTACACATGCAGTTAAGACCATGGAAAATTCAAATACCTGAATTTCACTAAACTTGGTGCACAGACTTCTTGGATATGAAGATAACATATAAACTGCACAGCAGTTATTCGTCAGATAATTGCATTTCAATAAGAGAGAGATCATTTGGAAAAATAAATTATTTATTCAAAGACAGAATTTGAATAAAAGCTATTTGGTGATCAGACTCAGATGAACCATTCCAGCAGAGCGGACACCCATCAGTGATAGAAACTGAAGATGAAGATGACAGGTTAGATGGGGCTCCGAGAGACTGGGGTAAAAAAATAATTATAGTTGAGGTCTAACCGACCACCTGTTTAGATACCCACATGTTGCTCAAAGGAACCACACGTGACTTTAAGTCTTAATACAAGTAAAGCATCTGAGTTATAGAAGAATGTATGCTCACGGAGTTGTCACAAAAGGGAGAATTGGAGACAAATCCTTTTTCTTTTTGAAATGTCACTGTCAGCCTCCTAGATTCACTTGCATGGCAGTGGACCGTGCTGTTAATTGAATCTGAGGGCTTTGACCCACATGTTGGGAACCACTGATTTAGATTAGGGCATGCTAATGTAACGTGTAAATACAGCCAGTTCTGCCAGGTGTTATCTCATAGCTAAACAAAAGCATAACTAAACCTGCCTAAAACTCCTAAGAGGTTTAATTACTCTGCAAATCCATTTTTAAACACTTTATTTAGTTGAACCTGCACCTTTTTTATTGTTTGTTACCTTCTATGGCCTTTTTTGGCTCTTTGTACATCACTCACAAGCCTATCCTGTAGAAGTAAAACTTAGCTTAAAGATGTGATTTAACTGCTGGCTTTATGCACATTAAACCTCCAGGTTTTCCCGATGAATGATATGATATCTGACATTGCATGTATGGCTCACTGTAACCTTTTATTATATAGTGTTGGTGAGGAGGTTTCTACCTTGCAGGACCTCATAATACTGCGACAGAAAACTAAAACCACTGTGTTTTTCTTTGTAACCAACTTGTCTCAGCATTCGAGCCATTCAAACAGAGTAAGTTGCCGGTACTTTTCCCCCTCTCCATCTTGATGCAGTCGTACTTGCACTTGCTCCTGTGATATATATCAATGTCTCCCCTTTTCATTTATTTCCTGTCGTGCTAAATTTAACGTGCTCTTACCAGAAACTGTAGCTCCTGCATCGCCTGTATCCTCTCTGTATAACCGTCCATTTGTTTGCGTGATAAGGATACTGTAGACTCTGAATTGGCAGCATATTGTGGGAGTGTGACTCGGTCTGAGGCGAGCCTGTGATTGTGTCAGTGGAACAATCCCCATCCTGGCAGCGCTATCCACCATGATGCGCCCCTGATGGCCATGAAGATGAAGCTGCCTCCTCTCCCATCCCTCTCCCTGATTAGACTGCTGACACTATCACTCAGACATCCAGGAAGAGAAATTCTGCCTCTCTGACTGTTGATCTTCCCTCCCACTGAGATTTACTTTGATAGAAAAGTGCTTCCAGAAATAGGTCAGCACAGCGGCCCATCCCTTCCTTATTTACTGAGTTTATAACCCCAATTTTAGGTTTCTTATTATAGTAGCCTAGTTCACTAAAAATGAAACGCAGCCTGAAATATTGAAGCACAAATACACCTTTTATAACACATCACAGTGTTGGTTTATCTCTTTCCTTGCTGTACTTAAACACTGCTTGTTTGCTGATGCTGTTTAAAGGATGTGGATGAGGAGATTGAGGCAGAATACAACATACTGAGGTCCCTGCCCAACCATCCTAACGTGGTGAAGTTTTATGGCATGTTTCATAAGTCCGACAAATTAACTGGCGGACAGCTCTGGCTGATACTGGAGGTGAGCACTTTATTATGTATATTTGTATAACACGTGTTACACTTTTCATACTTTATGAAGGGCTTATTGTCAGTTCTCATTAATGCAACTGTGGTTGGGAAAATTATTGCGACCATGTTCTATAAACTGGCAATCTGAAGAAACTGAAGACAGGGACCAGGTCTGCCACAGCACACAGTTAGTTGCTGTCTTCAAAGTGACGTTGGTGTTTCAAGACAGCCATTAAAACAGTCACTCTTTCAGTCTGTTATCAGTATGTGATCTCATTGGCCCTGACAGGCTAAGATTAAATGTAATGTGTTGGCACTTATTTAGAAACTGGCTGACTGCAGTCTTTCTGAGTCAGACTGCGATTGTTAGGAAATAGGTTGCCTCCCGTCGAGCAACTTGTGCAATCGCTTTGTGATCAACAGCTAGTCTCCTTGCAGTCTGTTGCTTATAGCAAACAAATTCAGTGCAATCACCAAATTTTTCATAGTTGCAAGGAGGTTGCTGTCTAGTTTTTACTCTAGTGTGATTGAGCCATAAGAGTTAGATCCTTATGTTTGTAGGTTAAATATGAATCTACACCATAGCCAGTTAGCTTAGCATAACAAAAGAAACAGCTAGCCTGGCTCTGTCTGAAGCTGTCTAAATCTGGCTCTCAGCCCCTTTAAAACTCGGTAAAGATGATATTCTGTCACTATCATTTAAATCCCTGCAAACAACAGTGTAGAAAGAAACAACACATTTTGGTTTTATTACCAGGTTTATACCACTTGGAAGCTTTTGCTAATGCTTTATGTCTGCTTTGGCTCAGTGGGAAATGGGCCATTTGTGTGTCAGGTGTACTCTTCAGTTCGGCCATAATAATGGTGGATAAAGCTGTCATTTACCTCAAAGACCACCCATGTCTCTGACAGTCAACAAAACGGCAGAAAGGAAGAAGCGTGCTAGTCAATAATAGCATTACAAGTTTCAGAAACAAAGAAATTGAGAGAAAAACACGTTATTAGGCCTGAGGGATACACAGTGTGAGGTTGGTGGGAAATGCCAGGGTTATTCCAAGCTTCAAATTAACCATGCGTGTATGCACAGTTAGTGCAATGATTGTGATACCAAACAATCTGTTACCTGGAGTGTCTTTTTCCTGTATTTCGTCACAATTTCATAATCAAATGGCTCAAGTAAATAAAACCCCTATTTAAAAAATGAAGTTTAAAACTCTTAAATCCTTTTTCACATAGACCGGTGACAAATTAAAGGAAAAACATTAATCCACTGTGGCTCACAGTCTGAGAAACCTGGGAATTAGTTATGCCAGCAGAAACATTTTGCTGGGATAGCTTTTGCCTTTAGTCAGAAGGTCAGTGCAAATCAATATAAAGTGTTCTGAGCTATCAGCTTTACAGCTTTTCAGGATCAGGATCACAGTGACTGGTTTGATTAGAAGTCACCAGTTCTTAACCTGTTTGAATGCTCTGAGACGTTTTGGAGTGATGTGTTAGGTTAGCTGATTCACAGACATGAAGAATCTTTGCATATTGAAGCTGCTCTCTGACCAAGTACTGACCAAACACAATAACACCATACTGAGACACTTTATGTTGGTTTACCCTTTAATTTGTCGCTCTTCTGTATATAAGAAAGCATTGATCTGGGTCTCAGTTAGCCAGGAAACACCACCTACACGAATATCAATGCTATTGTGCTGCTCTGCTTTCTCTAACTTGTGTGTGTGGGCTAGCTCTTTCCATGAATCATAATCTGGAGTGGTGAGTGATGGACGAGTCACTGGAGTTTCTCTGTCTCCCTCCCAGCTGTGCAACGGCGGCTCTGTCACAGAACTCATCAAAGGCCTGCTGATGCGTGGCCAGCGTCTGCAGGAGCCTGTTATCGCATACATCTTATGCAGTGCCCTCTTGGTAAGATGGCCCTCTGCAAAGCTGCAAATGCAGGGGGAGGAGGTGGGACACCAACATGCAGAGAGCTGGCTGAGGATTTATTTTCAGCTGGGGAAGTGTGACAAGCAGTTATGAATGTCTCTCCTTACGAACAGCTGTGGGAGTTCTTTTATGTAGTTTGTACAGCTCAACTTTTAATGCATCATATGCAGATTTATTTATTTTTTTACGCAAATGACTAATTGTGTGTCGTGATTCATGCTCAGCAGCACCTTGCATTATCTGTCCTCTAATTTAAAAGGGTCTCCAGCATTTGCACAACAACCGGATTATCCATCGTGACGTCAAAGGCAACAACATCCTCCTGACAACTGAGGGAGGAGTCAAACTGGTTGACTTTGGTAATGATCTTTGAAAGAGGCAATTTAGCCGCTCCAATCTTTTCTCTGAAGTGCGCTGTTATAGATAAATGACTCTTTTTTTGTGAGTGATCTTTTGGAAGTGTCAGCAACGTTGTTTGTGAAGGCAAACACAAGCGCAGGATAAATCATTTAACCCACACTTTAGTCCCATGCTCACCATAACGTCTTTTAATTCATGGACCGTAGCCTTAGCCCGAAGCTATTATTGCTCATTTAAATTGCATTATTTGATCCTTTGCATATTAAAAGAAAGCTGCTATGGCAAATGACTTTGAGTCACCCCCAGGCATGTTTATGTCCCCTGTGTCATGGAGATGAAGTGGACTCACGCTGATAAAAATCTGTCCTACATAATTTGAAATGATTATAGCCCATTATTATTGCTGCTTGGCAGGTTGCCACACTAAATTATATGCCAGGATTTATTGATTAGTTCAAACATTTACTGTCTGCTGTAATTTATCCCAAGAAATATTCACGCTAATGAAGTAAGATCGAATTTTGCGATTCTTTTTCCATTTCCATTTTTTTTTGTAGGTGTTTCAGCTCAACTGACGAGCGCACGACTGCGGAGGAACACGTCAGTCGGGACACCGTTTTGGATGGCTCCTGAGGTCAGAGTCTAAGGGCTGCACACGCATGTTCATGTCTGGTAATGCAGCAGTAAAACATGCACACGTGTTTTAGTGGCTAATGGATTCTTTTTATATACATGTACAGTGTGATGTAGCTGTTAAACAGAGCGCCTCAGTTATTTCCGTGTGACTCTCCCTCCCATGTGTCATTGTGTATTCCTCTCCACGGGTGCAGCTCTTGAGGTCGCCTCAAGGTTAATAGCTGGGAGTCTGTGGCCCCTCGGCTTACTCTTTTGGCAGAAATGAGGTGCGGTGATTGAGCTGGTAGGGAGGGACCTCGGGGGCAATTAGAATAAACTCAGCTGTAAAATGTAGTGCCAGTTATAATTATTGACTGTGGCAAAGAGAAGCTCGTACCCGGAGCTACTGCACTGACCTGCCTTTCAGTGCTTGTTTTTAAATGGGCTGTGAATGAGCTTGGCTGACTGTTTTTGGCATTAAGAGGATTTTTTCAGGTTCACAATGCTTTTTTTTTTTTTTTTTTAAAAAAGTAATTTTCTTTGAATCATTAATCTGAATTTAATACCCTAAAAATCAAACAAAATTAATCTCACCCCTCTTTCTAGAAAAACGGACTTTCCACTCGGTGACTGTCTAAAATGGACCCTGTGAATTGTTTCCAGGTCATAGCCTGTGAACAGCAGTACGACTACTCCTATGATGCCCGCTGCGATGTGTGGTCTCTCGGCATCACAGCCATCGAGCTGGCAGACGGAGATCCCCCTCTGGCTGAGATGCATCCAGTAAAAGCCCTTTTCAAGATCCCACGGTGAGTCCAGTAGAGGGCGCTCCTGCCACACAGCTGGAGGCAGCTGCCACAGGGACATAAAAAAACCCCCTTTCCTTACTGTCAGGAGGAAAATTCTGAACTGAAATTTATGATCAAATGGATAAAAGGTAAAAATCACTGCGGCTTCTCTGACAACTGATTTTGTGCTGAATTTAGAAAATAAAAAGCTGAATCGGTAGGCTCTGCTTCACTCTCCCAGTTGCCGCTGCATTTTCGTCTTTGCTATCTGAAAGGACGCATCTGCTGAATAATCAGTGTTTAAAATCTCCATCATCAGAAACGTAGAAGTGTTTGGCCTTAAAATTAATGCAGTGATTGAATCTGTAAAAATATTCACTGCTGGAAACCGTGTGTGTCTGATGATCATCTGAGAGCTTAGTGGCTACACGCAGTTGACCTTTTGTTATCAGTACAATCGCGCAATTATCTCTCAGTTAGGTAGAGATATGCCCCTTCTGATTGCAATTTGCATTGGTGATTAGCTCCATTCACATTGAGATGAGGCTGTCACCTCCTCCCAGTCACAATATTATCTCCTCCCTGCCAAGACTCGGGAGCAGGCCTTGTGTAGCAGGAATTATGGGAGCTAACGCAGCATTTCATCAGCACCAAATTTTAACCAGAATGTAAAATAATTATACGAGAAATTACAGCTGATGGCAGAGCGCATGGGTGAAGATTTTGTCAGGCTTTGACTCTGTAACACATTTGTAACTCTTTTTCTCGCTTCGGGATCGAGTTTGGAGGATTCATCATTCATGTCTTTATGTTTTGCACGGAAATAAATGCAATTATTTATTGAAATGTGCAAAAAATAAGTAAGGCAAAAACAGAGTTTGTACAATTCCAAGTTTGATTGTCAACACTTGGTATGATTGCATTTTCTTAGAGCAGTCTTCAGGAATAGTTTTCCAGGCTTCTTGAATGATATTCAAAGCTCTTCTTTGGATGTCAGCTGCCTTTTGCTTCAATAATGTTGAGGTTTGGGCTCTGAGGAGGCCAATCCATGACTGATAGTGTCCCACTGTGTGCTTTTCTATTAATGTTTGCTTCTACTGCACTGGCAGTGTGTTTGGGATCATTGTCAGGCTGAAAAATAAATCCGTTGCAAATCATAAACCAGTCTCCGTGATGTTTTACAGATGGCTGTAGACACTCACTGTTGTACCTCTCACCTATACATACATATATATACATATAGATGAGAATTTGAGACAGAAATGTCAAATTCTTCCCTATTTTTTAAAGACACGACTTTCAGATGCTGTTCATCTGCTGTAGATGTTTTTTAGGCCTGCCATTTCGTCTTTTATCCCTCAGTTTCCTAATATTTGTAAGGACACACTGCACAACATGCTGTTATACATTTTAGGATAATGTCTCTTTGGGAATCACCTCGATAGTGCAAAAACTTTATTTTGGGCCTGTCAAACTGTGCCATCTTTGGCATATTTTGTCAATTCAGCTAAAGACATGGAAACAAAATATGTGTTTTTGTGACAGGCTGCTGGTAAAGGGCCTAAAGATGCACTTTAAAATGTTATGTGTAGATGCGACACTGGTTCATCCCTTGAGTTAAGCGCCTTTCAGATGCATGTATGATTCAGAGGTCAGTGTTAAGTAGCTTAGCAAAAAAAATCCCAAAAGTCCTCTAAAAAATGATGAGGTACCACAACTGAACTGGACTGAAAATGAATATAAAAGCACCCAGTGTCCAAAGAAACGTTTTAAAGACCTTCACAAAGCCGGGACTGTTAGTCAAGAACACAAAAATTAAAAGAAAGTCTGGCTTCTTGGAGGCAAAATATAAAGAAACAAGTTGCAGTCATACTTCCCTATTAATCACCAGCCATAATATTAGACATTTCCATTTCACCAGACAGTTTTCAATCATTCCTTGAGGTTTCTTTGACCTTTCGCCCTTTATGAATAACTCTGATGATGATAGAATTGGAAACAAATACTTCAGTGACATTTCGTCATCTTTTTTCCAATCAAAATGTGTATTTTAGCTTTTTAGTGTAAAACGGGACCTTAAAGGTTTAGAAGTTGTTATAAATCACCATGAATGTGTCGAACCATGAAATGATTCTGTTAACATGTCATTTATCTTAAATATGTTTTCCCCCATTGCTGCAGCGGCGCAGGCAAAATCATGAGAAAAACCTTTTATGACTTTGTGAATAAGGAAATGAGTTTCACCTTTGGGTCTTCGGTGGCAGTGAGAGTGATTCATGAGGAAATCCAAGAGATTCATCGTCACAGGTTTCGATCAATCCACAAATTTTTTTTCCTTCTCAATTTAATACATCACAAACTATTACTAGAGGAGCCTCTACCTGGAGTATTGTCCTTGAGTGGTGCATGTTTTATGAAACCTGTGTAAGCGCTAAAACATGTAATGAGCATTTTCATCTCTCTGGTATTTTACAGTTGCAGGTAGTAATGTGTTTCCAGGCTAAAGGTTTCACTGTCGGGTAGTTAATCTTTTCTGTATTATCCACTTAGTCATTCTTTCTCAGCTGAAACACATCCAGATAGTAAAAAGGAAGACAAATATGCACAGTTGTGGATCACATTCCTTGCTTTCCTATGCTGTTTGCTGGACAGTCTCTCGAGTCAAGCTGTGGATTTAATTGCCCATGTGTGGGGCCACTCCTGAGCCCAGCAGCAGATAGCCATTATATCACCGCTTTGGCCGTGCTTTTGGTGGAAATGATTCTCATCCCAGCAGGCTACCATGGATGATAAGAGAAGCAGTGACAGCTGTCAGAGAGGACACTGATGAGCTCGATGAATTAGGGGCACCTTGGTAAATGGTCTGTTTGTGCGACAGAAAAATCACACACTTGATGAGTTGTGACACCCTGTTGAAGCATGCATATGCTTGTTGCTTAATTTCTAAATTGAACCCAAGGTGTCCATGATGCTTTTTTAACTATTACCTGCTGTTTTGAGTGTGTATGACAGATGTATGATGATCATGGTGACCATGAATGAAGGTAATGGAGCATGTCAGAGGACAAAGCTGTAAAATCAACTGCAAAACTAATTATAGATACTCAAGACGAAGATGGTGTCTGATATTTAATATGCGGAAAGGTTAATTGCTTGAGCCAGTGCTCTCGTTGCCACACAGCCTCACAGTTTCCATGTAAAGTCAAACCAAAGTGTGTGTAAAATACTTTGTAAAGCTTAGAGGCGGCTGGCAAAGATGTCCAAGGTTGTGTTTATTCAGCGTTACCCCTGTCGATATTAGCTACGTATTAGATAGTACATGTATGTGTCTGAGTAAGACCAGGACAAGCAGAATAAAAGTAAGTGATGGCTTGTCAGAGGCAACAAAGGCTAACACAATCATTCAGCTGAAGGAAAGATATCCAGACTTGTGTGCTGTTTTGTATTATAGTGTGTGCAGCAGAACAGATGTCAACAGAAGTGGTGTCCCCTATTGCTTTCAGGACACCATATTTTGAAGCCTTGGTGTCAGCGCTTTTTTCTGCCACCATGCTGGTCGTCTAAATATGGCAAACACTGCCGTATTTAGACCAGAGGATGGAGTGCTAATTCAGCAGCTGATGCTAGCAAGCTCGATCAAGAAGCTGCATTCATAAGCTGCATGGGTGGAGCGCACAGAAACAGACACCTGCTAATAAAGCAGGATATTAATACTAGTATTACTATCGCTATTTTACTCACCAAAAGTGCAGCATAAACCTGGTTATTTGCCAAATATTAATTTAAAAAAACAAACTTTGAAAGCCACCACAGATAGAGACGAGAGGTCCACATGAGGAACTGGAACTGTTGTGGTTGGCGGCAGCAATAAGTTGAACTCAATATTAGTTTTATTTTTTTTGTAAATGTTCAAGGGAGATGGAGGTTATTGTAGCTGTCATAGGGCAAGAGGTGGGGTACACTCTGAACAGGTTACCAGTATATCTATAAAAATGTGGACTAGGTAGAGTAAAACCCCAACAGCTAATTAATCAATATTCCCATTTTTTCCCATTTTAGCCTCAGCCTATCCAAGCATACATTTACCTGTGTGAACAAATCACTCTCTGTTGTGGTCCCTTTCACTGATTGCATGCTGCCATCTCCTCTGTAACCTCATGTACACAGATTAGTAGTTGGCATATGCCATGGACATAACAGCTCTCGTCCAGAGCCAGGGAGAAAAGTCAGAATTGCACACTTTGTTTATGGCCATGTTCACGAGTGTTATGGATCCCATCCCTGCTATATAGATTACTTCCTGGTTCCAGAGTTATCCGAGTTTCATATTGTAATTTTTTGTAGCGATTTCTCCATTAAAGCCACTCTTTAAGCTTTAGCCTTGTCTCAAGAGTCATGCATTTGAGTCATGCATTCAGCCTGTCTCACAGCTACTCTTGACAGATTTCCCGCAATGTCCTCGATCCATCTTGTCACGGTTCACTGCTTCTTTTTTCTCAGAGAATATAAGGACGGCAGAGTCCACCAAACAATCTTTGAGAAATTCTCCATTAAAGAATAACTTATTGTTTTTTGCAGTATTATGGGAAATTGCTGAATTCTGGTCTTCTAGCACAGGAGTGTATGGGGATTGACTCGTGTTTGCAGCCTGCCTCGAGTGGCCATTGAAGGAACTGCAGCTTTGGCACTTTAGCTTGGCTTCATTTTTCAGTCCTGAAGGTTGCTGGTGGATATAGAAATGTTAGCATGTATGTGCCCTGTGCTGCAACCAGTGGTTAGAAATTAGTGAGGTTCCTTATTCCTCAAACTGTGCCCCAGTAGAAAAGGCCATTCTTCTGTAGAGACTAGGTCCTAAAGCTGCAACACAATCAAACCCAGAAATTTTGAAAGCTATAAAGGATTTTATTTTGTACAGCTTCCCTCTTTTGCAGGAGCAACAGTGTCTATAAAAATATGAACGCAGAGTGTTGTTTGTATAAAACAATGAAATAAAACAAAATGTCAAAATACAGATTATTCCTTCCCCTGAAATTAAAATAGCACAAGGGAGAAAATTGCTTACTCAATGGCTCGCTGTGCCTCTGGTTCACCAATTAGGATTCCTCATGAGTTATGCATTGAGCTGACCTCCTAAACGCCAAAACAGAGGCCAACAATTCTCCAATTTTTCCTAAAGTCTTTTCAAAATAAAAGCCATCTAGGTTGTCAGACTGTCCAAGTGATTTGTACAAATTTCTACTGTATTATTTAAAAGGTCCAGACTTTGGCTGCCTCGTAGCTTGTTATGACAATGATCTGTGCCTAAGGCTGTTTTTAGGCTTTGTTTTAAATGCTATTTTTTTATTGCAATAACTGCTGATGAACATTTAACAGGTTATGGAGCTAAGACTGAGAGAAAACGCATCCATCCTTAGTTGCTTTCTTGGCTCAAAATCCCTCATCCACCAGCAAAAATGAAATATTTTTGTGGATGATCAGGGTTGGAAACCTGCCACATTTTCTGTCACAGATGAATGGCAGAAATAATGCTGAATTTTGAAACCGTGTACCCCACTGATGTTTTATCAAATCGCTCATTGTTACTGTAAAAAACCTGCCACATCGCCTTGATTTTTCTATATTGGCATTTTATGTAGGAAAAAAAGTCAGTGTAGTGAAGTAATTGTACACTTAATGTTCCAAATTTCCCATTATCTGACACTGACGATCCCTGACAGGAAATCACTGTCTGGTTGGATGACTTTCCAATCACGATTAAAGGCTTCTCATATCTCCACCTTTGATGCAGTTATCTTACCGTCTCTGTGTGCTGTCCTGGACTGGAGGCACTGGTGATGTAGCTACCAAGGACATGATAAATGTAGCTGTAGTTTCTCAGTGTTCATGCATGTATGCTCAAAGAAGTACTGGTGCTGTGGCGGCAGTGATGGATGAGCCAAAATTTTAAGTATGTGCTCCATTCGCTGACTAAGTCTTTATTTGGGGCCCTGGTACTCCTTCTCTGTTAAGCTTATATAAAGGCCACTGTGTCTCTGCTTAATGCAAGCTGGAGAATACAACAGCAGTGTGTAAGGTACTGAAACCTTAAGTGTGGCTTTAGTTGATTTGTGAAATTTAAAGGATGTCACTGCTTGTTTCAGATGCTGAAGAACGGTCAGGTTTTATAATGACGATGTTGACTGTAATCACACGTGCTGTTTGCAATGTCTGCATTGTGTGTCCAGGCTGGAGAATAGACTATGGAGAGGCTTGAAGTACTTCTTAAGTTTCTCCTTGAATATAAATTGTAATATTTTATGTCCTATGGTAAATACAGGACTTAAAAATTACACATATCTAGTATCATATTCAGACATTTTACTGACTTTATTTTTGTCTTGCTACAGCTGTCAGGGGTTGTTGACACCTCGATCCACAGTGACTCGAGCCTGACAGTACGAGCTCTGCCTGGTCCAAAATTTGAATAAGCCATTCTTGTTTACAACATTAGCTGGCAGTACTCGCAAAAACTGAAGGAAAAAATGCAGCCTGAGTTCACTAAGCACAATGAGTGCTCTTGACAGTGTTATCAGCAGTGCGCTGCTATATTGACTACGTAACGTATAAGCAGTATGGTACGACGTCAAGGCGAGAACGTGTCTTCGGGCTCATATTAGAGGTTGCATTGAGGCAGTCAGTTACTGGCTTTGATCTGCACTTTGGAAAGGATTGCCTGTCTGAATTCTTATCAAAGACTCGACTAACTTAGTGCTGTAGAAAATGACAGATTTTGTGCCCTAACACCCCCCTTGCCCTTGTATCTTTAAAAAAAGATATTAAACATATGCCGTGTTTTTCATAAACTAAACTGTTTTCATTTTTAATTCAAACTGTGTTTTTCCCTCTTTGCTCTGCTTGTCTGGCAGCTTTCTAGAGCAGCATGTGCGATCTAATTAACACAGTCAGTAAATGCATTGACCAGGTGTGTCACTGTTTGCCTGACAGTGACAGAAAGCTCGGCCTCCGGCTGTCAGGCTGACGGCTCCTGGTGAAGATGACTGTACTCAGGCTCTTTCCAGCCTTGGCTCCTCATACAGACCTGCTTCCTGTCATCGTGCACACTTGAAAAGTGTTAGGCTCATTATGGATGGCCTCCGTAAATGCTGCTGACAGAGGTATAACTAGCTCCCATAATTTTGGCTCCCAATGGCAGATGCTTCCTGCCAGACAGTGGAGGAGCAGTTATCATTTGTCACTTTTTCTCTGGCTGCCACAGACCTGGACCCCGATCAGCTTGTCCTCAGACCATCAGACTCCTCTGAGAGTCTGATGGTCGCACTCTAACTGTCAGCCGTCATTTGTCAAATGATTCAGGAGACATGCTGACAATCTTGGTCATTTACAGCAATAATCATTTAATGCGAATTTCCTTTAATATCTCCTTAGCTTTTGTTTTTTTTTTTAAATGTTGTTTTGATTTGTGTTTCAGAAATCCCTCACCCACATTACGACATCCTGAAGAGTGGAGCAGGAGTTTCAGCCATTTCATCAGCCAGTAAGTCTCCTCTGACTTCAGCCTGTCAGCCTTTGTCATCTTACAGTCAAGATTTTGTAGAAAAGTGGACGTTTTCACAGAAACGGCTGTGAAGAAAGAAACATTTAATATTTGGGCCTCCTGCGGGAAATTACAGATTTTGCTGATTTATGGTGACAAGAAACAAATAGAAGCATTACAGGAATTGATTTGGGAAAAAATATGGTGCTGTGGACAGAAGCTCAGACTTCTATCCACAGCACAAACGGTATTAAGGAGAAAAAAGGAGCAGCATTTCAAGAACAGAACATTTTTACTGTTATCTGCTATGTCATAAAAGTGAAACTGAGACAATATCTGCTCTCACAGCAGGATTATGATCCACAGTGGGCTTCAGCTTTGAAATACAAGCTGTAGCTTATGAATTAACCTTTTAAATGCCACTGAAGATCTTTGAGGTGACCTTAAAGATGCTGTGAGTGCCAAGGCAACCTAAAAATACTGTATCTCAGAACTATGGGTGATCTACATTATGTCGTATTAGTGCCATTGATACTATAACAAATACTGAGCTCAGAGGATAATCATTCTGAGAATTTCTCAGCTTGGGTGCTGGTAAAGCTCAGTGGGTTCAGTAGGCAGACTGTTTGCTGTGAGGCTGCTGCAGAGGACATGGTTAGAATCCACTGCGTGGCCTTCATTTCATTCATTCATTCATTCATTTCATTTCATTTCATTTATTTGTTCATTTTCAGGCACAACAAATACCTATATTGAACATAAAATGCACAAAACAAAAAACAAAAATTGCCTGAAAAAGGAGTGGGATGAAGAAAACTTATTAAATCCCACCCCTATACTCACTCATCAACAAAAAAAACAAACTTCCCGCAGCTACGCCCATCATTGCATACAGACCCATCAACAGCCCCGGGCACATACAAGCATCTAAACGGCAGCTCGCAACCAACAATTAGAGCCTTCATAACTGAATACAGAATATATGAATTATAAATTGCATTACCACAGGTAACAGGCAGTAATAACTACAAGTAACAAACACACATACATATACATACATATATATCTACACACACATGTACATATATGTACATACATACGCACACTTTATTTTTATTTTATTTTTTTGGAATCCATACCAGCAATGGTAAGAGAACAGACATTACAGAGCACACTAAAACCCATCATTGAGTATACTGTGACCAGACCAACTGTTTGTAGAGGAATTTAAATCTATGAATATTTTTGCATTGTTTCAATTGTAAACTCAGACTGTTCCAGATTTTCACACCACATACAGACACACAAAAACCTTTACGGGTTGTTCGAGTTCTGGGTAATTTGAATTCTCCAAAGCCTCTCACATTATAAACCTTTTCTCGAATTTCAAATCTAGTTTGTAAATTTGCCGGTAAAAGTTTAGTAAAAGCTTTATACAAAATTATGGATGTATTGTAATTAACCAGATCCTGGAATTTAAGTAACTTTGCCTGAAGAAAGAATTTGTGAGTATGTTCTAGATAACCAGCCTTGTGAATAATACGCAGTGCTCGTTTCTGTACTGTGACTAATGGATTAGTTGTATTTTTATATGTGTTTCCCCACACTTCCACACAATATGTAAGATATGGAAGAACCAGGGTACAGTACAGAGTACGAAGTGCATCTTTATCAAGGAATTGTTTCACTTTGTTCAAAACTGCGAGGCTTCTGGAAATTTTGGTTTTTATGTGTCTGACGTGGGGTTTCCATGAAATTTTATTATCAATTACGACTCCCAAAAATTTGTTTTCACTCACATTATCAATTGGTAACCCTTCAATGATAATTGGTAATTCTACATTATATTTTAAATTACCAAAAAACATTGCTTTAGTTTTATTTATATTTAATGATAATTTATTTATGTCCATCCATTTTTTTTTATTAATTTTAGCTCCCTGTTTACTGTATACTGTGTTGTCTGTTGTCTCTCCCAGCTTTTCAGTCTTCTCTCCACTGTCCTATCTCAAAAAAAGGTCTGAGATTAAAGCCATAGATTTACAAGAAGAACTTGACATACACCAAAAGTCTGTAAAATTGTATAGATTTACATTTACTGGATAAAGTAATACTACCTTTCAAAATATGTTCATGAAGAATGTTAAACATTAAATGTTCCTGGAAAAATAATAATACTAATTTTAAATATAATACTTTCATTACATTGCCTCAAATAAAAGAGGAAACTTCAAATAAGAAAAGGTCAAATGTACAAAGCAATAAAAACTGTGGATAATTAATTGAATAATTATTAATTCATTAGTTATTAGTTTTCACATATTGAGATCCCTTCCCAGACGCCTTAAGGCCCACTCACATCCTGGGCCATCTGACCTCAGGAATTTGCATGATAAGGTGGGGCCAGGTTTCACAATGAACACACCCGAAACTCTGGCTGATTGGGACCCACGCCCAGTTTCCCACCTTGGCTCAGGCGATTAGAGGATCATCAGGGGGTCCTTTTGTCCCTCTGTGGGGGGTCACTCCCACTAGGTTTATATCTGGGACTCTCCACCATTTGACCTTAGAACTGAAGAAGCTTCTCGGATGAGAGGTGAAACGTCTTCAAGCAACTTAAAGAAGTCCAGACGCTTTCACAGACATATCACCAGTCGTCTGTTCATGCACAGAGTATACTGAAAGAAGAGCTGGGCTTGTTTTTGTCATAATTATGTGATACACCCAGTGAGTGCTGGTCAGCTGGACCTTCAGATAATTTTATGATGAGAGCTGTTTTCTACAGACAGATAACAAAAAAACAGAATTAATTGAAGAGGTCACTAAAACATGACCTCTGAAATTTAATTTAGACGTGACTCTCGTAAATCTGTTTTCGTTTTGTTTTTGTTTGCTTTTATTATTTTTAGTGCTTTATTAATGTCGTTCTGAAGCGTGTTGATGTGTGTTTTTAATGGAGTCCCCTAAATGATCAGCTGCCCTTACCCTAATGGGAATCCAAATAAACAAATAAAAAATACCATGTCAGTGCCTCCACACATAAGACAAATAATAAGACAAATCTTTTTTCTTTTCTTTTCTTTTTTGCATTACTATTTTAGTAGTGCAATGAGTGTGTGAAACTGTAAAACATATGGAGACAGATCTGTACATCAGGGGGGAATGTGCATGTAAATATAGAGGGAACTGAAATTGATATTTTATTGCCCGATTCTATCAACCTCTCTTTCTATTCATTGACTTTCTTTTGTATAAATCTGCCACAGAGGAACAAACTAATTCACCTGAGTTATCAGTGCTATCTGAGGGCCAGATAACTTATCATTTCCTACACTGTGCAAAGCTAATAATGTCAGAGGTGGCTTGTAGTGGAGGCCTAGAAAATACAACCCTAATATCTACTGCAGAGAGGCATGCAGGCCTTAACTGTAATGAGAAAATAAATTCAATTTGTTTGGAGGGTTATTTGTGTAGGGATGGTTTCTGATTGCATTGGTGGAAAAAAGAGTAAAAACAAGCAGACGTCATCTGCCTCAAAGGCCTGTTGGATTTTTTTTTTATGTCACTTCAGTTTTTGATTGGTCAGGAGGCATATTTCTCCTTAAATCAGCACAGATATTACTTTTTTACAATGTCATTGTCCTGGTTTTTATTGGCTACTCTTTGGATTGCAGCTCTGTAATCTGGGTTAATGGATTGTGTGATATCATATCAAAGTTAATCTCCTCAAACAAAGCCCACCAGAGTTCAATGTGAGGAGGCTGGACAATGTTATCAAGCTTTGCAGGCTTTTTGTGAACCCTCTGACAGTCCTGTCAGGCTTGTTGTGTATATGTGTGTGTATGGAAGGAGGAAACTGAGGCGGAGGGTGGGGGGGATAATAAATCCATCACCGGTGTCTGCACTTGTGCAGCCAAAGAACTGACTCCTATGACAAAGTGGCCTGCCTTTCAGTCTCCCAGCAGCACAGCCTTGCTAATAGCAGCAACCTCCACTTAATGTTCTGACGCTAATGAATTCATGGAATTAACTTTCTGAGCCTAAACTGATAAAAGAAACAGAATTTCAGTGTCGATTAGGTGTTAGAAGCTAGATCAGTGTTTTTACTCCTATCTTTCCTCTGAGTGCAATTGTTGGTGTTCAGAATCTTTTAAGTCTTTGGCTGTAAACGAACAGCACGAATCTGGATGTCTGGTAGATGTATCGTGGCACTCGGGTAGTGATTTCCAGTCTAGCAATATATCAAAACTGTCAGAGGGTGAAGCCAAATGTGTTCTGCGGGTGTTTCAGTGTGTGTGTGTGGCGCAGAAGAGTCAATATTAGAAGAGCCTTCGTATCAGCAAACTGACATCAGTGGCTGAAGGGTTGCTGCAGGCAGGCCTGTATCACAAAGTGACATCACTTGCTGGCAAACACTGCAGATCACAGATAGGACCTGCCGCTGTGCCACAGCAGGGCTTGTTTGGACTCGGGGCCATGGTGATAGTGACCATGTGGTCCTCGGAGAAGGATCGATTAGTGACCCACGCTTAAAAACACTTGCAAGCGGCACCGCACTGGTATGAGTATCACTCACAGTTGATCCAGACAAATCAGCTCCCCGCAATGTTCAGGTGACTGCACTTAACTGTTTAATTCACTCTGATTTATAGACTGATGAAGGACAGTTTGTCTGTCTGAGGGTTTTAGAGGTAACTGTGTGATATTTTGTTGCTTTAAGGTGTCTGATAAAGGATTTTGAGGCACGTCCATCTGTGACCCACCTTCTGGAGCACCCCTTCATCAAGCAGGCCCATGGCAAGGACATAGCTCTCCGTCAGCAGTTAGCAGCTCTCATCCAAGAGCAGCAACAAATAGGCTGCAAAACCAAATCCAAGTAAGTATCCCAAATCTTATGTTTTGTTTTGTTTTAAATTTCCCTGTTATGAAATAGTAAAGATGCAAACTGTATTAGTTCATTTGGATGTTGAAGATCTCTATTTCACTGATAGGCATGGATTGGGTGCTGATATTTTTTCTGTCCAGTAGGGGGCAGGGTCTCATCTTCTTACACTCCAGCACAGAAATGAAGATGAAACAGAGTAATGGAAATTACAGTATGTGATTAAAGAGAAGTAAGGGCAGTATGACTAATTCAGAAGGAGTTATTGTGCTGAGTAACCTTAGATTAATAAATCCCAATTAGTCCAGTGGATGTACTTAGTACACATCACTTCTCCAACCAATTAACCCAATGATGGAATAATTAAATATAGATTTGCACCCAGAAATAGGTGACATGGCAGCATTACAGCCTGTTCACTTTTAATGAGCTAATTAGTTATTTCCTTCATTAATTAAAATAGCAACTACCTTACAACCTCCTTATGTGTGTAAAAAATGAATGCAGCCATATGAAAAGGCACATGTTGAAAGTTAAATCTTCACCCTGACACTCACATGGCAGCAAGCGACAGAGCAGAAAGTCTCCTGTTTACTGGAGAAATACTGACTTTGGCATTGCTTAATCTTCATTATAAAGGAGTTTGCTGAACCTGCCCTTGACTGAGAGTCTTGATGTTGTGCCAACTCTGTTTACTCCCGGGAGTGTGCAGAGTCTGTGCCTGAGCCTGATCCCGAATTCCTGTCCACAGTGAAAGTGGATAATGGGATTAGGAGCTTGTAGGGCGAGAACTGGGCTCGCCTGGTTTAGTCTCTCATGCCACAGATCAGCAAACAATGACTCCAGATAAGAATAAAGACATAGAGAACTTAAAAGTAGCTGCCGTAGGTGGAATAGTGTGATTTACTTCAAAGCAGGAGCGAGTGAGACGCTAGAGGTCTCAAGTCTTTCTCTAAGGGACATGATGACGGGGATTGACTTTATAGGGACCACATACTGAGCATATTTCTGTGCTGTTGCATTTACACTATATTCAGAATAGAGAATTAATTCAAAAAGTAGATGAGGAAAAAGCTCCTAACCTGAAGCTTGAATTTATATTTCGAGCTAGTCTTATGATTGTATATTTATTATAATGGAATATGGATGCATGTTACAAATGTGACAAAAGAAAAGAAAAAAACTATTGTTTGTGCTTTTGTTGAAGCCCCAAACCACCAAGCATTAAAATTAGGTTGCACAATGCAACCTAACTAGTCCACGTTTAGAGATTACTTGTTACTGTTACTTAACCCTGTTTTATCATAAGCTCTTCAGGCTTACGAGTCAAAGAAGTGAAATTAAATATGGCCCACTTATCTGACCTGACACTTGATTAAATGCTTATTAATATTGTTTGAAAACTGGGACGGCTTTCAGCTGCATGTTAAAAAAAAATAGCATAGACAAGTCAAAATGTCATGATACTAATACTGGGCTGGTTAGGTTAAGATATGTTATGGCTATCTCAGTATTACTATATGATTTCGCTGAGTACATTCGGCAATATTATTATTGTGGTTTCTAAAAAAAATGAAAGAAAAAATCTGTCAAGTTCATTTTTAATTGTATTTGCTTTTTTCTTCTTGTTTGGAACGTTAATAACTCTGGAAACAAAAGTGGTGAAAGAAATGTTAACGCTATCCAAAATGCAATATTGCTCCCTGTGTTGTAGTACCAACCACAAAGCTACTGGTTATTTATAGAAGTGCATGCTGCAGTATTGTTTAGTCTGTCGTGCTGCTAATAAACTGATGTACTTAATCACACTTACAAAAGCAAAAATAAAAAAACCAAAGTAAATAAAAACTAGGGGTGTTAGATGTTGTTTAGATATAAATGCACTGCTTCCCCTTTCAGCCACACACTTTCCACCCCATTCAAGTATATATAATGAAAAATTGGTATGAAAGATTTTGTTCAATCAAATATAAAAATCACAAGGTCAAAGAGGATTTCACAATTACCTATACGTGTAAATAACATGCTGGAATTATATTCCAGCTAGACTCATTCTAGTAGCTTTAAATGCCTTTGCCTTAAAGTACAAATATACAAATATTTTTCTAATATTAAAATCTTGATATGGTCTACAAATACAGAAACCTTGATTTCACAAGGTAATGTGACAGTTAGTGTAATTTATTATATGGAAATGCAAATACAATTTGGAGATGCATAACAAAATGAGTGTATTGGTATTTACTAAAGTAGATGTTACTGTTGTGAAATTAAAACATTACAGAGCTTAAGTGTCTTATAGGAAGATAAGGAAATGGGTCACTCTAGCCCAATGGTGTGTGGTTGCTGTGCAACATGATGTCATAATAGAACCTTCAGTGATTTGGTGTATTATCAAAAGGTTATCATAGGAGGCTGGACAATGAATATTTATATTATTAGCACAATATAAATATTTGATTGCTGAAAAAAAAAACCTAAATAACCCCCTAAATTTAAGAAAGATTGTAAGTTTGATTTTTTTATGCTGTCTTAAGCAACTATTTTTGGCAGTTATTCTCAGATTTGTGACACTTTATTGACTTTTTAGACTGTAGATGGCCTTTGACTGGATGTTGCTACAATTGGCTCCCAGCAAGATTTTCACACTAAAGTCTTAATTGGAACAAAGTGGGTTAAGCTCAGCAAAGGGCTAGATTGACTAGCTAGTACTGGTAGTTACTCACTTGTAAAAGGCTTTGTATGCAGACTTAACTATTGGAGTCTGGATTCATGGTAGTATATGGGATTTTTGACTCCACTAAACCATATTACGCTGATAAAAATGGTCTAAATTTTATGGCTGTTAGGTTTGGCTGATGTCAGTCTCTTCTCTGTGGAATTGACTCCATTCATGTTGTCCTAAGCGACTATTATTGGTAGTCATGCTAAGATTTGTGATGCATTACATGTTATAGAAATGTCAAAATGTCCACTCTGTGTTGTGCATATACACATACAGCACACAAAGCAGTAGGCACTCACAAGCACCGCTCTGTTTTACTCTCTTTCTCACACTCTGTGGTTTCCCCTGAGGTTTTCGTGGAGCCAGCTGGAGGTTAGTTGACCTCTGTCCACAGGGGCTCTTTGGAGAGTGATAGGTCAAAACATGAATAAAGTGCAACCACATCCTGTGATAATAGGAGTTTTGTCCCCTGGGAAAGCTTAAAGGGCCTCGTGAAAAACATGGAAGTGACTGGGTATTACATTCAGCCAGTCACACTACTGTTTCTCATTTAGTGGTCACTTTACAGGCTTAAAAGGCATCTCGTGTCCTTGACTTCATACAGGCACGTCCGGATCAATACTCGTAAAACCCTCATAATAGAGAGCTGTCCTGATGATGATCTGGTGAACCTGGAGTTCTTAGACGAGGTAGGATTTTATGTGTTTATCTCGTCATGCATTGATGAGCCCAAGCTGAAAAGTTGTTGATTTTAGGCTGTGTGTGTGTGTTTTCTTTTCTGCAGGAGACAATCATCAGCCATCTCCACAAGAGGTATGATGAGCTGCAGGTGTACACTTACGTCGGTGACATCCTCATCGCTCTCAATCCTTTCCAGAATCTCAGCATCTACTCTCCTCAGGTCGGTAACACATCAGTCACAAATAGTTTTTGTGTTTTTTTTACAAACACAGTGGAAATGATGAATGGATGCCAGTCATGATGCAGGTTCTGCTTTAGTGGATACTCTATTTGTAGGGCTAGTTATTGTTATTATTATTATTTTGTTTTTATTCACAGTAACAGCAACTATTATGGCAATTGTCATATTAGTTAGTGCAACAATCTGGCCCCCAAATTTTCTGCTCAGTCAGTTTAAATCAACTATTTTTAATCTTTTAAATTACTCTAAACATCTCTAATGCATAGTCAGCAACTTTGCATGCATTTTTCCTCAAATTTTCTCTTCACTGGATATCCGATATTGATATTATGTGACGCTGCAGAGTTTTGTCTTCTCCAAGCTGTTGGTTGTTAATTTCTTCAAAGCCGTAATAAAAATAAAAGTCTTCATGAATACTTTTATGCCCCTTTTAGTTCTCTAAGCTGTACCATGGCGTAAAGCGAGCTGACAACCCTCCACACATCTTTGCTACTGCAGATGCAGCTTACCAAGGCATGGTGACATTCTGCAAAGACCAGGTATCTTCCAGAAAAGTGACTGAATAGGTTGAAGCATTGTACCGTGCAATCCTAAAACTGATAGAATAATAATGAAAATTATTTTGTATAAAGCACTGTAGGTTTTACAAATGCTTTCGAGCAATTTCTTTTAATTACAATCAGTTATTTTTTAATGTCGATTTGGAAACTTTTGGACAAAAGCAAAGGAGCAAGGAAATGTTAGTAAATAACATATGAAAAAATTATGGTATATGATGTCAGTGTTCCCGCTTGATGAACTGTTATCTCGTTTGTTTAGTGTATCATCATTAGTGGAGAAAGCGGTGCTGGGAAAACAGAAAGTGCTCATTTAATTGTTCAGCATCTTACTTTCCTGGGAAAGGTACTGCATAGTAGCTCTTTGGTCACTATTTTTCATCATCATTTCTAACTTGTTAATACCAGACTTAACTACTTGATATAACTACTTCATAAACTATCTTAAAAATCTACCAGAGTTCATGAAATAATTATTTTGTTGCTCTCAGGCAAACAATCGGACACTCCGTGAGAAGATTTTGCAGGTTAACCCTCTCGTCGAGGCCTTTGGAAACGCTTGCACGGCAATCAATGACAACTCCAGTCGCTTCGGCAAGTACTTGGAGATGAAGTTCACGCCGACAGGAGCGGTTATTGGGGCCAAGATATCTGAATACCTGCTGGAGAAGTCGAGGGTCATCAAACAGGCTCCGTAAGCAGCTGCCCTTGCTTTTTTCCTTCCTGCGGTTGGATTTGAGTAATTCATCTAACTTCTGCTTGTTTTTCCTTCAGAGGGGAGGAAAATTTCCACATATTCTATTACATATATGCCGGCCTTTACCACCAAGACGAGCTGAAGACTTACAGGCTGCCAGATGGGACACCTCCCAGGTTTGTGATGCAAATAATCCCATCATTCGCTCCTCACAATGTGGAAACTAATTTGACTGTCATAACATGAATCTGCAGGTACATTGACAGTCAGCACTGCAAAGTGATGCAAGACATTGTGTCAAGGAAACAATATAAAGAGCAGTTTGATGCCATTCAGGAGTGCTTCCGAAATATCGGCTTTACAGAAGAGGTACTAAACACTCAAGCAATCACATATGCAATGTTTGGGCACAGATCTATTGAGAGCTGTAATATATAAAATACGTAATATGTAACAATTTTCTTTTGATATCTTGTTTTTAGGAGGTCGACTCTGCTTACAAAATTCTCTCAGCAATTTTGAATACTGGGAATATTGAATTTGCCTCCATCACATCCCAGCATCAGACCGATATTAGTGAAGTGCCTAACTCAGAGGCCTTAGAGAACGGTGAGATGTTAGGCAATGTGTGTTGTAAGCATTGACTGTAAATAAAAAATGGTCATCGGTGACTCCCATAAACTTGTACGACCTGAAGTGTTTTAGGAAGTTAATCACTGGCTGCAAAAAAACAGGATTGTACATCTTTAGCTGCTTTAAAAACAAGAACTTGTAGGGTGTAGTGTGATTTTGAATGTATCTTGGATATTCTCTAAACCACACATGGTCAAAAGTATGCATATAGGCTCAGACATATACATTACCTCTCACTAATATTTGGTTAAATGCCCCTTAGCAAGCTGCACCATGATCAGCAAGCTTGGATATTTGACCAATCTTGTTGGGAGAATTGGTAGAGCTCAGCTGGCTTTTAAATAAAGTCTACAAATTTTTATCCATCCCCAAAACAGTTTAGATGTGTGTTTGGGATCATTGAGCTGTTGATTTGAGGTGATGTTGTAGAATTTGAGAAAAGGGAATCTTTCCACTTTCCACTTTAAATATCTGCAGTATAACCATGTTATAGTTTGTTATTATAGTATTGTGATAAGATGCAGTAATCTCTTCACTGTGAAACTGATTGACTGTCTCGCCTTTTTCTCAGCTGCGTCTCTCCTCAGCATTGGACCCGAGGAGCTCCAGGAAGCACTTACCTCTCAGTGTGTGGTCACGAGGGGCGAAACCATCATCCGCTCCAACACCGTGGACAAAGCCGCCGATGTCCGAGACGCCATGTCCAAGGCGTTGTACGGACGCCTGTTCAGCTGGATAGTGAATCGCATCAACTCACTCCTGCAGCCTGACATGAATGTCTGGTCAGTGCGTGCTAGTGATGAACAATTTGTTTGCATGCCCACTGTTTTTGTCTTTTCTGTAATTTCTTGGGGTGTAATTTCTCACTCAGTTTCTGCAAAGCTCTGATGACCTTTCTGGAAGTCTGCAGAGGTAGATGCAAACATGAAGAGGGGAATATCAATGGGAAAGCACAAGACAAGCAAAAGGAGAGCAAAAAAGAAAAAAGTTTTAATAAATTTTTGATACAGAGTTGCGTGCAGAGAAAATAATGTTCAGATGATTAAAAAGACTTCAGAGAGACTGCAAAGAGGCTTTTCATTGATCCAAAAGAATTCCTTCATAAATATGAGCATTGACTGTCAAGGAGTCGTCTCTCAGAGATGAAGCCAGAGTTCCCGTCTGCATTCCAGTCATCTTAGCCGTTTCCTTATTGCCATTAATAACCTGGTAGCACTGGTTAAAGGTGACCTCTACATACTGTGGGTAATGACTGATCATGAAAGTAGCAGCTCCAAGCACTGAATATAAAATACAGGATCATAAATATCTATGCTGTGTTGCAGAAGTGAGTATTGTTAGTGCAGACATTGAAAATAACTGGAGGTTAAATCAATAGAGACTGAAATAAAAGCCATTTAAGAAGATCTGACTTTTTCAAAGACGGTGTTTATGATTTCTCGTCAGACTAGGCCATCCAGACCAGACTCCGTATTTGGGTGGAACTTGGATTATCATTAAAGTTTTATCAATTAATATGGCTGCTGGGGATTTGCTTGTTCCATCGCATAGAAGAATAAGTTTGTTTGTCCCCCTTTTTTTCCTTTGAAGTGCCGTAGAGAGCGGCATGAATGTGGGAATCCTGGACATCTTTGGATTTGAAAACTTCAAGAAGAACTCGTTTGAGCAATTGTGCATCAACATCGCAAACGAGCAGATTCAGTTTTATTTCAACCAGCACATATTTGCTCTCGAACAGGTGAGTTCTTCATGCATAAATAGGTTTTAAATGATCCGCTCTAATGCACAAAGTAGAAGATACCACTGTAATGTGTTTGGGGTGAAAGAATAACACAAAATATGCAGAGAACATTCCATTTAAAACACTATTATGGAAATTAGTCACTTAAATAAATTTGGTGTTTACACAGTTACCAATTCAGAAAAGCTCTCAACATTAATTTTTCCTACAAGTCACCCCAAATTACTCTCTTAATTGATTTAATGAAGCTGTTTACCCTGAAGTGCGAAAAGCCTTTTTTCCTCGATGGAGATGAATTGACATCAATCAGAAACCCTTTTGTTTGAAGTAACTTTGCAACAGTCTTTTTTAAAGAGAACTCAAGAAAAGTGGCTCGGTTTAGTGATGTGGCACATTTTCTCATTAGATAGCTCAGTGTGCATTTCTTTAGAAAAATACAAACTATTATTTATTGAGGCCAAACTCCGCACGGCATATGGACTAATAATAGCCTCTGCACTTTCATTTACATTCACATTTTTAGCTCTCTCCAGGACCAGAAGTGTTATTGGAAGCTACATTTTCCCCGTTCAGATTAATTATAGCAGTGATCTCTGAAAAAAAGGCCTTTAGCTTGTGGAAAACATCCTCCCCTGATGTAGGGCTAATGCTCGGTGGAAAAGGGATCTTTATTTTGTGTGTGGATGTCTTCAGTCTTGCTGTACACAGAAACTGATTATTCTGACTTAATGATTTAAACATGAGGATGGTTTAGATCCATTGGTTCCACTTTATTAGTAAAATATATATTTAAAACAACTTTTTGATCTGAAATTAAATAGATGCAATAATGTGATTTGACTCTGGGTTATTTGCACATTGAAATAAATTATGAATAAGTAAGTGGCTCTATTTGTTGGTTTGGAGCTGTTCTGTTTTATGCATTCAGTAAAAGACTCTATTACGCTGTAAATTTCAGCCGTAGACACACACAGCTGGCTGCAAGTGTGTGGTTTGCTTGATTAGAAACTCTTTTTTTTTTTTTAAACCACACATGCACATTGCATATTTAGCCTAGATTGTTTAATTGGGTCATTTAGGGAAACCATAACTAGATTATTATTCTGCATTCACTGGTTCTAATTAGATGGAATACCAGAGCGAGGAAGTTGATGCCAGCCTGGTGGAGTATGAGGACAATAGGCCCATTCTGGACATGTTTCTGCAGAAGCCCATGGGTCTGCTGTCCCTGCTGGATGAAGAGAGCCGCTTCCCTCAGGCCACCGACCAGACCCTAGTGGGTAAGATTGGAACTACAGTCGCAAACATGCTGAGATGTAGCACATAAAATAACTCAGTTACATAAGAGTTCACAGATCAATGCATAATGAGCCTTCACGTGCTGTAATTTTCTTCTACATGTCTTCTTTACAGATAAGTTTGAGGACAATTTGCGCTGCAAATATTTTTGGATACCAAAACGAGTGGAGCTTTGTTTTGGAATTCAGCACTATGCCGGACAGGTATCAGATACTTCATTGGATGTGTTTAACTAACAATCTACTGCCTTGATGATGATGGGTGTGAGCATGTAAACCAGTGTTCAGGCCTTTGAAATGCTTGGTAAAACCTTCTATTCTGATTATGCCTTTACTTTGAGTATTTCATAAACATCTGCATACTTTATGGAAGGATTTTTCTCTACATCTGTTTTGGGGTCTGATTAGGTTTGTTGTGACTTAAAAAAAATTATTACATCCCATATAGAGAAAAATAGGAAACAAAATCCTATAAGTCTGTGAAATTTTACTAAAAAGTCTATCTTAGTTGATCCTTCACATTTTCTCATAATGTTAACTTTTTTCATACTTATTTCTTATAAATATCTTATATGAAGAAAATGTGAAAAGAGACACTTTTTTGAGTGGATTATAATATGAGACATGCGAACATATGAAGAGTGGCACAGTGCAGCAGTGGTTAGGACTGGAGCCTCATAGCAACCAGGTCCTGGGTTCAAATCTACCACCCAGCTGGGGCTCCCTACAATGAGTCTACCCTCTTTCCCTGCACCTGCATAGATTCTCTCTGGGTACCCGAGCTCCCATACTACAAAGATCTGCCTGTGTAGGTAACTGGTGATTCTAATTTGGCCAAAGGGGTGAATGTGAATGGTTGTCTGTTTCTCTGTGTTATCCCTGTGACAGATTAGAAACCCTGCCTGTCAACTCATGACAGCTAGGATAGGCCTCAGCCCTTTTTCCCTGTTTCCCTTCTTTAAGAATGGCTTCTTGACAGCCATCCTTCGCTGGGAAACCATTTTTGACGAGGGTTCAGCAAACAGTAGATTTCTTCCTATTTCTTAAGGCCATGACTTTCAGATACTGTTCATCTGCTAGACATTTTTTAGTGCTGCTACTTCTTCCTTTGTCCTTTAGTTGTTCAGTTTCCTCAGATTTTTTAATGACATACTGCACACCATGCCGAGATATGCCAAGCTTTCAGCTAATAGCTCTTTGGGAATCACCAAGCTGTGTGAACTGTGTTATTGGAATTTTTCATAAATCCAGGACTGGATAGCGGCACAGCAAACTTATCGCATGTCACTGAGGAAAAACGCAGGTGTTTCTAAAAACATCTGTATTCCAGTAAGCTTTGACAGTTTGGCAGAAGCAGCATGCGCAACACCGGCAACTGAACCTCAAATGGATTTCAGCCATCAGTATTTTTATTGCTCACACCTGTGGTTTTTCTGTGGTTAAAAGGAACATCAGTTTTCTCTGGGATCTTTTTACCCTCACATAAGATGTGTGTGTGTGTGTATATATATATATATATATATATATATATATATATATATATATATATATATATATATAAATAAATAAATTAAACCATACCCCAGCATTAATTTCAGCCTTATCATAGAGTGATGACAATTCAGATTCAGAAAATGTGAATTGACTGTTACACGTACGTGTATTTCTCATGTCCTACTCAACAGGTAATGTACAATGTGAATGGCTTTTTGGAGAAAAACAGAGACACTCTCCCTGCAGACATTGTTGTGGTGTTGAGGACGTCAGAGAACAAACTTTTGCAGCAGCTGTTTTCCAGCCCCTTAACTAAAACAGGTATGATATAATGCTAGTTAGAAAATCTCAGCAACTAACCACTAGCCACAGAGGAAATGGAAACTTTCCTTTTGTTAACAATTGCGGGACTATATCACTCAGTGAATAGTGCTGCTGTGTACTCTTCCCATAAATGTTCAGGTAAGTGGGTTTCTTTAAGACGCGACTCCCAGGCATCTGCTGCCCCCCAGCCCCCCTTCATTTCAAGCCTCTGCGTGCCGTGCTCGGATAAATCTGCAGTCTCCATTATCTCTTGAGAGGCTCAGCTCTCCGCATGGCGCTCTGTTTTTATTTTCACTAAGCTGTCCCTCTTGGTTTCCCTCTGCTGAATGCTATCTACAGATTGTGGGTGCAGTGGGATATTTTTATGATAAGGTTTCTAAATACCCAGGGGATGAAAAAAGAGTATTTAGAGAACACAAAAGCAACTCTTCCCACCTCTTTTCTGTTGGTTAAATGAAGGTAGAGTAATGTGCTTGTCATTAGCTGGGGCTGGGGCCCTCCTGGTCACTTGATTTAGCTGAAATGCTAATAGATGTTTTATATTATCAGATTCCCACTTCCTACTTTTATTTCAGCTAAGCCACTTTATGTGATTCGCTTCCTTTTTTAGGCACCTGTAAATTCCTGCTTTCTCTCCCAGTGGCATTAGAAGGAGATTCGATTCACAAAAGGCACCTAAGCTGAGACTCCTGTAGAAATCTGTGCAGCGTGTCTGCAAACTTCAATTGCTGGCTGTGCACGAGGGAGCCTTCAGCCACTTCCTTTCTGCAATTACGAGCTTCAGAAAAGTACACTCTATAAAACCCAATTCAGTGAACACTTAATTTCAGTGCACAAAGGCACTGAATAGAAACTAAGATGTGCTGCAGTGTTTACTGCTGCACTCCTGAAAGCTTCTTTATTTCCTTTTTTCTTTTCAACTGTGTTTGTGTCTGTCCTGACTATCCTGAAATGTTTAAGATTCTTTTAGAAACACCGTGCTTACACAGATATTTTTTAATTTTAGAGTCAGAGGTCCGATTTTCATATTGCAGCTTGTGGACCCGCAGATCATCTCGTTAGATAAAGAGCTATGAAACACTGCTCGGGCTTATCGTGCCGGAAAAGATGGAGCACTGTTTAAGTGAGATACAGTAACGCATGAGAAAATTATAAATCTATTCTTCGGGGTAAAATTTGTGGGGAGATTTAATTTGCATTTTACTCCACATTATGGATTCTCTGTTATCTGTGAAATTACCATTATCTGGGGCGATCTGATGGAAATCTGTTTTACACCAGGGTGGTTTCACTGTCTGGGCCGCCCCCTCAGTGTGTCACCACTAGGGGACATCATCGTAGACCTGCAGCGGCCTGGATGCAGAGATGAAAGCGAAATGCTGGATCTGGGGTTTTGGACTACACATATTGTGCATGAATGCACTGGAGGTTAATGTTTGTGGTGATGCACATGTCACACTGCAGTGAGGACACAATACCTATAAATCAGACAATTTAGCTTTTTGGTTTCTGTCGACTGTAAAACAAGCGACCGCAATTTGAGAATGTGATATCCCGACCGTTCATGATTGAAGGGTAGCAGGGAAGCGTGAAGGCCTCAGAAAGTAAAAAGTTCCCAGGCGGTGAATAGCGAGGGCACTTGAGCCTTGCAGAATGTGGGTCCTTGAGGCTTGGACATGTGGTGGTGTTTTGTCAGAGGAAATGGGATGTATTTGCATGGACAAATTCCTCAGAGCCAGGGCCTTTCCCAGATCAGGGGAATCACAGTGTTTGAATTGGCAGAGCTCACTTGGGTCTACCAGGGCTTGGGCAACCCACGGTCACAGTACAGTGGACGTGTGTGTGTGCGCGTGTGTGTGTGGCCTCAGGGCTGCCTGGCCCTGCTGATTGTAGCATAGCACATCTGCACATACACACTGCTCATCGAGACTGCCAGTTCTTTGTCAGAGGATGGAGTTCACAGATAGTGGGCCGCGCAGGGACACACATGCTATATTCTCATTCAACCGATAAGGTTTTAACATCTTATACTGTACGCTGAAAAATAACAGGTATGAACGGGACCTGCACTGATCGTGTCATTTTGAATTATTCATTGGCAAGCCACCATTTAAAAAATTAATCACGGGATGATTTCTGTATATAAAGATTTACTATTACATGCCGTCTTTGAAAGGGACACTATTAGCACCTAATACATAGCATTCGTGACTTCTTATTACCAGCTTCTAAACAAATAAACCCTCCCTGAGTTTGTATGCATCTTTGTATTTTCCTCTTTGTATTTGCAGAATAAATAATTAGATATATCATAGATCCTGCACTATCCTTCAGAACAAATGTGAAATATTTATCCTCTGTCTGAGTTTTTCCCATTTATTTTCAAGTTTATACTATAATTTAATGTCCCTTTGATTACATTTATCTCATACCTAACTCCCCTAGTTATTTTGCAGATTTAAAAGCAAAAAGCTGTTTTTAATGGTCAGTTTTACCACGTCACATCACAATCTGAAGTCTAATATTTGTCAGCTGGAGCATTTATGCCATTTGCCAATTGCTGCAGTTGCTAAAGAAGCTCATGCCGTTAATATGCTCTGCAAGATCTTTAGGGCTGTGGAGTTCATATTGAGCAATTTACATATTGGTTTTACATCTTCACACAAAGCCACAGTTGCAGCTCTCCCATCCTCTGCCATCTCCCTCCGTCTCCCTTCATGTAAGGAGATCCTCCTGTGTGGAAGTGACAGGCTTCTCCCAGCGATATGACATATTTGGCTCTTTGTTCTCTGCCTTTTTTCATCCCAGTCGGCAGACACTGCAGTCTTTCACTGCACTTCCACATATTCTCTCTAGCAGGAGAGACACTCACCAAGTAATACTTTTGTTTGAATTCTCTCCTAATCGCAGTATTGGGGAATGTTTTGAGTCAGCAGAGGGATTTTTTTTTTTTGACGGGCCTTGCACATCAATAGCAAGAAGCCGGCTCTCCTAAGTCACATGGTACAACATCCTTTGATAAATGCAACACTGTGTTGTGTCACTAAAAGCCAATTACACCATGCTTTTTTATGATTGATCTGCTTTGACAGTAGTGGATGGCATTTAAATCAACAGCCCCCGAAGCCATCTCTAGGCATAACCGGTGGTGGTTATAGAGGGTGGGTAGGGTGGCGGGGGGTTACGGGTGCTTTAATCTAATTTGCTTGGTTGCTGAGTTGAGTTTCTAGATCACATGTTTTCAAAAAGAGAGCGGGAGAGCGGGCAGAAATATCCAGCAAGGCTCTGCTCACTCAGCTCAGGAAGGCTGCTCTCTCTTACAACTTTGATTGTCCCCCGTGTCGACAGCTCGATCCACAGCTTCTGAAGTACAAGGCGCACACTGGCACTCATAAAAGCATGTAGGGAGGTGTCATATTGAACGCGGGATTGCTTTTTAATCCCGAGCACATTGACTATTCTTGTCAATAGAACCCCAATACAACTGCCAGCTTGAGCTTTTTTTTTTCCTACAGGATTCTTGCTGGGCTTAATTTTCAAAGTGAACGCACAGATGCCAAGGAAGGGTGTTTTTCTTCTCTTTCTACCCCCCACTCCCCACACACCGCTCTGCCTCTCTCTGTTTGCGTCTTGGTAGTCCATGCCAAGAGCAACATGCGTGAAGCAGAAACGATCAGTGGGACGCTCCTCCACCTGTTTCTCAAGTCTGAATGACCTGGGAAATATTCCCCTCACCTGCTCGCCCTCCTTTTCAATTATTAACCTCTTATATTTCCACTCCTTTTCTCTTTTCGTTTTATTTTTATCATGAGAACTCTGAGAATAAGGGCTGTCTCCATCTGTAACTTAAAACACATGTAGCCTATTCTTCAGCTGAATCCGCTTTCAAAGAACAAATCTTCCTTTTCTAGCTCGTCTCTGTGTTTGAATAATTATTATCCACATCATTAGACAAGCTCCTTACTGTATCTAAATTAGAAGGTCTTCTTTTCAGGCCGGACATCACAGGTGTTCCCTTGGCTTCGTGTCTCAGGAGGCAGAAATCTTTGAGGATACTGACTATTAACCAATGCTCTAATCATCTAGTCAGGAGGGGATATGAAACCCGCCGGAAGAATGAATTAATACGACCCGCCAAGGAATACACGAAGAAAGCAGCGAGTGTCCATTTGCAAGGCTTAGGTACAACTGTCATAGTTTCTCTCATCGCAGCGCAGCCCCTTCATCTCCTCTTGATGGTGTCATGGAAGTGAGAGGCGTAAAAGCACAGTGACACTCCACGAGCCCGTTCCACTCGCAGCCGCTAATTCATCATGACAAATGTGCTCAGATGATCTGGCCCAGCAGCACTAATGGGGAGAAGAGAGAGCGCACTTCATTTGCACAAGACCCACTCCAATTAATCCATCCAGCTTTACTCTGGGCTAATTGGAGCAGGGCCCTCCCTGCCTGTGTGCTGGTAATATACCCGACACAGTTTAACAGCCCCTGTTCTCAAAGATCATACTTTTTGTGCGTGCGTGCGTGCGTGCATGTGTGTAGGTTTTGCCGAAGGGGCCTTTGAGGTTGTAAAATCTGTTCCCGGTATCCTAAACACAAGACCTTCTCACAAACATGTGTTCATAATGAGCAATTAACTGCTCACATTTCCATCATATCGGGCTTTACTCTGTCCTTTCTTCTATTTTTGGGTTCCAGTTTTGATCCGTTGGTTATTTTTCCAAACGTATTTACAACAAATATAAAAAGCATATTTTAATATGGCAGAATGTCTTGCATTTAGTTTGTTGCCTGATACAAAAAAAACTGATTTATTAGCAGAATAAACAAGCAGATGCATAAATAGAAATCGGGAGATAACTGTCAAAAGCTAAAAGCAACATCAGTACTAGCTTAAAAGACTCTTTTGAAGAGTGCTCACATCATATGTTTTTGGTTGTTTTGACTACAGCAGTGTGTGTGTGCACATATTTGTGTGTGTGTGTATCTATGTGTGCTATGAACGGCACATTGCTTTGGCTCAGTGCAAAACCCTTTGGCACCAGTAAGACACCCTTTGTCTAAAGTTAGAAGTGCACTGCCTGTTAATTAATCCATCCTAAATTGATTTTGATCAGTCCGGCTTTTGATTGAAGCTTCTAATACATGTTTGATAGTGCAGCGTCCTCTGGGAAAAGGCAGGCGCTGATCCGGTGTTTAAGTTTCTGGCTCGCTGTCAGACGATGTCCTCACCAACCGATGCGAGTCTTGAAATGATATCGCAGAAAACGAGAGCATATTTGCATTTTCGAAGTTTGTCTGTGTGCGGTAGAAAATCTAGAACAATTGTTGGGCTGTCACTTTGGCTTTATCTTTAAAAAAAAAACTTAAAAAGGTTTTCCTTCTTGCCATACACGGCTGCTCGGGTAATGCTGCCTCCTGTGTCTGCAGACGTATTTTTCTAAAGGTGTGTGTGGCACATCTGTGCAGCTATTGTTTATTCATGGAGTAAACCCTTTGAAATGTGTTAAGATACTTCCCACTCATTATAAAAATCCTGCCACCCATGGATTAGGACTTTGATGTCACCAATCCTGCTTCAAAGGCTTCTTTCACTGCTATTAATCACAGTTTAGCCTCTGAAGATATAGCCAGAGAAAACATTTGGACATCTTGTGCAGAAACTTTGAAATGTTCAGACTGTCTTGCATATGCTATGTTCACATCCTTTCCACTGTGTGTGGGGCTGTTGGACTGCTGTGCACACAGATGCACTCCTGAGCCCATGGATTCAGCTTAGTTTTTTTTTCTTTATACTCTCCTGCTCTATGAACACCAACATAGTGGTGCACGCTTTATACACCTTTTTCTTGTATGTTGAATAAAAAAGAAAAGAAAATCAATCCCGGAGTGTTTACTGAAACGCCGCTGGCTCATTCCCAAATATTATTTGCTTTCTCATATTACTGCATGAAAGTCCACTGGCTTCATTCTTGTGTTCAACAGGAAATCTGGCGACGTCCAAAGCGAGAGTCACCGCCGCCTCCAGATCTCTCCCACCACAGCTTGGTTCAGGACGCACCAAGGTGAGCATTCAGCCGTAGCCCGAATCATCACGTGCAAAAAAAGCCCCATAATGCTTTTTTTACATTTTTTTTTATTTGTTGCTCACAGGCATTGCACCATAAGAAACCCAATAAAAACCTGTGCTGTGAAGCATAGCCACATTAATTGACTGCCCTGTTATGTTTGCTGTCTTGCTTGTGGTGATACAGCATCGCCATCTGGCACTCAGTGTCTACATCATAAAAGTCGTTTCTGAGACTTAGTGAATATTGTTGTTTTTGTCGCTGGCAGGTAGCGTTTTAAATTTTAAGGATGACTTTTGCAGATTCTCCTAAATCAGCTTAAATCACTGCATTGGCTTGACGGTTTTCTTTCCATGATATTTCATGTAGAATCTCTTGTTGCATCCAGCAATGCTGATTGTTCATGTTCACTCTAAGTTTGTTTGAGCTGAGTCTTGGCAGCATCAGTGGCTGGAAATTTTCTTAAAAGAAAAAGCTCTTACTGCCGCTCCCTCTGAACTTTAACACTTTCATTTCTGGACCTTCTTTGTTTAAGGGGCAGAATTTCACAAGCTAATAATATCTCTAAGATCGCGTTTCTTAAATGACTGAAAATATTCAGCCTATGTTGACTAACTTTAATCTGATTTTTGTGTAGGAAATACGAAGTCACATGATGCTTTAACACTCGAACCTCTCTTAAAACTGAGTTTCAGATTCCTCTTGTCTTTCCATTTCTCTCTTCCTTTCCTTCCATGTTATTCGACAACATGTGCTGTACTCAAAGTCTCCCAAATACCTGTTGAAGGTAAGAGCCCTGTTTGATAATAGTAAAACTTTCTGAATACAAATGCACCACCTCTGAAGCACAGGACAGATCTGAGAAAATAAACCCAACATAGTTCACTGAAGTTATCATCGCATTATTGTAATCCAAAAACTAAAACTTCAAACTGCGCTTCACAGACTGACTGTGCAGCTCCAGTCATAAAACATCAATCACAAGCTGCTTTTGGAAAATGTAAATCATCCCTTTTGAACCATTTTTTCTCCACACAGCCACATTCCTGAGTTATTAATGTAAACAAATGCACTGCGATGTGTCTTTTAGATTATAAAAATGCTTCATGTGAGACGGAAACAAAGGCCAGAATAACAGTGGGAATAATAACAGTCCTACTTTGTTGAGCTTCCACTAAGCACCTACTCAGTTATTCTTGAAGAAGAGAGGACTTCTTAGTAATAACTCTGTGAGACTGATGTAATATGTATGCGTCTCGTTCTCAATCAGAGTTGGAGAAAAGTTGACAGAAACTGACGCTTACGAGAAGCTACCAGTGCGCTCAGATTAAAGTGACAGTTGTTAGAACAGTGGAAGTGAGTCTCCGATAGCCGTTTGCTATTCTGAAAGCAGATCATACAGAAGTACAAAGTGTCGGAGCGTCTCGTTCCTATGCAGCTCGCACAGCCTTTCACGTACCTTCCTTTCTCCGTGCAAGGATGAAATAAAGTATTAAGATATTCACTTACTATAAAATATCTATTGCATCATTAATTTTGATGAAGCCATGAACTGCGAAGGCCATTAGAAAGCTTATATTGTGTCCTCGTTAATCCGCCGTCATCAGGATGACTGTCTGCTCGGTGACGGCTAGTCTCATTACTCAGAATGCTCTGCAATTTTCCCATGCCCCACAGCAGTGCCGTATTATTCTCTAGATTGTTAGCTTTAAGTGTTTATGAGGCTGTGTTATACAGACGGCACAGTTAGTACAGCTGTGTTTTCCCAACTGGCCCATTTAGAGGAAGGGGACCTGCTGTAATAATACCTTTATTTCTGCAGAGCCCGCTGAAGATGTCATGTCGCAAATGAACAGCATCTCATTTGAATCTGCTGCATTTTATGTTGCAGTGGCCTAAGTCTGGCCTGATCATCAGTGCAGCGTGCTTATCGCGACTGTTTGTGTTCAGGTGGACACCATGGAGATGATCCGCCACCCAGAAGAAACCACCAAGATGAGGAGACAGACGGTGGCCTCCTATTTCCGTGTAGGTGTTTGCATTTCTCACTAAAAATGACTGCCCGGATGACACGTACTCCACCATACATCAGCAGGAAAATGAGACTGAAGTCTGCGTGCTGGTCTCATTTTGCCGTTGAGCATTTTTAAACTGTGTACTTTGTTTGTAAGAGTAACAAAGAAAAGCTTCAAATGTGAAAATAAAATGATAGCTGCTTTTCAGGTTCAGCTGAGCAGCTAATGATCTTCATAACATATGAAGCTGCAGACTAATTTGAAGCTCATACAAATATGATTAATTTATGCTGTATCAATAACTCCAAACAGCAAGATTCAATGACGTAAAGCAGGAGCACTGATTGTCTGAAAACAACTAAAAGCCTTCCACTGATGAGTGGATTAACTTGTTATTAATATGATGTTGTAACTGATCAAACCAGCAAAGTCTGTGATATCAATGGATCCTTCAGTTATTACTGATATAATATTTACATTAAATGAATTATGGGTATTCATGTGTTCTTTGTCAATTTACCTCTGATGAAAAGCATTAAAAGATGTCCTCAGCTTGCTCTGGGGACTAGCTGGGGAATGTTTGCTGAAGATGGCTGGTGGACAGCAAAATTGAATTTAATGAATTTGTTCTGTGTAAATCAGTAACTGTCTGCCAACAAGTCCACTGCAGCTTTATAAAGTAGGGGTTGTACTCACTTGTGGACACAAATAGTTGCAGACACCATGGATGAGTAGTCATTTCTGTTATATTGCCTTGTAGGACGAGTGTGAAGTTGAACAAGTTAACACAGAATTGGCAGGTACTTGAACGTCTGCAGGGATGTCATGCTCATGGCCTGATGATGAAATGTGCTCTGCTTTGGTCAATTGGATCCAAGTGAGAGGACCTTAGCATACTCATAGACTATGAACCTGTAACACACCTTTCATTTCATAAAATGTAAATACATCTCAGTAAATACATCTTTAATTAGTGCTTAAAAAGAAAGCAAGTGGACTTTTTTGGTTTTTGAAGACGTCACTTCTAAAACAACTGATGGACAAAACCCTATATTTAATCCCAAAGCAGGTCACATACCTTGTTTTTAAGTGCTGAAGACTGCCAGGACCTGGATGAATGAGAATCTACTTGCACACTTTAATTCGTTTTGTTATTACATTGCATTTTTTTTAACATTACCATAACTGATACCAACAATTCTGCAAATAGAATTACACAGTGTTGCTTTTTTTTCAAATCCCTAAATAATTCATGATGTCTTTTACTTTAGAATTGAAAACACTGTTGTGTCCTGTTGGGATAGATTTGTTTATTGATTCATACTGATTCATTCTCGTGGGTACCATCGAGCTTGTTATGAGACTGTCTGGAAAAAGTTTGAATGCTTCTTCCAGTGCAGATCTGATCTGACCTTTGAACCCTGATAATATGAAACGATATAACTGCTCTCTCGTGTCTTCTCTTGCTTCTGCCCTCATTGTTGTGTTTGTGCAGTACTCCCTGATGGACCTGCTGTCTAAGATGGTCGTGGGCCAGCCACACTTTGTGCGCTGCATCAAACCTAATGACGACAGGCAGGCACTCTGCTTCTGCAAGGAGCGGGTGATGGTGCAGCTGCGTTACACTGGGATCCTGGAGACGGTGAACATCCGCCGCCAAGGCTACTCCCACCGCATCCTGTTTGAAGACTTTGTCAACAGGTAAGAGTGGCGTCGAGACAGGCGGCGCCTCCACTCTGCAGCACGCACGCACGCTGACACAACCCCAGAGATGGCGTAGAACAAGTGAGCCGTGCTCTACATCACACAAAAACACGGGTTCTTTAATTAGATAGGGGTACATGTTGAGCAGAGCAAGAGGCTGACTAATTGGCAGTCATTAGTGATAGTGCAAGACTAAATCCTGCAGCTCTTTTAACTGGGTGGATACTCCAGTCTGGAAGATATGGATTAAATTCAAACAAGGAGGAACTGTGATTATAAGGGGTGATGCATTTTAATAGATTTCCTTTTACTATTCATAAAGAGTTTGTTCTTATACTCGGTGACCTGAAAAAGCTCAAACATAGTCTCCTTGTCCCATCGGTATTACATTAGAGCACAATTAAAACAAGTCTCATCATTAACGGGGGGCTTTACGTAAGGGTGTTGTTTTGGGTTTTTAAAAATATGGGACAGGATCCGTTTAACTGTTACTAAGCACTACACGCTTCCTCCAATTTAAAAGCGTACACCTAAATTTTAAGGGGATAAAAATCCACACATTTAGATGAGGCTGTGCGAAAATGCCAGAAAGCTTATGTTTGATCAGTGTTCCTTTGAAAAGTATTCCAGCCACCTCTAATGTGGAGACTTTAAGATTATATAAAATTTAATTAACTTAGACTTGTGGAAAGAAGAACTTTGAGATGACTGGTTAGTGTCGTTGCTTCGGGGGAAGCTTTAAAAATGTGGGCCTAATTTTGGCGAGCTGAAACTTTGAATGACCACATGGTGTTTCCCTGCATGTCCTACTTTTGCTCCCAGTATTGAAGGCCGATTACTGGAAGATCGCACACAACCCCCGGCACGATGACGTCCCTGTTGTCTCCTGTGCCTGAAGTGTGCCTGTGTGAGAAGGAGAGTGTGTAAATATATTTTAACCTTGCTATTGAATCCATATCATCCTACCTGAGCCAGGCAGAAGTCATACAGACAGACCTGAATGGCTAAACTGCACCTTTAGTGAAAACTGATTTAAATTTGTGCTCCCATATCAAAGGCTCGTCTGATGTTGCAGTGCTTTGTATTTACCATCAAAGAAATAACAGGTATCAACAGGAATTAGAATGAAAGGCTGTAGACTGAGGCGGGGAGGGGAGTTCAAAGAAGTTTTTCTTCTTGTTGTTCTTCTTCTTTTTGACCACTGCCAGAACACGAAAGATGAACGAGTATTTCTGGAGCCTTGATGTCCCTGAGCAAACAGTTAGAACCACTCTGTCCTATGCTGGTATTTTATAAACAGCAGGATCAGTGGATGGATCCAGACAATGTGAGCAATAAACAGCGGCGTGGGTGATGCACACTGATAGGCCTGCGCTAATGAGGATCTTCTGTGGCCACTGAAATAGGAGACGATGATGCATTGAAAAGAGATCCAGCGCTGGTCTCTGTTAAAGAGTCATGTTTGACTCAGATTTCTGAGCAGCAGGAAGTTTTTAACTGTGGTTCTCTTAACAGTACTTCTAGTAGCAATGTGCAACAAGATGTTGATATTGATAATGTCATTTCTTGAAGACAGTTAAGTAAGTAGGCACTACGTCATCCCCTAGTCTACCAAAACTAAGTTAGCTAAATTATCAATATCTTGTCAAATATTCAACATTTCAAGATTTGTATATCAGATGGCTCCAGTTTCAGACACATGCTTGATTTATTCTCTATAATTTAGTGGTTTATATATTTTCCTAATAAGTGAAAGATTCCTGGTTCAATCCCAGGAGAACACAAAGATCCCTTTGAGCTTGCATTAGGAGGGTATGGAGGCTTATTTCACTTAAAAAATCAGAAGTTTGAAGTTTGAAGCTGTAAGTCAACATTTTTAGATACCTAACTTGAAACTTTTAGACTGCCTAATCAAAAAATAAATGAATAAGTGGCAGAACAATCTTTTATAGGAATGACATACGTTAAAAATGTGTTAAAAAAGTTGCCAAATCAAATATGTGATCCCTTGTCACTAAGAAAGCAGTTGAAAGTAGCTTTTTAAAATTCTTTAAATCTGTTTATATTGTTCTATTATTGGCATGTCAGTGTCTCAGGAGGTAAAGCAGGTTGTCCACAAGTTCATAGTTTGATTCCGGGTCTTCTAGTTTGCACATAGTCTTCTCTGCATCCATCTGACTGCCTGCTACATGCATTTGTGTGCATGCATTTGTACTGCTTAAAGACGTCGAATAAAGCTCTGTCAGTTGTGTGTCAGTGAATCTGTGAATGCAGCTTGTAATAAAAACACCTTCAGCAATTCGTTAGCCTCTTGACACCCTGTGTTCTCATATCGGGACACTGTATTTTGGGTTTTCTGCACAGTTTTTCACTTAACTTAGTGTTTTATCCAACCTTGATTTTATTGTGTTATGCTTTTTGAGGACGTAAAAACTATGTAACAAAGTAACGACTTCCTGTGCAAAGATAATGCTTAGTTTTTATATTTATCAGCTCCAAATACTCCCAGATTTTTTTTTAAATAATAGCAAAACACAATATCTCTGCTTGAGTAACTACATTTGTTCAAAGGTGTCCTTTTTCTCTTCATTATCTCCTCTTCCAGATATTACTATCTTGCATTTCGGGCTCACGAGATGCCTGAAACTAGCAAAGAAAACGCTGTTGCCATACTGGAGAGGGCCAAATTAAAAGACTGGGTGCTGGGAAAGACAAAGGTGGGGTTATTTTTAAAACAAAAAGTTTAATATTGAAGTTATTTGTATTTGTAAAAGACATTAAAGTTTGTAAAGACATAAAAGAAATAGACATAATCAAGCTTTGGATGTCCTAAGCAGAGCAAAATGTCCTGTCAGGTTTTTCTGAAATACTACCATGTGGAACAACTGAACCTGCTGCTGCGGGAAGTAATAGCTCGGGTGGTGGTGATGCAAGCTTACACTAAAGGCTGGCTCGGGGCCCGGCGTTATCGAAAAGAGAAGGAGAAGAGAAGCCGTGGGGCCACAATCATCCAGTCAGGTACGCTGGTTTTGATTAAACAGTAAACAGGAAGAGCGATTATTCAAACTTAAGTCAAAAATATGAAAAGAAAGATGAGTTGTGATATATTCTTTTATCGGTCGTGATGAAACAGGTGCAAATTTGATGTGAGGTGGTTTCTTAATGACATCTAGCCTATTATGTGCCTGTGAGTCTTCATAAAAGAGATAGTTTGATAACCACAGCTTGACCTATGAGGGTTAAGAGCAATGCTTCAGAGCAGACAATAAGACCTCAGAGAGTTCAAAGGGATCCATCCCTCTGCCACCTGGTTTAGCAGTGTTTTGAAGTGGGATCTTGTGTAGTATGCGCAGTCTATTTTGTTTCACAGAGGTAGGTCAGCAATCTCTCGCACACACACACGCATACACACACTGTCTCTTTCTTTTCCCCTTAGCCTGGAGGGGCTATGTTGCTCGGCAGAACCTCAAGCAAATCAAAAAAGAGCGGGAAGAGGCAGCTGTCCGCATACAATCAGGTAAAGAAATGTTTAAATTTTCAAGTTCAAATATTCAAGTGGAGACATCTGGAATTTCTCACGCGGCCCCATGTCCGGTGGAAATTCGCGCCACTGTTTTCATACATTTTCAAAAGGAAACGGGATAAAGGCCTGGAAACCTTACATCTTTGTGAAACACCTTTTTGATCTCCATGAGTGGCCTACGAAATAGTAATAATTAATTAATAATGCATACAGAAAAGCTTTTGAAAGTTTGGGCAGCATTTGGTCCCCATGTTTCAGAAGAACAGTGCATACTGAGATCCTTTTTTTCCTTTCATCTCTTTCCCAGTAAAGGCAAGAGAGGGGCTTATCCCTTCTGTTTCCTCACGACTTCCTCTCTCAAATTCCTGGCCTATTACACAGCTCTCACATACCAGAAACAAGATGCCTTTTTATACTGTCAACCTTTTCATCTGAAATGTAAATTAATTCTTACTCAGTGTGCCTTGACGAAGATCAAAGTGGGCACATTAACCTTCCCAGCCCCCCTCCCCCTCCTCGGAGGCTCTCACTGGAGGACAAGGGAGGGTGCCAAAAGGGGCAGGAGAGAGGAGGGCAGGAGGGAGGAGATCTGGCATTGTTTCCCCTGGCTCTCCTAAGGGCTGCCCTCATCTGGCACATGGAGCATCTCAGTCGCCTGCACACCTTGTGTAAATGTCCTCCATTAAACCCTTGTAAATAAAGCTGCAGAATGGGTAAACATGGTTTTGGTGTTGGGAAAGCCTCTCTGTCGCCGCTGTCTTTCTTTTTAGAGAAGCGTGTTTGTGTGTGGCCGCCGGGGTTCGGGAAGGGGATGGAAGGCGGGGTGGGGGGAGAACCTGAACCTGACATAAGTGGGGCCTCAGCCCCCCGGCGGAGCACTCCAGCACATTCACTTTGTGTGTTCTCTGCAGCTTATAGCCTTTGAGGTGGGCTGCATTTGCATTCTGAAAATAAACAGATGCCTTTCAAATGTATGAGCCTGGTGGCTTCTCAGATCTCAGCGGGGCCTGGGGGACATGCTCACCATCGATCAGATTAGACCATGCAAAATAGAACCATTGCTCAACAATGTACTTGAGCCTTCTTTTCCTGTGCATATAATTTTACCAGAAAAACACAAAGCCCGTCGACGGAGTAAGTCAGCAGGCTCCTTTTACCATCCGTCTGAGCTCAGTGTGTCTCAATAATCGCACAAAGTTTCCTCACTGCAGCGCCACAGACCATATATGCATGCTAAACACATCTCACTTCCTCGCGGGTGAATCCAGAGTTTCTTAATACAAAACTGTTTGGTGCTCCTGATTAATATATAATAAATACACTTTGTGTGTAATTGTGTGAGCATGCAACATGTATATGAGGACAGGGGTGAGGCATTTGACCATTTGACAGCGTGTCTGGCATTCATATCCTGTGCAGCTTACAGGGGCCATCGGGTGCGTCGGGACTGTGGACCCCAGGAGCACAGATGTCACCCTGAGGCTGGAGAAAAGACCACCAAAGAGGAGCATTTAGGGTGAGCTTTGACATTTGTTGTCCTTCAGCATCTGTTCTCATTGGTCTCATTTTTCCTGTACTTTGATTTCTTTTGTAATTTCATTTGCTCCTCATTGCACAGACAATAGTCCACCAGTAGCCATGGCTGACTGAGCAAGAGGCCTCCCATGCTTGCCATTCATCTTCAGCCTTTGCTGGATGAGCTGCTTTTGCCTCATAATGAACTGCTGTTTCACCCAAAGGAGAAAGCTCCTCCCTGTGCACCACCTCTTTCAGTTTTATAAACGTAATAAATAACTTTCCACCAAGATAGCACACTTGTCTGACCACAAGCGGGGCTGGGTGCTGCACTGGTGTCCAGATGTACGAGCTTGTGTTTATTCAGCATATGGGCAGGCCAGACATTAAGAAAGTATTTGCTAAGCGGGAGAGCAGCCACTGAATGAATAGCGGCACATGAGGTGTTGATGGCAGCTTTTACCTTTTTTTTGTCATTAAAAAAGTCTCTAAGCATCCTAAAAATTGTTTTAAGTATCCCCGAATGATTTCAGACCTTTCACAATAGCTCTTAGAAAGAAAGACGTAAAATTAGAGATGCATTGCATATCTTGTTTAAATCTTCTGCGACATTTTGGTCAAGGTTGCGCATTTCTCTCCCGACTCCAAAACTCCAAAATACTAGATTTACACATCTGAAAATGTTATGCTTGTTGTATACTCAAACCGAGCAGAGCCTCATCTGGGGATTTTTCTCTCCATGTTTACAATCATATTCCTTGGTGGGAAAAAACTTCAAACCTCCACTTAACAATTCTGTTTAATCAGTGTTGGAATCTCTCCATATATATTTATTTTGACATGATCTGGCCCATTTTCCTGCGGTAAGATTTGTGTTCTCACCTACATGCTGTTCTTTTCCCTTTTGATACCCCTCCTGTCTGCCATGCATGAATTCTGTGTTTGCATCCAAACAGCAGAGCCTCCGGTTGCATTGCCAGTTCCAAACTGGATGAGATTTTTGTTTTTCTAGACCCGAAGCATGACTGCCACTGGCTCGCGGCATTGTGCGTGCAGATGTTGTCTCGTTGGTGTTTGCTTTTTAAATAATGCAACATGAGCGAACGGGCGCAGAAACACATCGGCGCTTTTTTGCTCCGCAAATTACATAATCATAAAGTGGAGATGTTTTAGGAGCAAAAAAGACAAATAAAAATCATCCTCAGCTCTGGATTTCTTTGTAATAAGCTGATGCAATATGCTTTATTTTGCAGTGATCATTTTCGTTCATTTTAGTTAAAAGTGCGTCTTAATTTCACAGGTACAGCCCGGACAACAAAGAGGCAGACGGAGATTACACCCATAAAAAAGATGTAAGTAGCAGAATATCAATGAGCATTTTCCTTATGCCTTACTAGCTGTGTATGTAAAAAATAAAATAAAATAAAACAATGCTGCTCCTCTACAAAGCAGCTTTAACCCAGATTATTCTTTGGGAATTTTTTGAGTCCTTGAGACAAAAGAGTTCTCTTGCTCCAACCTCCATCTCAGCGGAGAAGAAGACAGGGTGGTACAGGAACGAGAGAATCAAAAGGCTGGAAATTCACGGCTGAGAATAAATGCTCGCTCTTCCCTGAGGTGATTTGTCTTTGCGCTCTTCTTTCTACAGATGTTAGACCCCTTTTTTTAGTAAAGACCTGAGGTTCTTTGGTAGCACTTTGATATCCTGCTCGGATTCAATATGTGAAATAGAAGAGCCACTCCGTGACTTGGAGCACATCACAGTCTTTGAAGTCTGATCCAATTTTTGCTGCTCACCATTTGATGTTGAAAGGATGAAATGAGGAAAATGTACAGTTTTTGCCAGTAACTCTGCTGAGCATATGTAAGATTAAAAAAGCAAAATCCTTTGGAGGATGTACTTAGAAATGTTAAGCAGATTAATACTTTCCTATAGCTCTTTTATTCAAAGATAAAATTAAATATGAGAGGAAGTCTGTATGTGCTGTTTTTCATACTCTCACAATTAAGTCAGTGTGGTGCTGTTTGCTAGGAGGTAGGGCTAGTAAAGGGGGGGGATATGCAATTGCATTAGCATTTGATTAACATTGCAAAGCACATTAATGGGTTTGAGTTATATGAGTGCCAAATTGTAAATTGTAAATAAATGAATACAACATCTACATGACTAAATTGAAAAAAAAAAAAAAAAAAAACGCATTACAGGGCATGCTTTAACTTGTATATATTCATTCAGTGCTTTCATTGACATTGCTCTTCTGGGTGTGTTTACGCCTCCTCTTTCAAGGTTGGCCCTGACAGCCAAGACAGACAAGTGAAAGACATCAAGAGAGACAAAGGCAGAGCAGAAGACAGTGTAACGACGCCGTGCAGGGAGACGGCAAGGCTGCGAGACACGCAGTGTAAACAAGGTAAGCCCGAGCACAGAGCTGGCGGGTGCAGGTAATTACACAAAGAGACAGCAGAAATCCCGCTTTAATGGATAAAGTGCCATTTTTAATACGAGACCCCTTTCAACCTTTCATCCCAGCCAATCCCCTGCTGCCATTCTTTGTTGACAGCAAAAAAGAGCGGCATTATGGGCGATCATTTCTGTGGTATTTTAATAACTCAGGTCAGCTCATCATAAACGTCTCAAGGCAAGTGGAGGGGGGGGAGTTTCGAAGTGGCACGAGCACTTCAAAGCTTTCGTTCTCCTGCATGGCGGGCCCTTCACTAAGGATCTCATCAGTGACTCTAATAGACCTGCACAGTAACGGTGACACGAAAATACACAAACCCTGATTTGTTGAACATATGTTTGGTTTGCTTTTTGCCCCAGGCGACGAATTACATTAATTCCTGCTGCCTGGAAGGCTGAGTGGGTGGCTGTGCAGGGGGCCTCTGATTACGGCCGTCACCCAGCCCACCGCTAGGGTAGCCTTGGTAATGGGGCCCGGCCCTTCATTAATGTTATTAAAGGGGTATGAGGTAAGAGACCGAGGTGGAATAGTGTTTAGCGTTGCGGCTGAGAGATTATGGGGATTAGACATGATAATGCAACACAGACAGGGCTCTCCAGCAGGCCCGGGATTAGTGTCAGCACGCCACAGCAGGTCTGGGTTAGATAGCGGCTAATTCGGTAATGCTGCATACAGGTGACCCCCGCTCCCAGGCATCACTGCCGCTGAAGGGAGGCAGTGTTTGATGAATTTATAATGTCAAAGTGATTATTGAGAGGAAACATGGCGGTGAATGTGAGGGTATTTTGCCTAAACTGGTGCTTTGCTTTGCTTTTTTCCTCCAGTCGGTCCACATGTAAGTTTAAAATAATAGCTGAATGATTTTCTGTTTTTTTGTTTTTCTTTACAGTTTAAAGCCCAAGAATTTGTTCAAATGTAAAACAATGAATTCATAGCATCATTGCATCAATAATAAAGCATGCCCACAGTAAGGCTTCGTGGGTATACCTGTAAAGATGGCTTGTGTCAAATTGCTTTCTTTCCTAGATTAAGTAGTTTGAAGGACATTTTTGGGCGGTGCGAGGTAAAAGGAGAATAAAGCCACTACAAGCAAATGCAGAAGAAATGCTTCTGCAATTGTTTAAGCATCCTTTGATTGCTATGCATAAAATGTCCATCCTTAAGAAATTAAAATGCAAAAGTAATGTTTCTGGAAATGTTCCTCTTTATTTGTAAATAATTTTAAAAAAGCAGGTCGCTCATGTGCACTGAAGAAAAATTACATTTGATTTTGGATCACTGTGAAACATTGTACAAAAGACTTTGGTCAAAAAAGACTTTTAGGGTTCATGTTGATGTAACAAGGGGATTTTTGCAGTGATCTTGCAACCTCTGAGATTTATCCTGGGGGTAAATGAAGGTTAGTCTTTTAGTCTCTTTTCCTGCAGCACATCAAACTCTAATGCTTTTTTTAAGTAGGTAAGTTGTAAGTTTTCTAGATCTGACAGTTCAATTATGTTGAAATTTTCAACAGAAAAAATAGCCTGGACTAATTCCTTAGATATTATATGTGGAGAGATTTTCAGGTATTCATCATTGCCTCTTTTCCTGCTTCATTTATGTTCCTGCTTGTGGCTCTGACGTCTTTCAGGAAACCCCATTTGAATATGTTGAGGGAGGCCACAGTGGCTCATGCACACAGGGCACACTTTGATCCCTGCAGATCTGAGGGTCTTTTTTTTTTCATCCCGAGGTTGAGCAAGTCATGGAAGCCTTGCCCTGCCAGATGTTTGGAGACCAGACTTCTTCCTGTGTCTCATCCTGCCGTCGCCTCTGGTGATCGCATTGGTTCTCTCGGGCTAGAGTTCGACCTGGAGTGTTTCAGGACACCAGTAGAGGGAAAAAAAAACAGAGAATTAACCGTGGTAATCGAATTACTCCACCCCTCCAGACACCCGCGCGCTCTCTACACGCTGCTCCCATTAAAGCCAAAACACCAGGGCGTGACCTGGAACCTCTCAATGTGTTTGACGGACGTTGGGTCTTTCCTGCATGATTTTAAAAAGCCTGGTGTTCAACTGAGAGATCTGTTTCACTGTATATCCGACACCAGGCTAAGCGACTGTTCTCCCTCTTTAGGCAGATACCCACAGTGCTGTATTTTATGATGGGGAGAGAGCATTAAAACACTTTGTACTCCAGGCGCTCGCAGTTGTCTTCAACACCAACCTTTGATTTTTCTTTTTTTCTCTCTCTCGCTCTCTCAGCGGAAAAAGTTACACATACGCAGTGTTGTCTTGTAAGCTACACGTTCAAGGCGATGTCACCTTCCGTCACCTGTCTCCTGAGCACTAAATATTAATGCAACATGTTTGGAAATGAGTCACAGAGATGTGTGCAGAAAGAAAGCCTTTGCTAGCAAGCAGCAGATATGATCAGAGCGCTGCTTATGCTCCTCAGCGTGGTAAACAGGATGGTGCCGAGGATCAGTCAGAGCTGACTTTATGGTTTATGAAAGCTGAGCTACTTATGTTAACAGGCTTTTTGAAGATTATAGTTGTGGTAAACATACATGTCAAGAGAGAGACAGTGATAAAGTGGGGCTACGACACAGCCCAATTACCTCTGTGCCTCAGAAGATGGTTAACCTGCTGGCTTGAAAGGATGAAACAAGAAGAAGAAAAACAGGAAAATAGTTAAAGTAATGTCTTAATGGTTATAGTTGCATCCCCTCTGCACAGAACACGGTACAGTCAATAAGAATTGATTTGGGTTGTTGCTCCGAGCTGTTTCTGTGCTTTATAGCTGCAGCTGGGAGCGCTTGTTGGAAATGTGGGCGCAGTTTTTCCCCACACTGAGGTCATCCCACACTCACAAGAACATTTCACTTTCCTCTCCGCCTGCTCCTTCCCTCAGCTCTTAAACGTCTTCCCGCATGTCCTCCCACAAGGTTTGCAGCCACCAGGTGCTGCTCCACAACGCCCCCCCCCCCCCCCCCACCCCCACCCCCCCCCTCATACACCAACACCATCACCACCAAAGCAGCATCACGGTATCAACATGCATCTGCCAGACAAATGATCCACCCTCTCCATGTTCTCTAGACAAATACTCTCCCTCCCTCTCGCTGTCTCTCAGCCTTTTGATTTATCTGTCTGTCTCCACATATCGCCGCGTCTCCACCGGATGCCTTCAGTTTTAGGCAAATTACAGGCTCGACGTAGCGGCAGCAGAGATTTGGAAGGGATAGGAAAGACTCAACTTAACGGAAGGAGTTGCCTCTGTCTGACGCTACCTACGTAATCCTCTTAATGTCAGTGGGAGTAGTTAACAGGATGTACTTCCAAACTACTCATCATCACAATTCCAACAGCATAATCTCCTCAGACATTAAAATCAAGGTGGAAAACGATGCTCAGAGTTCTCTGTGATTTTTCACATGTCGATTGAGTCACTTGGTGTACTTTAGCAAACTTTTCCAAGCACAAAATGCTATTAGGTTGTTATTGTACTAATTTTATTTAGCAAAATTTGCTGGTATTCCACTGATCAAGAGAGAAAAGGCTCAGTGCCCTTCATTTCCATATTTAATCTGTTTTTGGCTTTTCTTGTCATTCATCTCTCCCTCATCGTTCTTTATTCTTTTTTACTTGTCCTTCTTGGTCAGGGTTATAGATTACATGTATTAAGCTTGTGACAAATGATCGACTCCCACAATCAGATTTCTCCTCCTAGCAAGCATTTTTGTCAGGAGTCAAAGTTCCAAAAGTTGCTGTCAGTGGAAATGATTGATTTCAGTGTGAAAAATTGCTTGTAAGTAACAACATCCTCTGCTTGCACTAGTGAAAACAGATGCAGGATCTGCCCCCTTTTTCTGCATTATCTGCGAGGCTTGATCAGTTCGGCTTCTAATTTAAAGCACATGACTGGCTATTAAAGGAATGAGAGAAAGTTCTGGAAATGCTCTTCCACTTTGCATATCTGGTTTGGGTCTTTGTTTGCAAGTTAAGAATAATATCTGTTACTGTTTGCGTGCATGTGTGTGCACGTTTGTGTGCATGCTGTCTGGGCTAATGTGTGCGTGGATGTGTGTGAAGAGGCGGTTGTGAGGTAAAGAGAGGGGTCTGGATTGCACATGCCTCATTTAGACATCAAAGGCCTCTGCTGATGATTTTTCCTTATAATCCATGCCTTTTGGTGCCTCTGCTCTCTCCATCTGAATAAACAAAACCCGAGCGGTTCTCTGTGGTCTGGGAGAAGTCAGGTGATTGCAGCACGTGACTTTGGAAGTAAATCGATACATCTCTAATTTATTCCACTAAAAATCCCTTTTAGCGGCTCTTTTATGTTGTTTCTGAAGAGCGTTCTGATTTTCAAGGGATTTCAAAGTGGTATTTAGAGATGTAATACGTCTCATCTGCTAGTCTTTGAAAATAAAAGAAGTACCTATCTCCCAAAAAAACCCAAAAAGAATTCTTTTTATCTCAAGAAGCAAACATGTACAATATGTAAGTCTTTCACCAAGAAGAGCAAACACTGCTTGGCTTTCTTTTGATAGGGAGAAATCAATATTGCATGAAACTTACTGCCTCTGTATTCCCAGTTGGCTATTATTCCTCCCCACCCCAAACAGCAAACGTTACCCACGATCATTTAGCAAACCCTTGGTGTGAGCCGCTGCCTGACCCCTTCCCAGCTCTGCCCGCCCGTGTCCAAGCTGTGCTCCCATGCCAGAAGCCAGTTTGGCAGGCTCCCTGCCTGTAACATATCTGCAGGAGCAGCATTCCTCTGGGGCTGGCCTGGATCAAATGACAATGGTTTCCCAAATGGAGGCACAGAGATGGGAGGCCTGACCCATCCTCTGATCTGCTACACGCTCTGATCGCTGCAGGTCAGGATGGATAAATTGTGAGGCTAAACCTCCTGTGAGATCTGCAGGGTTAGATACAGCACCTGAGCGATAAGAACTGCATCCGTAGAAACAGACACATTAATATCTCATCAATGTCAGTAGGAAAAAAATGTCTTAGTAGAAACTGATAAAATAATAAAGCTGCTGAGAGATTTTGCAACATTTTCCATTAAAAACATCAAAGAGTGCAGTCGTTGTTGTGTGACTGTAGGTACTAAACTACAAGGTCATTGTCCTACATGATCATTTTTTTTTATCACGTAGGCCCTTATTTTCCAAATTCGCCACCTCTGCCACATTTCAATAAATTTTTATTGAAAGTTCTACGTCACCATCCTGACAAAGAGGAGCTGTAAAAGAGCGAATTCCAGTGCCAGTACCGTATCCCACAAATCTGAAGTAAGCGACCCCGAGCCAATGCTGAATATTTTTCTTCTTTTTGCACAAATGCCACCTCTCAACCAAGTTTCATGAAATCCATCTGAGTAGCTTTTACATAACTTTGCAGGAAAACAGACAAGGTTCCACATTTGGCTTCTGTCTTGATAGTGGTATTTGCAGTAAACACAGCTTCAGTTGTAGGGAATGTAATTTGGAGGTATTTGGTCTTTTCGTTTTAGATCAGTTAATACTTTTCACCTACTGTGACATTTGCTGGGAAAAAAGATATCCTCAAGGGCTTAGAATCTATCCTGACCTGAACACTATTAAAACAAAATTTTCACTAGCTGTTGAGAGTTGTGGGGGGATCGGCCAACAAACAGATGTTGTCATTCCTCGCAGTACGACTAAAAGTGATGCAGAGTTTTGTTTGTTTCGCAAAGCCGTTTGAAGCTCATGTTTACAGACACCAACTGGTAGAAAACAGTGTTTACATTTATTTATCTATTTATTTAGCAGGATTTATGTTAATTAGCTGCAGCTGAGTAAACTTACTGGCCACAGTTTTCTTTACAGCCAGTCATCGGGTTTAGCTTTCACTTGCTACAGTTCTTGGGACACAGTTAAAGCATCAGCTAAAGAAACCTATTATGCTCATTTCCTACCCTATATATTTTTTTAAATGTAAAAGAATAACTGACTGAGAAAGACTCACAGTTTAAAGTAATCCTTGTTCATCTCATAGTAGGCCTTGGCGTGGCCCCCTGAGACTTTTTACCTCCCTTTCCCTTCAGCCCAGCTTCTTTCTGATTGGCTGTCCCTCGCGAACAGAAGATTTGAACAGCAGGTGGGTAGGACTGCTGTGCTCACAGCAAGAGCCGCCTGAGAAGACAATATTGAGGATATTCATAAACAGACATATAAAAGCACGAGTAGAAAAAATAGAAAAAAAAAAGAAACAGAGCTTCAAAAGCAGACTGATGTCTGAGCTTTTGGCTCACAGGGATTACTTGTACATACTCTGGCCTCATTATTATCTTTAGCCGTGTTTATAAGGAGTATCCAAAGCTGTAACTGTATATATATATATATATATATATGTACATGTAAAGAAAGAGGAAAGACATAAATCCCCTTTAATTTAATTTCACTTGAGGTTTCCAAATGTTGTTTTTCTGCATTTTCAACATAATCTATGAATCACTCAAGTCATCAGGGAATTGGGTATTGTCCTAATTGCACTATATGCAGGTAAGAGTTTGCATTATTCTTAAATACTTGTGGACGTGCTGTCACAGCTAATGTGTTTTGTTGAAAGCACAGAGTACGCAGTCTGTTTCATAATACGATTTAATTTCAAAAGTCTGTTCAAGGACGTTAGGATTCATTATTTGTGATTGAGGGCTTTGATGCAATTTCAGGGGAATAAAACATTTGCTTATCAAAACCATTTTCTGCATCATTAGCAGAACAACGTCCTACATACAGACATTGTTTAACTGAGACGTAAAGTGTGAACATTTTATTTGTGCTGATTTTTCTCTTCGTTGCAGCATGTCATGCTCTTTCAGGTTTCAAAGGCTAAGCAAGAGCATAATGTCCAATTAATTTTAATGTGAGACTAAAACCTAAGTGCTTCTGATGCATCCAAACACAGCTGCTTTTTTTTTCCTGAGCTATTTGCCTCAGTACATGAGATTTCTTCCAAATATCCTCAAATACTCAGGGGTAACGGGGATCCACACAGCGGACAGTTAGCACCTCTGAGGCATGGGTAGATAAGATTCATGGTAAAAGTTGGCTAATATCTCAAAACTGACAGGAACTTTCTGGGCATTTACAAAGTGTGACTTTAGTAAACCTGTGCTGGTTTGAATAACATCAAGAAAGCCGAGGAAAGATTGAAGGGGTGGCGGGGGATCCTGCTCTTTGATGTATAGGATTGAGATGTGATGAGGTCTGTTCAAAGTGAGTACAAAGTAGTGTTAAGATGGAAAAGGCAAATGCAGCTTTAGTCAAGGTAGAGAAGCAGAGGTAGCAAGACATGATGAAGAAATGTCCTGTCTCACATGAAATGCAGGCAAAGAGGATGAAACGTTGTCAGACATTAAATATAGATGGTGAGCTTTAAAAACACACTTTTGTAACCAATGAACTTTGAAATGCTAAGCAAGGTGTAGTAAGGAAGAGCAGCCAGCCCTTATTACTGTGTTATGTTTGAATATCCACCTTATCACATTTCTAATTGTCTTTGGTAAGCCAATAAGATTTCCCTTTCTGTGGTGCAGTTGGGAAGAACAGCCTTCACACATCTGCAGAGAAGAAATCACTCAGTAAGACAGGATCTGAATGTAGTAATTGCTTTTTATTCCTTTTGACACACTGACCGCAGCTTCCATGTGTCACTCATTTGAGTGGAAATTGGAAGGGTGAAAATCTACATCTAGAATCCTGCAGACCTGCTTAGTCAGGCTCTTATTGAAGTGTGCACGGTGAAAATATGTATTTATTGGCCATAAAATAGACGTCACTTCTCTTTAAAACCGCTAAAACTTTTAAATGTTAAATTGCATTCACTTGTGTTTGGGTGGCATAACCATAGACCACATATGGGCATAGCCACAGTGACGTCACCCATTGGTTTATGGACTCCCGCTTGGAAGCCTCGACTTGAGCTTTTTTACCATATTGGAAGAAAGGGGAGGCTCTGACTGAGGGGGAAAAGGGCACTGCACATTCTAACAGCAGTACTTGTCAATTACAAAGTAGCCATGCTCTAAAACATACTCATTTTTATCGTCTCTTGAAGTACAATGGGGGCCACAATTTACAACATGAGCATCAGTTTATATTCTGTAAGACCTAAATCTTGCTATTGAGACTATAAATTTATCAGATAAGTGTTTACCACATACATAGATTAAGTGAGAACTAAGACCATTTTCCAATAGACTTCCATAAACTAAGATTCCTTTTTTTTTTTTTACCCAGAGGAGTCGCCCCCTACTGGATATGAGTAAGAGTGCAGGTATTACTGCACTGGTTTTACTATGTTGATCTATGACTTATAAGCTCTGATAGATATGACACTGTAGTATCATCACATTTTTCTCCCTGCAGCCATCCTTCGTCTCATCTAACTAGTGTTTTTCCCCAAAATGTCACCCTGTTGGATTCCACTTTATTTTCCAGTCTTTATTACTTTGTTTGAATTTTACCATCACGCAGAGCTCTCTGCCTCTGCCATTAACACTTTGACATTTTCACTAATTTCAGTTGTGGTACACTGGAAATTGCCACCTGACCCTAATAGTGTATATTGTCAAATAGTTAATTAATTCTGTGTAGCTAATCATAAGCCTCTGCATACTCGTGTAATCCAGAAAACTATCAATGCTCCACTGAACAATCCTCCGCTGACTACTACTGCTGCAATTAGTAGATGTATAACTGATCAGCAGCACACTTTTTGATGTTTCCTTTAATAGGTTAAGGAATTGGATAGAAACAGGCAGTTTTGCATTTTGGAGAATTGTTTTCTGGTTATTAAACTACCACACGTTTCTGGGTAATAAGTCACAGCATTAAACACAATATGTACTCTGTTACCTTTATTTATTCTAAGAAGAATGCTGCAGGCATAAATCAGCATTAATTCCAGCACTGTGAATAGTATCCTTATGTGTTAAACCATCAACTAATATTACTGTTTTATGAGATTAAGGCCACAAGTTAGTATTTTAAATTTTTAATGCACAGATATTAACATTTTATTGTTAGCAGGTCCTGTTGTTACCAATATACTATTATTAACTGATTTTGCTTCATAATCATACACTTGTTTCCACATTATTACACCCACTTTCTACCCTCTTAGTACCAATTATGTGATATTAGTCTTATAACTACTACTGTTAACTACTTGGCATGTGGCTCTTTTGTCCTGGCTACCTCTCCTCACACCCAACCAGTTATGGCAGATGGCTGGCCTTCCCTAAACCTGAGTTTTTCCTTCCCACTGTTGCAAATTGCTTGCACACAGGGGGCTGTCCGATTGTTGGAGTTTCCTCTGTATTGTAAAGAGTTGAATTGGCTATTACTCGGTAATAATCCCTTATTAACCAAAGTAATACAAAGCTAGACTAGAAGGTGCTGCCCAAATGTTTCTCCTCAAACAACAGATACTAAGATTTCTCATCTTGTAAAGATAGTCATTTAATACCCTATAAACTCTTAAGTACCCAAGATTCCAAATACTTATTTTCCATTTGTTACAATCACACATCCATTGAATATTTGCAATGAGCAGTACTCATTACTGAGTGAAATACAGTTAATGAGATTATCTGCACTTTTAAATGCTGACCTACTTTTTCTGTGCCTACATCCTGCAGAGTTGAGTGATCCAGGACTGTCAGCAACAAATATGAGATCTTTCTTAGCTTAAAACTACTGACGTTATTACCAGGATGAACTCTTCTCTGAGTGTGAAGGTGAACTTTTCATGAACGCACGGTGTCACTTCTGCCTGTTTCTTTTGTAATTCGGCTACTACAAACATCCCCCGCTGTGCACCTGTGATAGATGCGGTTTATGTAATAATAATAAGCTGTTATTGAGTCATCTCATCAATGAAATGACATAATCTCACTTAAGTCAATTTAAAGTGTTTCTGTCACTTTTGCGTCACACACGGGCGCCGATTTAAAAAGAAGGCAGAATCGGTTTACCGCCGCTGTCATCATCGTCGGCATCATGTTGGAGCTTGTTGTTGTTTTTGCCTGGTTGGATCACTGCCCTCGTTTCCTCTGTTGCAGGTCCAGTGATGAAGCTGCAGCAGAGAACTCCTCGCCGGCGGGGCCAGCAGCCCAAGCTGCTCAACAGCCCCGAAGACAGCCTGTACTACAACCAGCTAAATGTGAGTTCAAAGTGCCGATAAAGGCCTTTGTCTGACTTTGGTTCCACATGATAATACAATTAAACCTACCTGTGCCAGACCCTGGAGCCCCACCCCCACGCTTCTCTGCCTCTTGTCTTGAACATGTGCTTATGCTCTTTATCTGTTGCTTTCATGTCAGGATGTCTGCCTTCACGGTGAATAATTGATGTGGTTTATCAAAGCTGAGCAAGATGCATGCTTCATCAGACTCACTTGAGCCCTTTGATCAGAAAAAAATTATGCTGTGACTTCTGATATTATCAGCATCTGCTCGCATTCAACACAAAATCACTTTGAATTAAAAATTAATGACTCTCTGCTCATCTTTTGACTGTGTGCTCTTGGCCCTTTCCTCAGAGAACTCTGGATTACCAGGGGAGCAAGAGGAAGCCGAGAAAACTTGGGTAAATAACTGCTTTCCTACTTACAGCAACTCTAAACAGAGCAGGCCCTTTGTGGAATAGGAGAATCCAGAAATGGAGTTGTTTTCTTATAATGTAAATGGAGAGCCGAAAATAACAGGGTTTTTATGAGGAGATGCTCTGCGTCATTGGAGAGGGGGTTACATATTAGGGCCTTTGTCATCATGCTAATTTTAACTGTTGAAGGTCTGCACTGTGCCTGTACTGTAATTGACGTTCTATTTCAGAGCAGTATGCTTAAGCAAACACCTCATCTCAGGTGCATCTGCAAATAATACTATTGCAAATGTCTAGCTTTACACAATATTAAACTAAAAAAAGGCACCATTCCTCTATCACAGTAATGTCTCACCACTATCTTTTTGTCTCCTTAAAAAAAATCACAGTCAAATCAAAGTGCTGGATGGAGAAGATGAGTACTACAAATTACTGTCAACTGTGGAGTCGATCCCTGAGGAAGAGCACTCAACCACCGCCCCTACCCACCCTTTCTAGTTGGGCCCCTCGTCAGTCAGAGCTGAACCATGTCAGCCGGTAAGACAGACGCTTCAGACGTGTAGACAGACACTCCAAAGAACATCCTCTGCTTTGGATGTGCTTCGGTATGTGGAGCAAGTAGCAGCGGTGCAGAATAAGTGACCTGCGCGAGCCGTGCCCTCGTCTGCTAATGCAAAGCGATCAGAAGGTGTTTACAGGAGCAATTCGCTCGTCATCAGTGACAGTGTTAGGATAGTTTCTTCCTTCGACTCAGAGTTTGGAACACATAGTTCTACTAGATTCTACTAGACTAGACGTACTAGATTTCTACCTCGTGTGCACAATTTTTCCAGTCTTGTTTTTTCTTTTATTACGATAACTTTAACTCTAGTAAGTTACACATCCGAGCTTCTGTTATGTGTGTTCTACTGCATGGTAAAGAATTTTATTTCTAGAGGCTGAAATCCTGCATGTAATCTTCAAATTGCAATAAAAATGGTGCAGAAATTCATAAAAACCCACATAAGAGAAGGATAAAGAGGAAGTAACATTGTCCCAAATATCCAAGCTCCACGGGGCTGCATATAGTGAATATTCCTATTGTCCATGTAGCTGTTAATTGGTTTATTGATTGATTCTTTAGTCTAACTAGTTTAGTTTAAAAAAAGATAAAAGGAAGCACGTCTTATATATCCTCTTATATTCATGACTAGATAAATTATAAGCTCATTAAATGGCCATTGATAATTTTCAGTTGTTTTTCTAAGGGTTGAATTGAGCCATCATTTCTCTGTTACAATGAAGTGCCCCTCATTTTGCAGGCAGTGCGCTGCTCAGCTCAGTGGGGTTAACTTGACGTGGAAACATCTACCTATTCCCGAGCATTACGTCTATTGTCTAAGACGGATCCGGAGACAAATCCTCGTGAAACCCAAAACTCTTTCGACGAGTTCTCCCACAGCGAGTTGCCTGTAGTTAAAGGGGCTTTGTGCTGTCTGAGAGCTGGAATCACCACACATAGCTTCACAGAGGCAGAGCTAGAACTCACTTTGAATTTCACCCTAAATACAGGAATTTTCTTTTAAGATGTGAAGTGTCGGAAATGCAGGGCTGGCGAGTTGATTTGTAGAGCTTTTTTTTTTTTCTTTTCAATTTGCATATCATTTACTGCATCTCCCTTTGTTGACACCCGAGGGCCTGAGAGGAGATTTTGATCTTAATAGGAAGAGTAGGGTGGTATGACTGAGGATCTCATCCTCCTTATACTCAGCGGGGAAAACATTAGAGCTCTGCCTTGATAGCAAACCCAGCTCCACTTAGGTTCAGATTCACAGGAATCCTGGTGGGTTTAACGAGGTCCAGGGTGTTCATCAAATCCTACAGCTCAATGCTGTGAGGGTCAGACTCGGGTTGAGACACTGAGGCTTTACTACTTTACTACTACAAGCTGTAGTAGTAATCTTTGATTTTCCTTCTTTAACCTCTCAAGTCTCCTTTTAATTTTCTGCATGGTTGACGCTTTTGTCTCTATTTTTTTTGTCACTTGACACCACTGTGGTTTAAATCTGCCATTTTCCAACCATAACTGTGCTGTTTGTTGTTTTAAACAGCCACAGTGTCTTTAGTGGTGATGTGGTTAATCCACATAGGTTTAAAAGTTGCACATACTGTCTCCTGTGAGGAAGACATAAATAGAGGTAGCTAAAAGGTGTTTACATCTTTCAGTAGACTTACTGCAAGGTACGCATATTTAATGTTATTAAGCCTTTGGTTGAGCTGGTCTTGAGCTGATTGAGCTTTTTATAGCATAACGTCAATTGATGAGGGCTTTTTTTCTCTATGCTTTATAGCCTTGTGACAAAGTTTGGGAGTTCTGGACAAAAATATCTGAAAATATTTGTGATATTTATAAATTCTGTTCTGATCCAGATTTTTTTTTAGGTAATATTTTAAGAATTAGAGCTATAAAATAAAGAGAAAAGACAAACTAGCATCACAAGAGGCAGACTGATTAGATATTCTGATGATAGACTGAATTGTGCCCACAGTACAAGGGTCATATAAATTGAGTTATGTATCCCAGATCTCCCAGGAGTACTAGACTACAAAATGTGCCCATTATAAATGAAGACATGTGTTGACAGCCACATATTTGGTGAATTTAAGTGGTGAGAGTATAAATATAATGTATAAATAAGTAAAGTATAAATAGCTGAAATACTCTAAAACTGAACACGGCACAGTTTACAATAAAATACGAAAGGAACATTTTTGGTTTTTCTAAATTAAGATTTTATAACTAAGCTAAAAAAAACAAAACTATTTTTCAGTTTATTGTCATATTTAAGTCCATAAAAATTCAAAGCGTAAAAACCCCGGACCACTGGCAGTGTTATAATGTAGTGTCACAGTTACTTGAGAAGCATTTCACCTCCGGTCGTAGCCACAGATCCTGCAATAATTAAAATCCTCGTTGTGCATTACTCCCTTGCTGGGATAGTTGGTTCCTCTGAAGAGCAGTCTGAAATAGGTCACCCCAGCACCCTGTAGTGAATCTTAAAAGTACACTGAATCAATTAAGTGTGATCATGCTCCCTTGATTATTTTGGCCCTGTTTTACCACAGAGAGGAATTTCAAATAGGCTCGCTAGTTTGAATAACAAGGTTGGACTGTAGTGACAAATGGTGCCAGAGTGGGTGTTTCTTCCCCTGTTTTCCTCTGCCAAATTAACTCCCTGGCTGATTGCCTGCTTTAGCATATGAGAGGAGGTGAGCAGAGGTGTGCGCGTAATTGCCTCGGATAGCTGATTATGTGTTGCAAAAAGGCAAATGTTATGAAATGCTGTTGTCATTCCGATGAGGGATGTTCTGACCTGACGAACCAAACCCCTTGTGTTTGTTTAGCCTCCGGGTCATTTTGGGGGACAGCGGGTAGGTTAGGCCAGCGTTGGAGGCCTGACACCTGTGTTTTCTTTAATACGTTTTTGTAAAAAAAAAAAAAAAAAGCCCAAAAAAGCAGCTCCTTCTTGTTTTCCCTCATTAAATCTGACAACATCTGGTGTGCGGGAGAGGACTCCTTTAATGTGGCTAACGTTACTGCTGCTGTTATTCTTGCCATTTTAGCTATTTGCTTCATGTGCTGCACATTCATTAAAGCTACATCCAAGGCAGCTCCAAACACTGTTATCCAAAGTTTTTAAACCACCTTTATGAAAATCGCCTGCGCTGCAGCCTTAACAAATGATGAAAAGCTTTTATTTTCTAAAGAAGCATACTTACCTTTTCACCTAATAGTGATGTCTCACTTCAAAGAGGGAACACGATTAGGCCAACATTGTCCTGTTTCTCTATCCTTTGAGTTCAAAGGGAGAGTTTCGATGCAGCATTTCATGTGCAGCCTTTTCAAATACTGTTTTAATGCAGTTTACGTGCTTTTCATATCGAGATCTGTCACATTTCCACCACACTAAATGTATCTTGCTATATTATGGTTGCATACCATATGTTGGGATTTTTTGTGAGTAAAGAATTAATGCCTTGCTTCATAATGCAGACTACTAAAATAGCTACAAACTCAGCATTGCAGTGCTGTTTGCTGGCTAGCGTTGGAAAGAGTGACATGCAAGAGTGTCAGCCAGATGTCAGATGTATGTGAAAGGGCAAAAAAAGAGAAACATGCCCTAAGAATGCAGTAATAAAGAAACTTGTTGAGCAGGTTAAAAGCACAGGGAGGAAGAGGAAGAGGAGGAAGAAGGAGATAAAAGAGTCCGTTGAGCACATACATCAAAGGTCTCTTAATGACAAGGGATGCCATTAGGGTTACAGTCGCTTTTGTTTCAGCTTCCTCTCACCTGCAGTTTGTCGAGGGCGCTCCATGCGCTGTTTTTGTTGTTGGCATTTGCATGAATGTAAAATGCATGCATGAGAGGAGGAAAGAGTTTGCTAATCTTACAAGTGACTAAATGTTTTGGTCCAAATTACAGCTACCTTTTCATTTGCAAAGGAGACATCTTACCCTTGATGTGAGAGGGACAAAGCTGGAGAAAGCCAGCATAGAACAATAGGAACAATATGGGAAAGCTGTTATCCTGTATGCCATGAAATTTATTGACTTAAAAGTTTTTTGGGTGCCTCCGGTGCTGGAATGGGATTTGACAAATCAGAGCGTGAAATTATGATTAGCCCCTCTCAGTTTGTCGAGGGAGCGGGGCACTAGCAGACTTGGCATGGCCAAAGGTGTAACCTGTTTTGTTTTGCCCCAGCATTGCTTTCCCAGATGGTGGGACCAGCTGCCGTTGAATAAACGCTGGACTGGTAACAGTGTGAGAATTACCACGGCCTTGTTTCGGTTTGGGATGCATAGCTGAAAGGTTGTCATTTTTGCCACTGCCAGGAGGAACCGGAGCGGTCACCTGGTGTTCAACCAAACAACCTTGATTGAGGTCACACTAAAGTAGTATACAGTGTAATTGTTTTAATACTTTCCTTATATGGCCCATGAAATACTTTTTTTTACCAGAAGACTCTTAAAATAAAGGTGGACATTTGCAAATTGCTTATAAATTGTGTTTTTTAGTTTATTTGCTCAGTTTTCTAAAGTAGAGAAGTGGCTTAACACAGTTCTTGAATAGAAACAGGGTTTTTTTAGGCAAACAAGCTGTAACTATATAGCACATTTCAAACAACTTAAATTAACAACAAAATGGAAATAAAAAATATTTATGTAACACCAATACAAAATTATGAAAGATAGCCATAAAAGACAGGTAGTTAACACAGTATTTATCTTTTATTATTTCAGGTAGATACAATACTTGTGTGAAGAAGGAGGACATTTTTTCCATGCAGATTATTTATCTTTTATTTGTTTTTGCTCCTCCAATATCGGTTAAGTCATACTAACATTAATTTTATATAAATCTGAGCAAATTAAAGATCTTCTAATTAAAGACCCAGGCATTTTTTCGTGACTCCTAATACTATTGTACATGGGGGGAAAACAAAGTTCATTTTGAACAACTCTAAAATCTCAAGAATAGCTTAATAAATGCCTCTCTTCAGAAATGCCATTATATCTGCCAGTGTACCAGTTGATGGGGCGATCCACTTTCTCTGTATATTAACTTTCATGGCTAGCTCTGCATAGTAATCATGGCAACATTCAATGATGTATTATTGACTCTCTGAGGTCAGAGCTACTTTGCCTGTTGTCGGTTGGCCTGATCTGAATTTGTTTCTGCCACTGGAAAATAAATAAGTGGATAAAAATTTGGTTAGTACCTCAAAATTTTGCCTTGCTGACCAAGTATCTTGACATTTTGGCTTACTTCTGATTAACTTGAAATTTTGGGATACATAACTCAAAATTTACAATTTAAAATTTGACTGGCAAAAAAACCTGCAGAGATGCCATATTAATATAAAAATCTATAGAAATACACATATAAAAGGGGGGGGGGGGGCACTTGCATTGAAACTCCTATAAGGCAAAAACGGCATTAAGCATTGCATAGCTATATAGTGACATATTCTGCCACAATATCTGACAGCTTGTTACGTCTCCTCGAGGGCAGAAGGGGAAACCCGGTACAGGTGTTATAAAAAAGTTTAATGGCAGCGCGCTCAAAATAAATAACCCAAATTCAAACAACAAATGCGGGGGAGAAAGGGACAGTTTGGTGGTTTTTTTTGGCACAACCTAAAAGACAAAACCAAAACTTAGCTGAGCTATTATCCTAGAAAAACAAAAAAAGGGGGGAAAGACTCTAAACCTCAATTCAAAACAAGCTCAAAATTACATGGGTGGCACCAACCTACTTACCTAGTGTTTCTAAGAAAAAGACTCTACGTGAGTAAATGTATGGGGTCCCCAAACTTACCTAGTCCACTTTACTCCCACCACAACCATCAAACAAAAGAAATACAGCAGAGGCATTTTAGACATGTGCCAAACAATTCGAAGGAGGGAAGAGAGCCGCGCCCAGCCACAGGTCAGTCTCCTTATCAAGGTGTGCCCTCCTGGTTTGTCCAATCAGGGTCTCCCTCCTCTAATTAGTTGGAGATCCCCAAATTGACATCAGCCTGCAGTCTGCGTACCTAAGGGAATGGCAAACAAAAGGAGAGGGAAAGAAAACATGCAGCCTGCAGACACGTAACACAGCTTTATGTTAAAGCAAAGTTACAAAACTGAGTTGAACATACATAACTTTGTAAATATTTATATTCCAACTTCTAGTGCTGTTATTTTCTCGTGTTTTTGCTTTTTGAGGATGACAAGAATTTCTAGTGTAAGGTTCAAATTTCTCACAGTTATGTCGTTGCCACCTGCTGCTTAGTAGATCGTGGAAAAAGGTGATATATTTGTAGCAGCTCACAAACATTTCCAACAAAAGATGACGGTCATATAATAAACAAATGTTTAAAAAGCTAAGTGCAGTAAACTGAAGGGTTGATAGCACTTGATTATCACAGGAGTGTCCATTGGATCTGAGTTTGGTGATTGGAGGTGAGGTTGCTTTATTATAATGTTCCTGGGAGAGCGCTGCAGGCTGTAACTCACTCTGTTCAAGTCTGTACATCATCATCATCATAGAGGGGAGAGAGTTTTCCTCTTTAAGGCTGGACTGGATTAGCACATTCAGGGTGGGCTGAGAGAAGGTAAAACGACCTGTCCCGCCTTACTTGACCCCCAAGCCAACCCAGCACATTGCCAAGGCTTTGCTGTTTGCTCTTGAATATGCAGAGATCCCCGGCTTCATAGGCCTGGAAGAGGGAGAGAGAGAGGAAAAAAAAAAAGACTTGTATCGCGTTGCAGGGAAAATTAGTGAGACCAAAGTTGGAGTTTCTGTGTGTTGGGGGCTGTGAACAATGGCAGCTTTCTGTCAGACAGCAACTTCAAAGGTCTGCTGAGTGACTGCTCTGAGTTATACTTTGTTGTAGATCACTGAGGAAATTCACAGATGTTTTCTCATACGAGACACCATTATAGCGGCTCAAGTACCCAGTAGCCTCGAGCGCCTCTCCCTCTCTCCCCGTCTTTCTCTGTTTCTCCCACACGTTCACACTCCCTCTCACACATGCAGCACCCCATCACCCACCTCCACTCATCCCCAAGTCTCTGATATCTCTTGCATGAGACAGATGTGGAACCTGTTTTCTCTCCAACTGTCCAGAGAATATGGAAAGTTAAAAAGGGTTCGTGTTGTGGCGTCGCCCCGCGACTCTGTCAGATCCTCTCTTCTCGCTGTCAGTTCACTCAAAAATGTCAAGACCGTACACAGCTACACTTTTTCACATCCAAAGTTAGAGGTCAATAGAATAAGGTGGAATTCTCCCTGCTAAAATAGGATGTTAGTGCAAACCTGGGTAAAGATAATGAAAAGCATTTTAACATCTTTATTTTTCTCTCTTATCCTGCAGATTGCCTTCATTTGTCTTATGGATCAAAACAACCTGCTTCCCAACATCGCATTTGACATCTGTTGTAAATTTATATTTATTTCATGTAAATTGTTGTTTTATAAGAGTCAAATAAATGTGTCTAAATGTTTTTTAATTCATATTTATTACTGATGTATAACGGTATTTTGATATTGTAGGCAAAACAATTTACCCGCCACAAATCTGTTGTTTTATACATTTTTTTCCTCATTTTAGATTGATGAATTATTTCCCTCTCCCCTTTTAGATCAGACACAATAGTTTGGTTACAGCTAATTGTTTCAGCGCGTGCTGGCACTTGCACATACTGTTAAAAACTTATGGCAATAAAAACTTAATGAGTCGTTCTTTCTTCGCCTTAATTGCCCTTTACAGAAATGATTGTCACCTGTTGAACGTCTATGATCCACCCCACTGTTTTCTTTGATTTGCACTGTCAAGAAAGTGTAAAATATATATATATATAACTACTATGAGTGGGGTTTTTTTTGTTCTTCTATATACAGATTCCTGAATGCAGGTTCCTGCATATCTGCACCCTGAACATTATTTCTGATGCTCAGCTCTCCACTTTATACTAGAAAAGGCTGTATGAAGTACATAGTTGGTGCTGACTGAGTCCATGTTCAAACCTTTCCAGGCAACAAACTGTTGCGGGGGGGGGGTCCCTCCAAGTTAATTTTACCCATCAAATGCCGCGGGCAGAAATTTCCTTTAGCCAAACTGTCGCTGAGGCAGCCCTGTAAAACTTGAGGCATGGCCATAAGATGGTGACGGTTTGGAGCAAGTAAATTACCTCAGGGACCGGACAATGTGTTAAGCACACTGTTATGAATTTCTTACAAACTATATCAAAGTCCTGCTTAGCCAAATCCTTCCCTCAGGTGGCGTCCTATTGAGATGCATTAAAATGTAAGAGCCCACATTTAGGGGTGAAACGAACATCTCAAAGGAAGATATCAATAATTTCTGACTGCTGATGGTTCGCAGAATTCATGCAGTTGTCACATATGGCTGAAATATGCCTTGCATGGCATATGACAGCTCGCATGTAAAGCTGATTTAAGTGGAAATCCACCTTAAATCAGAATTAACATTTGATGTTTTTAAAGCCTATGAACCAGGCTGCTGTAGTAGAAAAATGTTGTTTTAGGGTGGATTCCTCCTTTACTGTTGGCATAAGAGAGCAGATTGCAACTTTTGACATTTATCTGACATTTAAACCTGGAAGTAAAAACTAACTGACAGCACTTTGCTGCACAAATACATCTTTACAGAACAGACTATGGATATTTTTTTAACCAGTGACATCTGAAGTCTTACAAATAGCTGGTTAAGCAAATTTTACAGCATCCTGTAGTTTTATCGTGTACCTTTCATGTAGTTTGAGCTCCTTTGTGCTAAGATCCTTCAAACAGTTTCGCACCAGTGAAGCTCACAAAAATTTGCAGTGAGGTATCATTTATGAAGCCTTTATAAGTTTTAACAGCTTTATAAAAATTTTAAACCTGCATTTATTCTTCTCCTTCTTTTGCTTGCTCCTTTTAGGTGTACACATAAACCCGTTATTAATGTGTTATAAATCTTTTTATAACAGGTTTTTCTTCTGCCTACACTTCCTTGGCTACACTTGTTTAAAAAAAAAATATTTATAGTATTGGTGACTAAATTATTAGCAAATATAAACCAAAAGCACAAATGAGAGGATACTTTTCACAACCTGGCAACCCCAAACTACATCTTATCAATGTCTCCTAATTCGGTTATTCAATAAATCTGTTTTGAGCTTTAATAAAGCTATGCAGTGTCTTAATTGGTCATCATCTCATGATAAGTTGAAAACAAAGTGTGATTTTAGAGGATCAACGGTTGGGGCAATTTTAAAGTGACACATTAAAAGTAAATAGCACCATTTTTTAGTACTGCTTGTTCAGATTTATAATTTCATGAAATCTGCGAGGTGATTTTCAAGCTTGTTGTCTTAAAACCTTCCTGATTGCCACATTTTTTGCATATTTTGAAGCAGCATCGAGCTCTGTGGCTGCCACAGCTTGATGTAAACAAGGTTAACAGTGTGACTACACCACTCACTCCTGTAGCCACTCTTGTAGTTTAGCATGGCTCCAGTGAAGCCCAGCAGGACTCCCCCTTTCCCTCATGACTGTGTGTAAAGCCGTGGGAGAGAACTGGGAACATTAATCCCTTCAAAGGAACAGATCTAATTCAAAATCTGCCGCTCCAAACTAGTTGAGAGGACAGTGATTGTTTCTGCAGGGAAGCCAGATAAAGATCAGAGAGTTGAACTACAACTTCCATTTTTTTCCAGCTCGGCAAAACATTTAAAAAGAAGTTCCGGATGTTATCTTATGAAAACTGCATACTTTTGCCTTCATTAAATGCTCTGAAACAAAAAGGATGCAGTATTACAGGATGTGTTAGCTCAGGTTTCTTTTTTTTTTCTTTTCGAGAAGCTGCAGTGGATGGGATCATTAGTTTCTTTCTGGTTTTCGGGACCTGTTCAGTCATAAAGACATAAGAAGAAAACATAATTGAGATGTCCACATTTTAAGTGCTACCTTTGTCACCTCACTTATCTAACAAGTTAAAAACGTTCATTTAAATTACCTGCTGGGAGTTTTTTTTTTTTTTTCCTTCAGGCTTTTAGTTTGGGTTGGGAAAGAATGAACTGGATTGAGGTTCTGATAAAACAACTGATTGAAATGAGTGAAGGGGAAATAAGTATTTAAATAATTCAGAGAGGGCATAATTAAGTGTTTCAGTTCAAAGGCACAACAAAGATTTTTTTTTTTTTTTTTTTTTTTTTGGTAATTTAAGCTTGAAATGTAAAAGAGACGCAGATTCTTCAGAGATGAGAACTTTGTGTTGAGTCACTTGATTTGGTCTCTTTCCTCCATCAAACAGTGAGGCAACGCTCTTGGAGATCTCCAGAGATAACAATGTCACATTGTCACATAGGGTTCTGCTACAAATCCTTAATTACAAAAAAGAGGATCAGATGACTACAGCATCCAATACTGGGGTCTCCAGGCGGCATGGGGGTCTTTGATCAAGAAAATCCAATTATTTGTGTATATACATTTCCCACATAGTGATTACTTCATTAATTGTCCCGCCTTTATCTCCTCCCTTCCCAGCCCCCCTAATAATCAGCTCCTTTATCCAGACCAACAAACACACCATAGGAGCTTTGTGGATTCAAAGGATTTGCTTTCCCCTCTCAAAGAGCCGCTATTCTTTGATGATTGGGCAGCGGCAAACTTCAAAGTAATAAATCTTATTTCTGACTGGCTGGCGGCCCACCAAAGTCCTTATCAAATTCTAAGAAGTGATCCCTCACTCTTCAGATAGACCAAGGATATATCGGAGAGAGGAAGCACTGGAGAGTGACGCCCTGCTCGACAAGATATATTTTTTGTGTACCGCGAATGAGCATATTTGTCTAAATTAGTGCTTTTATTTTTTATTCGTCTTTATCGAGCGGAGGAGGACGTTTACCATGGCAGCAGTGGCTGTACTGCGGAATGAAACACTTCAGGCTTTTCTTCAGGTTTGTGCGCAAGTTTCTCTTCACTTTTCACCACTTTTAAGAACTTGTGAAGTTGCTAAATCCAGTTTATGCTCAAAATACGTGTCTTCTCATTTCCGACGCTAATTGTTTGGGGGCTTAATGAGTCCTGCTGCAACATGCCACCAACTTTTGTGTCGCATCATCACGATTGACTTCATCATTTAGATTCAGATTTCAGACCGACCATTTCGTCATAATTAAAAGTGGCATAAATGTGTCATAAATGTGTTAAACTGAGATCATAACGTTAAAAAAATGTGTGTCTCGGTTATCCAGGATCGCACTCCAAACTCTTCCCCAGAGAACTGTAAGCACTCTCCGCTGGCTCTCCTGGCTGCCACTTGCAACAGGATCGGGCATAACCACGGATCAAATCCCGCTGATTTCCTCCAGGTCCCCTACGATCCCACGCTGGGTTCTCCTTCGCGTTTATTTCACCCGTGGACTAACGAGGGAAACCCTCAGAGCAGCCTGGCCAACAACTCTACTTTCGGACTATCCTCCAAGCCCCAGCTCTCTGCGCACATCCAGAGCCCCTTCAGCTCCCACCACGAACTGCCCCTCACCCCTCCGGCGGACCCCTCGTACCCCTATGACTTCTCCCCCGTGAAGATGCTGCCTTGCTCCATGCAGTCCACCTGCCCTCCAACCTACGTCCCCGCCGTCAGCTACGCGGCTCCAGCGCCCATTCCGCCCGCGATGCCAAGTTTTGTCACGGGACCCTCCGGCCTTGTGCACCAGCAGCAGAGACAGTTGTCCCCAAACCCTGGAGAGGATATTCCGTGGTGGAGCCTCCAGCAGGGGAACCACGTAAGCCACTCTTCCTCACTCGGTCCTCACCGCTTCCAGCTGCAGAGAGGCTTGGTTCTGGGACACACGGACTTTGCGCAATACCAGACGCAAATCGCCGCTCTGCTGCACACAAAGTCCCCCCTCGCGACTGCGCGGCGGTGCAGGAGGTGCAGGTGTCCGAACTGCCAGTCCTCCACGTCCAGCGACGAGCCCGGGAAGAAGAAGCAGCACATTTGCCACATACCGGGTTGCGGGAAAGTTTATGGGAAAACTTCTCACCTCAAAGCGCACCTGAGGTGGCACTCGGGGGAGCGGCCGTTTGTGTGCAACTGGCTGTTCTGTGGCAAGAGTTTCACCAGGTCGGATGAGCTGCAGAGACACCTGAGGACTCACACAGGGGAGAAGCGCTTTGTTTGCCCGGACTGCTGCAAAAGGTTCATGAGGAGTGACCACTTGGCAAAACACGTCAAAACTCACCAGAACAAAAAGAGCAAATGCCACGACAAGACATTAGATCACGTGAAAAGAGAGGACACCAGGATGTTGTAACACACCTTATAGTCATCTTAAACAGTAGACTTTAAAATAGTGCAATACAGTCAGTGCTACACTAGTTACAAGTTCACAGTGAGCTGCATTTTTGTAGGGTACTTGATTAATTTTGTTGGTCGATTTCTTACATCCTGACAATAGTTTCTAACATTGCTGGTCTGTGTAGCACATTTGTGTGTGTGTGTATATATATATATATATATATATAAAGTTTCATAAGTTAATTTGGGACCATGGAGGAGCTCATAAGTTTGAATTCACTGTCTATATCATATCAAGGAAGACAAGTTTTCAACTTGTGTTTTGATCAATGTCTTCGGTGGAAGATTTCACTCCCCTGTAAATGATATTTAATAGCTTTTGTTGAATGAAAGTGTCTGTTTTTGCTCCATATGGGGTGTTTATAAAAGCATGCTCTCCAGAAGATCTGCTATTGTTAATATGACCTAAATGCTGTGTGAGAATAAAAGTTATGACGTTTTCCTCATCTCAGAACAATTCATTTAATATCCCTCAGTTATATGAGTGATGATGAGGCATCCAGGCGGTATATATATTTTTTATTCATATCACCTGGAATAATGTGTGTGCTTTGTAAAATGTTGCAGACTTAATGTTGTCAAAGTTTCCTGCCAGTAAAATCCAGTCATTAATTTTAGACTATATATTTTTAAATACTCGTTATTCTAAATGTAAATGTTTCCATCTTTTGATTACGGTAAAAAAAGAAAAAGTAGCAGGACAGTGATTTTTTTATGACTATTATTAGTATTATATAAATTTTCAGAACAGCCTCAAAAGTAATGATAATACTTTTGAGGCTGTTCTGAAAATTTGCTGCTGCTTTTTAAAACAAAAGCCCAGAAAATTTTAGGCGAAGAGGCGACAGAATTTGATTTGGTGGGGAGTGAATTTTGAAAATCGCCACAGAAATAATGGAAAAATGTGCAGCCACCTTGTCAAGATGTACCTGTGAGTGCTGAAATTAGGCCACCAACTGGGTAAAAAGATGGATAAATAAATATTAAACATCCGTCTTCGTAAAAGGAATGAAAAGGACCGCTTCAAATATTTAATTAAGCTCCAAATTTCTGTATCAGAAGTGTTTTCCAGACCTGTAACACTGTCATGTTTGGGCTATTGCACATAAGCTCATATTATCATGGTTTCTTATTCTCAGACATTCAATTGCAGGAACGCTCTTCAGTATTTATGCACTCTGATAGGTGGTGGATTTGTTTTGTGCCACTGTGTTGGACATTTCCTGTATTGCAGTGTCATTGTAATTGGAAATGTGACCAATCAACAGAAAAACTCTTACTCTGAACATGTGATAGAATAGGTGACCCCGGGATATGCAGCAGCTGGATTTTTATGGCACTTGTGGCATACTAGATGTCACATTTACCACTGTGGTAATGCCTTGCTCAAAAGCATTTCTCTGTTTTACGACTGCATGCTCATGTGCTGCTTTCTCATCAGTTATTTCAAGTGTTTCACTTTGACTTCCTCCGCCCACGTCATCTCTTGGTTGTTGGGGAGTAAAAGTGTCGACCTTCGGAGAAAAAAAAAATCCTGGGTTTCGAACCTTGAGGCTCTTCCTTTTCATACAACTTATCAACACAACAAAAAGTATTGAACTTTTTACAGATCAGATAGTGATACAGATCCAGTCATCTGATTTACTCATTCAGTAAGTAAAGCAGAGCAGCATCACTGCCTGCCAGCAGTCACTCTGTTTGCCTCTATGTGGGATCTCTGAGAATGTCAGCATGAAAAGGAGGGCTGCCATTCAGAGGAGTTTTCAGAAAGAGTTTTCTGCCTCAACAGCGCCCTCTTTTGTAAGTTGCTGTTATCCATAAAAGCAGGCAAATATTATTCTTAGAATTGTAACAATAACATTTGCTCTCACAGATCTTTTTCCCTGTTTTTCTAACGCTCAGAGTGTAGTCACGGACAATTTAGAAAACACGACCTACTGAGCCAATGTTTCAGTCACTTTGTCGAACTTTATCCACCAGTGCACATGCAGCTTTAGCTCTTGTTTAGTTTACTTAATTATTCTGTTGCAAACTATTTTATGTGTTGATTTAAATTCAAGTATTGTTCCTTCACCAGAATTGAAAATTCAGGATGCAAACATGCCGTCATTCTTTAAACTTTAAATTCTTTAAAAGGACAAACCACAAACGGGCTGAATCCAGGTGGAATAAACTTGAAAAAGTTTATTAAGTGGCAGGAATTCATCCCATTAGTTTTAATGAATAATCACATGAAAAATGCTAAATATAGTATGGTCATCACTACTTGAAATGTTCAGGTATATTCAGTACGCCACCAATAATTGTAAACTGGGCCTTAAATACCCAACAGATGATCACAACTGTTGCAGTTCTATGTTGAATTAAATGTTTTAAAAGTGGTATTTAGACCGGTTTTTGTCACTCCCTTATGACGTGTTGTTCGTGTGAGGCTGTGAGTTTCATTAGCCTGCTTCTAGTTTTCCAAAGAATCTGCAGGATATGAACGTATCACATTCAGCCAAAGAAGAAGAATAAAGTAGAAAAAATATCAAAAGCTACCATATAAAGTGTGATTTGACCACTTGAACTGTAAAAGTCTTTATCCAAATTTCATGATCCTATTATAAAACGAAGCCTATGGATGGATGTGTTGATTGCACCCAACCCGGCTCCTCACAATGGCTGCGATTTGGCTGCTATTCTTCGACTCTGCTGGAGGCCATAACGCTTAACCGTTTGTAGTGAGGATATCATATGTTGTGGCTTAAGTTTATCTTCTGAAAATTGAATGAAAGATTTATGAAGTTTTTAAATTCCATATCACAAATACCTCCTTAAATATGACTGACAGAAAAGCTTCATTAGCTTTGCTGGGATAGGTATAATCACAGGTTAAATGTTCATTCCCATCATTATACTCAGTGTGATTCCCCTTCTTTAACCCACTTTAAGATTGTCTATAAGTGGTTTATAAATATATAAATTAATCATCCAGACAGAAGGATGTTTTTACCCAGTGATATATATTTTTTTATTCTTAAATGGACTGCTTACTTTAACAAATAGACTAAGACGGTAAGCTTAGTGTGTGTAAAACCGGTACCTTTTAAAGTACTGGGTCCAAATAACAAGTAATAGTATAAAATTATAAACAGTATATAGTTACATGGTATAGTTAACCCAATCTCAAGCCAAGTAGGGTACAGTTTTAAACTACTGATTGTTGTTGCAACCATAATGAATGACTGACTATAAAGCAGCCGTTACCATATGAGAACATTAGTGAATTTGCCTTGAAAATATTTATAACTGTGTCTGTTTATTCATTAAGTATTTATTCATAAAAGTCCATTTTCACTCTCAGTGACTATTTCACAGGCAAGATCCACTAAAGCTCCAGATACGTTTTGTAAGTGAAACTTCTGCTGATTATGAGTGCACATGTGACCAGATTTATATTTGTGATTGAATCTTTTTTAGCTTTCTAAAAGTTCACTTACTTAACAGCTCTTGACAAATACATCTGTATCTGCATGTTGTGAGTGGTTACATCTTCGTATGCCGCTCCGCAAATGTGAAGCTGCTGTAACTGCAGCGTTAATACAAAAGCTGGGTAAATGATCAAAGAACATTGCTAATACTTTAGTGTAACATTAGGATATTCAAAGCCATCATAGCAGTTCAGCCAGTGATCCTTCCTCACTCTGCAGACGTTCAGAATAAAATGACTGACGAGCAAAAACCTGATACCAGCAACTCTGCTGCAGTCAGTGGAGGACACACATGTACAGCCGATAATCTTACAGCCTTGGAGCTGATGCTACGTTTTAGTTCAGCAAGAAGAGAAAAGGTTTGTGTAGACATTTTATAGGTACTGAGTCTGTAAGCTGAAATCAAGACAGCTATATTTGTCAATAACGCTGGGTTTCCTAGGCAACCGGATTGGCTGAATTGTCCTTGCATCCAGTCTACAGCTACAGAGTGATGCATGATGCGGGAATCACTTCCTATGTGGATGACCCATTAAGCATAAATTATTTTATAGCTATGATTTAAAACAGTTTTCACAGTCAAATAAAAACATTGTCAACATTTTGAAGATTGATGGCTATTGTTTGTTTTTGTTTGTGTTTTTTTAAGAACAGAGAGTAGTGTGCTTTTAGACAGTGGCCTAAAAAAGCTGGAGCCACCGTGATGTCATCTCTCGGTTTTAGACTCCACAGTTTAAAGCTTTAGATCTAACTATCTGTCTGCTGCCATGTTGGCTTCTTTAAGACAGAAGTTAACTGTCATCTTTCGGGGTCTGTGACCACCCAAGTTTAGTATTTAAGTTTTGTTTATTTTGATATTTTCTGTTATTTATATTTTCATATTCAGGCCTTATTGTCTTTTTTTTTCTTTTGGCTTTTTCATGATATTTCCAGGTTGTGTTTTCTTAGTACTTTTAGTAACTATTTATTCCACGAAGTCATTTTTCCTCTCCTTCTGTGTTTGCATTTATGCGTCCTGTGTTTAATCACTTCCTGTTTTAATTTGTTAACTGCTAATTTAGTGTTTTCTTTAGTTTTGTTTCCCCTTGACTTCTTAGCTAGATTCTGTGCACCTGTGTTTTGTTTTACACAGCTGTGTCCCCTCTCCCCAATAACCTAGTGTGTATCTATTTAAGCCCTTAGTTTTCCTCAGCTCTTCATCACATTGTATCGCTCATACTGTTCTCCTGCTGTCTGGTTTCCCTTGTTTGGATTTATGGACATTTGGTTTCTGCTGCTTACCTGAATATAGATTAGTTTTTTCATTAAGTTTGGCCTCAAGTCTTTATTCTGAGTCAAAATTATTCACCAAATATGCCATTAACTTAGCTACATTATAATCAGTGGGTGGAGCACTAAGTTATCAGCTAACACTCGTTAGCTTGGGTAGCAAACAGTAATCACAAACTGTACTACTAAAGCACAAGTAAATGCTGGAATTTCTCTCACTAAAACAGAAGCAAGCCATAAATTAGCTGGGCTCCCGCATCACACACACAAAGCGAAGAGGTCCAATTTAATCACTCAAAGTAGTGGATGAAGCCTAGCAGACACCAGCTGGCTCCAGATACCAATATTGGGATGTCTGTCAATCAAAACAGCCACACCCTTCAGTCAAATATTCATGTGGATGAGTTATAAATACATCCAGCACACTCAGAGTTCATATAATGGGGGGAAAATATCCATAGAAGGTAAAAATGTTTTGTACCAGGATCTAAACATGACTATTTTTTTTAATGAGGTAAAGTTTTAACGTTTTACATGGGCGTCTAAAGGGATTGACTCCATGTTTGAGCCAGTGGAGGAACTACCACTTTTGTGTTAGCTTAATTTTTAGCTCGGAAGGTTGCCAAGCTAGTCAGTGCTAGCAAGCTACATCCATCCATCAAGTCCTAAGCAAGAAAAGTTTCACTAACAAAAACAGGAGCATATATGGGCTGTACCACACAGCGGGCCAGATCATTTGTTTGTCAGATAATTTCATCAAGATGCTCCAATAAGAAACCAGCACCCCCCAAACACTGTCAAGAGATCCAGTTTAGCGGCCTCCATTGGAAGAACTGCAGTTTTTGGTGCTTCGGTGCTGGAGACAGAAGACTGCAGAGGTTTGTGTTTTCCTCTTTATTGGTGATGTCTTGCAAAGACTGGAGCCAGTAAAAGGCTTTCTGTCCTGTTTATCATTATCCGCATGAATAACACATTTGTGACTGAGCTTAGCTGCTGTTTGTCATTATTAGATGGAAAATATTAAACCTCCTTATTTTAAATCTGAATGCTAGCCTGCCAGCTGAAACGAGGGGCCTTACCTTGTGGTTTCCTTGCTTGGCTAATTTCTGAATACTTGGCGCTTCCCTTTTTGTGAAAAGCAATAGTTTCACATACTGTGAATTTGCGAGGCTTGGATAAAAGTGAGCAAACAAATCATTGAAAACAAATAGTCAGCAAATTGATTTGTAATTTCCGCCCTTATCCTAAAACTGTCTTCATAGGAATGAAAGATGCTTTCTGACACTTTAATCGCTGAGGAAATGCATCACACGAGAAACTCGATTTCAGCTCTTCTATGCATTCACAGCCGAGTGTCCCTAACTGCGAGAAGGAGATTGTGATTTTCATGTCTCACAGGAGGCCCGTTTAAACCGTATTCAGTGGTTAAAAAACGGACTCGATCAGGCGACGGTAGTAAACCTCATATTGTAGTTTAATCAGGATGACCTCATCCCATTTGTAAAGCAAAACAGTGAGAAAGAGAATCAGAAACACGAAAGAAATATAATCCCTATGTTGTACTTCTCCTACATCGCAGATGTCATTATTTTCCAGTGTGAAATAATTCCTCTGATTGCTACCAGTCATTTTGAGCCATTTACATTTTTATGAGAAAATTAAAGGATTGTACTTTTGTACGTTTTAATTGGCTCTTAAGGGGGAAAAAAGGCTATTGGGTATTTAAACCATGAAAAATTGTTAAATTGGATTCTAACTTTGACTTCTTGCATCGAGACATATAAAAGTGTTTTGATAAAGAGAAAATTTCATGCTAGTTGTGATTAAAAAGGGGGACTCGTGAATGGAGATTTATGTGTAAGAGGTCAGACAGACTGAGTCTCACGCTGGGCCCCATGTTTTATACATCAGTACACAGTGATTAAAATGTAATTAAAACATGTCATTTTCTTTATAACTAATTCCCTTTTCTCCTTTATTGATTACATAAATATGTTTAAATGCTGATAAGCATTTACTCAGCTGCTCAGTGTATGCCCCAGTAACACAATGCAGTGCAGTGACTGGAACCAGCAGCTCCCCTTGGACATGTTTTATTCCCTAAGGAGTCAGGATCTAACAGTGTTTATATTCTGTCCTTGACCCTGTTTAAATTTGACCCACACTGAGGAATTATTTTTCTGTGAACTTCAACTAAAGAAGTAAAAAGCCGTTTTTATTCCTAACAGCTTAAACAGTTTGTTTGTATTGTTTTCTGTATAGTGAAACAGTGTGGTCTTCTGCTGCCGTAACCCGTCTGCTCCAAGGTTTGACGTGTGGAGATGCTCTCGGAGATGCTCTTCTGTTGTATTGATGTCAGCTTGAAGCGGTCTGGGCATTCTCCCTGACAGCAACAAGGCATTTATCTTTTTTTGTTTTTTTATTTTTTGCCTTTAACGTTCATTGGCAGGATAGTAGAGCAGACAGGAAAGCGGGAAATGATATGTGGGAAATGGCTTTGGCCAAATGCAAATCTGGGCCTCTGCAGTAGCCAACATGTTTTTTTGGCCCAGAGAACTGCAACTGCTCATTGGATATTTTCACTTTTTCAGGTTATTCCCTGTAAACTCTAGGGATGGTTGCTTGGGAAAATCCAAGTACATCAGCAGTTTCTGAAATACTCAAACCAGCCTTTCTTGATGTTTCCATTTTCAGAGTTTCAGAGTTGATACAAACACCTGAAATATTTATGCTTTTTTAACTTAAATTAGATTAAAATGTACAAAATAAACCTCATGTCCTGTTAAATAAGACTTGAAACCATCGACTCAGACCATGAACTAATCAGAAACGTGTTTATTGATGTTTTAAAGCAAGTTAGCAAGTGTGCCCCTCTCCGATGGTATATTTATTTGTGAAAACAGAGAATATGCCCCCTGCTGGCTGGTATAGTGAATTAGGGCATTTTTGCACTGACTTCCTTTTTCAGATGCAGGCTGAATCTGAGCATCATCCTAAATGAAAAAAACTCTACTGGGTGCACTTATGGCGCATGCTTAGTTATCATGTTGTCATGTGGTGTAAAGGTAATCATGAATGACTGAGCAAGCAGCATACAGTAGTATGTAAATTTACAGATATCTATCATTTAATCATTAACAGAAGATGTCTTTAAAGTGGATCTGTTGTTTTTTTTTCCTTATTTTTTGTCAGAGATTATTATTGTTATTATTATAAAGATCACAAGTTTCAGATAATGAGGTTAGTGCAGATATAACCAATACCTGTGAGCCACAAGCTTGGGCTTCAGTTTCCCTGATGAGAGCTGATTATCTTTAGCAGTAAGCCCCACCCACAGTCTGTCCAAACCTTCTGTTTTCACAGGACAGCCAATCAGGTCAAAGATGGCTTAAATATAGAGGGCTGCACAAAGGCCTTCTATAAGTTAATTTTTGATTAAGCTGTTCCTCATTGATTCCAAGATAACTACTTAGTATTTTATTTTACATGCTGCATTGTAAACAACTAGCAATTAAATGCTTAATTGAATAATTCTATTTGTGAAAGAAATAAAAGCAGTTTTAAACACTTTCGTTTTGGTTTTGGAGAAGAGGAGAAACTCTGGGATTTGGACTGATAGCTTGAGGTCTTCTAAACATCCTGGCTACGGCCCTGAAAGTTTTATGATTGCTGTTGATGGTGTCATAGTTTCACCTGCTTTAATAAGATCAAACGATGATTTTCACACAGTGCAGTGTTAGCCCATTTTACCCTTAATCCACAGCGCTGAGCTCCAGGTTAGGAGCTGAACGTCACCTTGCTTCGTCTCTCAGCAGGGGTCTGTTCGCTGCAGGCAAAAGAAGAGTTGTTTTTCTGGGTTTAACTGTTAGCAAAAGATGTGACCGTAATGGCAAATGATTAATCTGTGCTGTTTAAATGTAATTTCGTCTCTTGTCTGCATATTGTTATGTGAGAACTTTATAATGTACGACTTGGTAAAGTCATTGATTATAAAGTGGCACTTGAGATCTGTGCAGCCTTGACTCAGAGATGGAAAGACTAAAGTCAGGATCAAAGGAGATTCACTTCCAGCTCCAAGCTCAGGGGGAAGCAACTGGACCCCGCACGGTCTCCTTCTTACTGCCACAAAAACAGAAATGGATAAACAGTTTTCCTCCTTGAAAGCTCCTTCATTCCTCCTTCTCACTTAGCTATATATAGTAGACGCTTGAATTCTGCCCCCTCTTGTGGACAGTTTAAACAGCTTCTGGTGGAGATCAACTTTAACTCTTATTCCTTCTGGTTTTTAATCATTTGTTGTTGTTGTTGTTGTTGTTTTATAATTCCTCCTTTTCAGGTTACACTCTCCCTGTTTAACACTTCAGCAGCTGCTTCTTAGTAAAGACCTCCTGGAAGCAGATAGGTGTATAAAGATGTGACTGAGAAGAAATGCATAAAGCTGGAAGTGAAGTGAAATGATAGCAAATTACTGAATGCTGTACATTTTTTTTAAATAATTATACATTTGCTAAAGCTTGTTTGCTTTTGATATTTGCAAAATATCAATTTTCTTCTGCTTATCCAATTTAGGGTGACAGAGGTGCTGGGGCATATCACAGGACAAGTTTTCAGTCAGTCTCTTGAGGCACCTGTTCTTTTCATTTGGAGCTATATAAATAAATTTAAACTGAAATTGAATTGTTTTAGCCCTAACCCAGAGATACAGACAAAGACTCACGTGCATGTCTTTGGTCTTTGAGAGGAAGCCAGAGTGCCCAGAGGGTATCAATGCAGGCACGAGGAGAAAATACAAACTCTACACAGAAAGGACCCCAGCCAATCGGTAGATTCAGAACCAGGAACCTTAAATTATTTGCACATTAGCTATAATTTGTATATAGAAGATTAAAAGTAGCAGCAGCCAAGGCTTCTAAAGCCTTTGTTTTAGCATTTCTGAGTTATGAAACATATCTGGATGAGAGGCTGAAGTGCCAAGTTATGAGTTAATATTAGCAAGCTTGGTTAGCAAAGTGCATCCTCAGAAACAAATTAGTGCTGAGTAGGACACAAAAAAATGCTGCATTTTCCCTCAGAACAAAATGGGACCACTTACAATCTGTTAGTATAATTAAGTACACAGCAGCATCTCAATGAGTGAATCTTGGATATACAAATTATTGCATGTCCCACAGTTTATTGGAGTTATACAGGTCCAAAACTGAGGTCATATTTTTTGGCCTTCCAGTATTAATTGATGGACTGAAGGATAACTTGAGCTCTTTAAGTTCTTTTATTGAAGCACAGATTAAAAACAGATTTTCCCACTTTGGGATGCTCTTGCACACTAATTTGAAATTCGACAGATGAATTAATACTGCGATCAAAAGCTGGTTCTTTGAGCTCAGAACCATCTCCAGACTAAAATCTTTCTTAAAACAATGAGATCTGGAAATGGTTGTATGTGATTTTGTTACATCCAGACTGAACTGCTGTAATGCACCACACTGTGGAGTTAATCAGTCAGCTCTTGCTTGTCTACAATACTCCAAAATCCAAAAGAAAAAGAGAGAGAGATTACATTACTTCAGTGTTGGCAGCCTTGTATTGGCTCTGCGTTACACAATCCAGTATAAAGGGAGACTGTTTGTGTTCATAGCCTTAAATGTTTCCACACCTGCATATGTGGTAGATACACTTCATCCATGCACTCCCTCAAGATCATTAAGGCCTGCTTCCCAGTCACTCTGTCCCATTCTTCAGTCAAAGCTTCTTTTAAAAAAGGGGGTTGTGCCTTTGCTGTCGCTGTACCAAGAATCTGGAATGATCCTCAGAAATGCGTCAACTGTGACTGTCTTTGAACCCAAGCTAAATACATGCCTTTTTGTGTTTCAAGGTCTTGGAAACAGCTGATCTGAACTGTGGTTGGCAGATAAGTTGTTACTGCACTGAACCATTTATTTAACCATAAAGCACTTTGGTTTTAAATATCCTACATAAATAAAATGTACCTACTTACTTATATTCTTGATGTTTATTAGATAATTGCCTTTAACCACAACCACACAGCCACAATCCAAGTTTATCCAATAAATCCAATTATTAGTTTGGCAGAAAGCTTAGTAATAATTTGAAATTCTTAAATGTCATATTTTTTCATAGTATGAGGACTTTAAATTGTACCCTGTAAATCTTCTTCTTTCTTTAAGTCTTGCCACAGATCATCTGCTTCCATCTCACCCAGTCCCTATTACCCCCTTCTGCCACACCAGCCCTCTGCATGTCCTCCTCCACTACATCCATGAACCTTTTAGCATTAGCATGATGTAGAGTTAAAGTGGTCAATGATGCTTTAGACATGGACATGTGGATATCGTTAAAGTTCAAGCAATTCAACTTCCCCTGCCTGTAGTTGTAGGTTATTCCGGCCCTGACTGTCTTCAGGGAAGTCAGAGCTGGGCAGCTGTAGGCTTCTTAAAGCCTTTTCCACAGACTGTAATGGAGCTGTCCAGTGCTGAAAACACCACAGTCTCAAAAACAGTTTTTATAGATCGTGACACAGCGTGTGATGTGACCTTTAATCGGTTTCAAGATGATCCATCATCAGAAGAACAAGGATAACAAATCTCCCAGAATCCAGGAGTGGGTGATCTTTGCTCCTGATTGGCCGCCTCGTGCGTGTCCACTCATGTCCCGTGCCTTCACGTATGACGGTGACGTGTTCCAGATTAATGGGCCAGTTTATAATTAGATTCATGGAGTATTTCTGGAAATAGACCACTTGTGCTGGGCTCCTGGAGTACCCATTCTTGGTTTCTCACTGCCACCTTGTGGATTTTTCGCCCGTGTCAGCGCGCCGCTGGTGTCGTAGGTTACATCTTCACCGCTCAGCACCGATCTGTCTGCACAGAAAGTGTGGAAATAAGATGTTTGTGACAGCTCTATGTTCTGCATTTAATCACACGTGGCGTTGGGACTGCTCGGCGTGGCTTCTTATTGATTCCCCGTTCGATGTGCTGAAATAGAAGAATCCCTCGTGGTGTTCGTGGGGTTCTAACAAATAAATAAATAAACAAGAGCAACAAAATGAGTGTTTCAGGCTCGTGATTGTGTCGCTTTGTGTGATGCCCTCTTGTTTTTTTCCACAAGAGCAAAAAAAAAAAAAAAAGCAGCGCTCCCCCCTCCTCCCCCCTTTAAAGATCCTGATCCCTCCTCATGCTCACGGAATCAAACTTCAACTCCATGTTCGTGACTAGGATTCAGACCAGAGCTGTATAGATCCGGAGACAAGCAACCCCCCCACAGACCCCAAAAAAGTGGCTCTTTAGGGGGCCGAAAGCGGCGCCATTCAGTGTCACACCTGCAGACTGCTCTGCTGCCTCACAGATATGCTGCACCACTGGAGGTAGCACCGTGAGTCATCCGTGCGCAGTGACAAAAGAAAGACAAAGCTCGCTTTAAATGTCAGCAAATCAAAGTCTCATCAACACAAGCAAGGTCACCTTGTGTCGGATCTAACGGAGAGCCGGGACTCGGGTCTATTGTTTCTTCTTCGTCTTGTTTGAGTGGAAGAGCGCGGCAGGCTCTCGTCCAGGATTCAGTTTAGTCACAAAAAATTTTCTTTTTCTTTTTTGTTTTTTGGACTGTACCTGTTCACCTGGACACACATAGGCGCGGTAAGTAGCTTCATTCTTCATTTTCAGGGTTTACTGTAGGAAGCCAGCACGCAACAAAAGTCTCCTTTATTGCCATCGATGCTCTAACAGGTGTTTTTATAAAGCGGGAGAAGTTCCTTTGACACTTCTAGGTTTAAATTACACGTTGGCCCAGTTTGCACGCAAATTGCACGTATTTGTATTTGTTATTTTTGAAAAGGTTTCGAATATAAAAATAATATTTGAATATTTAATAACCGCATGGGGGGAGGGAATGAAGATGCACGTCGTCTATTTCCGTGGGTTGACTTTAACCTGGGCCGGTGAGAGGAATGATCACCTTGAACTAATATTTGTCATTGATATTAGTGTGGCTCAAGCTAATGACTGATTACCAATAAGGCCATGATATTAATTGGAGAAAGTATAAATAAATAAATAATAGTATTAATATTATTATTATTATATTATTTGCATTTTTTTTTTACTTTCGGCCTAACATCCAGAAACAATATGGTTAAATGTTTTACATTTTTAATAGCTTAGCCAGAATAATTAGGGTTATTAATAAGCTCTGTTGTGGTAAAAAATAACCATCATTCAGATCTCCTGAGCAGTGAGCGATGTTACTGAAATGATGTGATTCTGTCAGAAAGGGTTTAATTAAATAGTTAACTGTTAGTTGTGCGTAAACGTAAAGTGGTAATGTTTTAGTTATACATTTATTTTTGTAGCTTGGGCTGAGAATTTGAAGCCCCAAATCAACTTGTTAGAGAGACTGTGCCCTTGTCGTCCAGAGTCTCCAAGTTGAGCATCTCTTTCAGTGTTAAAGAGGAAGAGGCACATTTTTGTTTTTTAAGTCATACACGCGGTATTGTTTCTGTTCCCCTGTCATTGGATAGCCCAGAGACAGCTTTGGGAGGGGAATAAAGGAGAAAAAAAAAGTGACCAGGCTTTTTGAGGTGAGGACTTTGGCACAGGGTCTCGGGAGTGATGGCGGCGTCTGCACCCTCCTCTTCTGGCGGCGATCCGGATCCCAACTCGACAAATTTACGGCCACCGGGCTCAAGTAGGTCCATTACAGATAAAATGCTATTTCACGTGTGCTATTTACTTTGTGGGCAATGCCATTAATCATTTTCATCGAGGGAGGGAGAGAAAGAGAGAGTGCGGGTGGTGGTGGTGGAGGAGGGGGGGGTGGAGAAAGAAAGAGAAAAATTCCGCTGCCATTTGCGAGAGAGAGAGAGAGAGAAAGAGCTTCCTTCGCCACAAATCACCGCTGCATTTCATTCACCATACGGTCCCCTCACCCCCACCCTCCACCCCTCCCGGCATCTGCGTGGCAGACCAGTGCTGCTGTCAGAAAATGATGTCCTCTACTAACATCACACTGCAGGCGATTAGCCTGGAAGACAAGCCCGGAGGAGCACCACCGGAGAGAGAGAGAGAGAGGATTTATTATTATTATTATTATTATTATTATTATTATTATTATTATTATTATTAATTTTATGTTTTTACTCATTTCTAAATTAAAGTGCCTTCATGGAATAATAGAAATTGCGTCTGAAGTTGCTGTTAAAAGCCTGCCCTAATAAATTGCTCCTAATGGCACACTTGAGCGCTGTAGCCTTCGATAAAGGGCACTGTGCAGTCATTTCACTGGCAGCGGTTATACAAGCACGAGTCTGGGGTCTAAAATCATGTAACAGGTGTAGACGTGAAATAAGCACAGATGCTGGTGAATTTAAGGTTTTGCTGTGTTTCTTCCAGTCCTGTGTGATCTTGGATAACCTGTAGGAATGGCTTTGCGCGTGCAGTATATGTGTCTCTAATGCACTGCGCTGGTTGCTTCACATTAGGCCCATGCATTGCCTGGCTTTTCTATATATCTGCACGTCTGCAAATGTATTGTGTGCTTTTAATCCTATATGAAAATGCTTGTTCAGCCTGTTTTTATTTATTTATTTATTTATTTTTCATTTTTCTATTTTTCTTTTCTCTGTCTCATTTCTACTGGCTTGGGGGGGGTCTGTTAAAGTGCGTCCAGTGAGCTGAGCCCAGCGATGATTTATCTAATGAGCCAAAGCAAGGGTTAAATTGGGATGTGGGAATGGGACCGATCACCACCTCCTCCTCCTATCTCCCCACTCCTACCACCCCACCCCTGCACTCCCTCCTCCCCTAAATTGCTGTGTTTTTCTTTTTTTTTCTCGAGGATTTCGCCTTTGCTTCCCATCCAAGGTGCCCCATCCCCTCTCTGGCTGGAAGCACTTGATAACACAGTAATTCTCTATCTGTCACTGGCCGGCAGGCTCATGTCTACCCACGCTTGCATTTTTAACCAGCATCTTTTCACTCAATCAGGCTGGCATGGGATCAAAGAGCTAATTAATTTTAAGTCCTTGCCCAGGTCATGAACGGTGACAGGCGCTGAAAATACAGCACTGCCCCCCAGAGTGCGGCTAAATGTTAAAATACTCCAAAGAAACTATTTCTTTTGCTTTAGCATTCTTCATCATTCTCATTTTCTTCTCATCATTTATTTTCATGTGTAACTGTTCAAGCTAAAAAATAAATAAATGCATTCAAAATGAAAGAGTGCATTTCTTTCTGTGAGGCCTTCTCTAATAGTTTTCCCTCCTTTAAATGTCAGGTTATGATGCTTGGTGTGGAGTTGCGCATGGCTGTACTAGAAAATTGGGGATGAAAATATGTGGTAAGTTCGCCCTTTTTTTCCAATATTATATTTTTTTCTGAATAAATCTGCATCTCTCAATGATCGAAGCTAATATTCTACAAACATGACTGTAGGCTTCACGGCCTGCATCGTTTTACTCGCGGCTCGTTTGGAAACAGCGCTGATTGCTGCTCTAATTAGATTTTTAATTCCCTTCCTCGCGAAAAAAAAAACCCGCAAGACTAACCAGCATTATGCAGTTTATTAAATTACCCCCACCCCCCAATATCATCTCGCCATTTTACACAAAATGGGGAAAAAATGCTTCAGCTGCCAAAAACCCATCAATTGATGCCCGAGTCAGAGCTGATGAAATTAAAGAGGGAATTATGCGGGATGGATTTTCCGATTTCCACCTTCAGAGTCCATTTGAGCCTGACACTAACTAACCAAGGACAGTTACCATACTGGTGAATGACACGCACCAGTGCGCGCTACAATTATTTTTTGGTATCTTTCACCGACACGTTTTACTGGTTTTTGTTATGGTCATTAAATAGAATCCACAACTACGCGCCAAAATAGAGAAAGAAACACAAAAACAACGATTTCTTATTTAGAATTAAAGTAAGACTGTAAATGTCAGAGGTTTTTAGCTGTATTATTTTATTTGTATTCATATATTCGTATGAATGTATGACTACTTGTGTTCTCCGCTGCACAGTAAAGTGCACAACGTGTCTTAATAAGAATTTACATCCACTAAACGACAGCCATTTGTTTTTGCCTGGCTGGAGTTTGGTGCTGATGTCACTGGCTTCAACCTCCCAGAGAGGTATCAAACCCCACCCGTCCGTGAATAGGACAGAATGGGAGCCTCTTCTCATTCAAAATAAAGGCAGAGAAAGGACAGAGCGAGAGAGAAAGCGGGAGAGACGAGATAAACTGGAGAAACACGAAAACAGAAGTACTCGTTATTGTGCATGTTATAGTGGGGAAAGCTGCAGCTCTCATCATGTTTGGGAAGTGTTTTCATCCTCCGGACTCCCCTTCTTCATATTTAGGATTCCTGCAGAAGAACAACAATCTGGAGGAGAGGAGCAGGATTGTGAGTTCCTTCAAGGAGCGCACAGCCAAGAACCTGCTGTCCTGCGATAACAGCGGCGGAGAGGCGCGTTTCAGGCGAACAGAGTCCGACTTCTCCAATCTGTACGCCAGAGGTAGGCTTAAAATACAAAGAAAACCCGTATGTTCGTTATATTTTAACATCATCATTATATATTAGGCCTAAATTCACCCATAAACCTGTGGGAAATTCTTGGATTCTTGTGCAAGAATAATTTTCTCAAAAATGTCTTTATTGAATTTGATGGTTTAAGAAAATGAAAACATAAAAGTAATAAGTTGTAGGGAGATCCTGAGGTTTCCAAAAAATAAAAATAAAATTGTAAAACATGTAAAAATCAGAAAGAATAATTAAAAAAAACAAACAAAACACAAATGAATGCAGATGACCTTTGTCATTTTTTAGAGCTGCTACCTGCCAAAAATGGAGAGGAGCCAACCATGCAGTTCTTGCTGGAGGTCGTGGAAATCCTCACCAGCTACATCCGGAAGACCTTTGACAGGTCTACCAAGGTCCTGGACTTCCACCATCCCCACCAGCTGCTGGAGGGCATCGAGGGCTTCAACCTGGAGCTCTCTGACCAGCCTGAGTCTCTGGAGCAGATCCTAGTGGATTGCAGAGACACGCTAAAATATGGAGTGAGAACAGGTATGAGGCCTGCAGGCTGTAGTGCTAATCAATAACTTTCATTAACTCACACAAATTCTTAGATAATAAAGTGTTTTCTGAGTATCTTTATTGCATCTTCATCAATCGCAGGTCACCCCAGGTTCTTTAACCAGCTCTCCACCGGATTAGATATTGTGGGGTTGGCAGGAGAGTGGCTTACATCTACAGCCAACACTAATATGTGAGTACTCCAATACAGCCGGGATCAGCGCAATAAAAATGTGATGTTTTTGAAGTTATTAGGTTCATTAGATTCAGCCTATTTTAAAGCTCTTTTTTTGTACTCACTGTTTTTAATGGCCCATGAAGAGAGAGGCTCCCAGTAAGAGGAATACTTCAAGGGACATACAGTAATTACTGTGTTTGGCAGAGGAATGCCCAGCATGCTCTAATAGATTGTCAGTCAAGCAAGAAAATAAAGAGCACAAAAGAAGACATTCAGATGGCTACTCACTGGCAGTATTGTCGATGTTGTCCTGCGCTTAGGCTGTGGTCACATAATTCAGCCCTGCAGGCAAACTAAATTGCATATTGATTTGCATTCACAGTTTACATGTTGTCTTTGTTCCATGTGCTGCTGGTTCCTGTGACATAACAATGCCGGGAGAGAAAAATGAGTCTCTTCCCTTCACAGGATCGGTACAGCAGCCATTATTGGGGCTCTGCTCAGTTTTGCTATAGTGCAATCAATCCTGAACGTGAGTTCTAAATGACTCTTTGTCAGAGAAGACTGTGCAGGTGGTCGCAGTCAGGGCTGTAGTCTGTGGACATGTTGGACTGCATTACGTCATACTTTATAGACTGAGAAGAATGAGTGGTGTTTTGCCACCTAATGCGTTCAAAGGGGAAGGAACAAAACATACCATACATAGCAATAGTGCTGCATTTGCATGCATCAGCGTAAAATAAAAAAGATGAGCGATTAGTTTTGTTGGTAATTTCTGCAAAATCTAGCCGATGAATAAAATAACAGGCGGAAATACTTAAACATTGCAGGTCTGTTTATCAGAGCTGGAAGGTCTGAGGGATGTCTGATCAAATCAGTATTGTACATTGTACCAATGTAACAGGGCGAGCTGTATCACTGAGCACCCCAACAAACAGGACTCAGAAATCAGTGTCATACTGAAAATGTTACCAAGCTTAGTGAATATGTTCATATAGAGCACGGTTAGATTTCTGTCCACAAATGAAGTTATGCAAGAAAACAAATTTTTATAAAGCAAACATCACAAATTTCTCAGTCCCATTCCAGATATTTATATTTACTGACATCTTCAGTACACTCAACGTTAATGGATACATGTCAGTGCACCTGTTTGATCTGCAGTCAAATATCATTTATTTATATAGGAGAAAAAGGACACCTTTATTATTCCTAAGGGGAAATTTATTGTAAAAAAAACAACAAAAACAAAACATCAAACGGGTATTAAATATTCAAAAAAGCAACAGTATGAAATTACTTTTTCCAGTCTATTTTTCCTGCATGTTGGAATACAGAGACATAAACAAGTTAAACTCCTTTGATAGAGGGAGGCTAGGATCAGCCGGGAGGTCATTCGGGGTCACAGTGTAATGATACCTTAAAGTCTCTTATTGGTTTTTTTTTTAGGTTTAGTGACCCGAACGAGCTGAGAATATAATAAAACATTCTCATAAAAGTGCTATCGACATGAAAACGACAAAGCTTGTGATAAAACTACATGTGCTGGTGATTTTTGAACTTCAGGTAGACATCATCCACCTGAACGTCAAAGGTCAGCTTATGTAGAAATCTGTCATGATCCCGAGAAGTGCCGAAGATGAGACGTGCAGAAGCGTCGGATGCCTGGTTTGATTTTAGCCATGGACCTTGTTTCCTGTCTCCTATTAGAAATTAAATGATCTTTAAAAACAAAAAGAAAAAGTGCTTTTACATTACATTACAATCTCACTGTTAAATGGCAATACATGCATCTATCAGCTAAAACCACTTATATACTAAACAGACGAGGAAGGTTGGCAGCATGGACAAGTCATCTGTGAATCACACTGCTTGCACTCCAGATGAAAATTGGACTTTGCTTGTGATTAAGCTACATAAAAAAGCCGACAGAGGGTTGTAAAAAATGGCTGTTGACATAACTTAATTGTTCATTAAGGTCTTATAGATCAGTCCATTGTTAAGAACAAATTATGGGTTGCCAAACTGAAAAATCCCTTTGCCTCATTGGTCAGCTTAGTTATTCTCCTTCAGCACAATAAATGACGGCAATTTTCTTTTTTTTTAAAAGTTTATAACCGATCTGTCATCATTTCTGAGCGGAGCTCATCCTTCACAACAGATTATCTAGAGATTAGTGGAGCTTTTAGAGGGTAATAGATGTGAAGGTTTATAGTAGACTAATGCTTTTCAAAGTCTTCTTCCCTCTCATTGGTTGAGACATCAGTCCATCATGTGGCTTTCAAAAAGTACCCTCACCTTTTGTGTTGCTAGCGACACCCCTGTGGAGGAGTTGAACCCACGGGTGGAGGTTGCTTACACACTAATTTACCTTTATTAATTACTCTATCAACCCTAATTACCCCTGGCAGATATTGACTGACACTAATAGACTGACAATCACATCCTGGTCTTACATAATCAGAATGAGTGAGCCTCGTCTGCATGAACGAATCTGACTTGTTTATGTTTTTCCCCCTTCATGTTGCCATGGGTCTATACATGTTGAAGATGCTGTGAGTTACAGTGTGACATACTGCAATGTTCCTAATGATTTAGTTACTGTCTTTACATGAATGGATAGATGTTTGTGCAAGCAGAAGAATACTGGTTTGGAGAATTTGGATGAGTCTTTTTGTGCTGCAATTCCAAATTGGCTGTGTGCTTCTTTGAGGTTGTTGGTTTTCATCTTGTTTCGTTATATGACAAATCTTATACAGTCAGGGTGAAGAGAAAGTACACCTTCTTTCAGTTACAAAATTTTAATAACTTCAATTTCAACATAAGGTCTGGACTTTGACCGGTCCTTTGCAGCATCTTGATTCTTTTCTTTTTTTACCCATTCTGTTGTAACTTGTCAATTTAGGCCAAACCTTAGGTGCTGGAGCGATAGCCTCACATTTGTCTTTAGAATACTTTGGAGGAGTTTGTGTTGGACTATGTTTGACAAACCTAAATCCTTACCCCTCCACATCCATGCTTGACAGTTGGTATGAGGCGTTTGTGTTGAAGTCTTGTGATTTGTTCAAATCGAACTTTGCAAACCTAGGACACATTGCCATGTTCTTTGGTCACCAGGAGAGGCTTTTTCTTGGCAACCCTTCCAAACCATACTTGTTCAGTCTTTTCCTAATTGTACTATCATGAAGTTTAACATTTAACATGCTACCCATAGCCTGTAGAGTCTGAGATGTAGCTCTCTGTGGGGGGTTTTAAGTTTGTCTGAGCATTGTGTGGTCTGACCTCTGGGTGAATTCGTCCACTCCTTATAACCCCTGATGGGCACATATTGGTCTTATCCTTCCAGAGCTGCAAAATTTCCGCTTAAGATGATCTGCTGTGGTGACCCCTAAAGGCTAAAAGAAGAAGAAGAGCTTTATGGCATACAAAAATAAGATGAATTTCATATTGTTTTTAAGCAGCAGCCAAGTGCTGGCATCTCCAACAACCGTTTTTTCACCCCATGAGTATAACAGATGACTACTTTCCTTTAAAAAATACTCTTTGTTCTGACCAAGACTGGCCCTTTCAGTGTCACCAAAAATTAACTTACTGCTCATGCTGTATACAATTAAAGTATCCAAATGCACTTCATGCTGCCCCTCACCTCACAACTGAGCTGATGTTTTGTTTTTTAATCTAATACTGTCCATCTCTAAAACATTAATTAGAGTTAAAGACTGTGCTACATTTTTAAGTGGAAATCAAACAGCCGGGTTTCATTTACATGTAGCTCTTCAAGTTCTCTGCTTTTGGTTTGGTTCAGGTTCACCTACGAGATCGCCCCCGTTTTTGTGCTAATGGAGCAGCTGACTCTGAAAAAAATGAGAGAGATTGTTGGCTGGCCAGATGGAGAGGGTGATGGGATATTTTCTCCAGGTAAAATCTCAACCAATGATCAACCTCCAATGGAAGCACATGTGCATGAAAACAGTAAAAATGCAATCATCAAACTATACTCATGATGCAAAGTGTCCCATTTTAAAGACAAAAGAAACAGACATTGGGATTATAAAATTACAAATGTGTAAAAAAATAAAAGGTGAGGTTAGTATTAACTGCTTCATATACAGCTGGCTGCTTTACCATTATCAATGTATCATAATTATTTTTAAGTATGTGAATCTACAAAGTTATTAGTAACTGTCAGGGACAAATAAAGAAAGTAGTAGAAGAAGTTTTGCCTTTGAAATATCCATATTATCACATATGTAGCAAATTTTTAAGCCATGTTTTGATTCTGCAGGTGGAGCAATTTCCAACATGTACAGTGTGATGATTGCCAGATACAAGTTCTTCCCAGAAGTGAAGACCAAAGGCATGGCAGCTGCACCCAGACTGGTCCTCTTCACCTCAGAGCATGTTAGTCAAACACTAACGGTGTCACTGAATATTAACATCTCACCACCGGAGCATATTTACATTAGGTGGGCAAATAAATATCAGCATCATAGTGATGAGTGATGAACTCCTGTCCCTGCAGAGCCACTACTCCATCAAGAAAGCAAGCGCAGCTCTGGGCTTCGGAACAGAGAACCTGATCCTTTTGAACACAGATGAAAGGTTTGTTTTGTTATTTAACCTACCTGCACATAGTTTAGGAAAAATATTTAACATCTAGATGAGATACTACTGCATATCCTCTTCTTTTCCAGAGGGAGAGTCATTCCTGATGACTTAGAAGCCAAAGTAATAGAGGCCAAGCGAAAGGTAAATGTCTGCAGCAATGACTCAGATATCGCCCTGCTAACATTTTTATTCCCTCTGTTCAGCTACTGCTTAAAATAAGAAACACTTACATGAGCTGCAGAATTTGCTTGTAGCAAAGAAAACACTCGCTATGCTGGAGCAGTGAGGCTATTTCAATAAAGTTAATGCTTCTGTCTGTTCACATACGACGCTCCCTCTGCTTTTAAGTATCTCTTTCCTTCAAAGGCAAAGTGATGCGTAGACTAGAAGAAATGGGGAAGCAATTTTGCCCCAACAATAGGTGCAGATGGAAAGAGAGCGTCATTTGAGCAATGTGTTTTAGCCGATCTCTTTGATGTCAACAATCAGGCAGAAAGAAAAGAACATAACAACCTGAATTCAACCAAGAATTGTCTTTTTTTGTTGTTGTGTGTGCTGTGCCTTTGCATCGTAGGGGTATGTTCCACTGTTTGTGACTGCCACCGCTGGTACCACCGTCTACGGAGCCTTTGATCCCATCAATGAAATTGCCGACATCTGTGAAAAGTACAATATGTGGCTTCATGTGGATGTAAGAGAATATTGATCTCCAAGGAAAAAATGAACACAAAGCTGTACAAATCAGCAGTCTGCTGTGGCATTATGATCAATATCAATATGTTCAGTGTTATTACCATGTTGTGACCCGTGCAGGGTGCGTGGGGAGGAGGTTTGCTGATGTCCAGGAAACACAGACACAAGCTGAATGGAGTGGAGAGGTAAATGAACACATCGCCTGAACTTGCAAACACGGGTTTAGACGAATTTCTTGCACATCTGCTTCACTACTCAGCCTGTAAAAAGCAGCATCTTTTCTATATTATTTAAGACAGTCATTTTGTCTAATGAGCAAAAATCAAGAGCTTGCCTACCAGGCGTTTTCAAGCTGCATATAATGAGAAAAAAATCTCAACACTCTAATTTAACAAAGGAAGCACACTTTACTCAAAACACACAAAGAGAAAGACAAGAGTCAGGCGATAAGAGGGCCAAAACAAGAATCTGAATGCCTTGTGAAGCACGACAAGCAAAAAAAAAACCCCAAAAGTTCTGGATAGCTGTTTCATGACGATCTCAGCTATGTCGTGTTAGTGAAAAGAGGCATTCTTGGTGACCTCATTTATTCTTTCAGCCACTTAAAAAATTTAGGTGCTGGAAATTATGTAACTTTGAGCTTTTCAGAGAAGACCAGCAGGCCAGAATATACAGGCACATACAGATGAGTAGCATATATTGTGATAAATGTGATCAAATTTACAGAGAGAGAAAATAATGAGGTGCAGAGCCTTAAGACAGCCCATATGTCTTTTTCTTTCTTTTTTTGAGTATTATATGTTCTGTCATTGAGAATTTTAAACATTCCTGTCTCAATAAGATGTAAGAAGAGTGCAAGTCCTAAAAAAAACAGGCAAAGATTTTGAAAAATGTTTCAAAACTTGTCAAAAGAGGCACTGTCTGGCATTCAAGAAGTATTTTTTATTTGCTTTTTGGGAAAGTTTGACAATAGTTGCATTGAACATAAATAGGCAAACCCAGAGAGACACATCAGTAATTTCAAAGATACTAAGAGACACCATTTGATTGAAATCAGTGTCTTTAGTAGAGTGTGTTTCTTTGGCCAGAGAGGAAACTGGAAAATCTGTATTTTAGTCTTAAGCCAAGAGTGCAATCTGTTCTCAGCTCCAGCTACAGATTGCAGACTCCATATTTCAAAATGCAAACATGCAAAATTATTACATTCAAATCTTGAGAGGGTCGGTGTCGTTTTACCTTTCACTACCAGACTCCATAAGCACACACACACACATTTCCACACCCTCACAGAGCTGTGTTTACTGTTTCAATATCTCTGCAGGGCCAACTCAGTCACCTGGAACCCTCACAAGATGATGGGAGTGCCACTGCAGTGCTCTGCCATTCTAGTCAGAGAGCGGGTGAGTATGTGTTTGTTTCACTTTCCTGCTCCGCACTATACCACCTCTGCACACACAAACGAATCTGTGCACTTTCACCAAAACCATCTTGTTCATGTCTCATCACGATCGCTTCCGTTGCAGGGACTGTTACAAGGCTGCAACTCTATGTGTGCTGGATACCTCTTCCAGCCAGACAAACAGTACGACGTTACATACGACACCGGTGACAAAGCCATTCAGTGTGGGCGGCATGTCGATATCTTCAAGTTCTGGCTGATGTGGAAGGCAAAGGTGTGCTTTAATCTGCAGGGCTTCTGTCAGCTTTGCTGCCATATGCAGAAGCAGATGGTAACAGCTTCTTTTTTTCCCCTTACAGGGAACAGTAGGATTTGAGCAGCATATTGATAAGTGCCTGGATCTGTCAGCCTACCTCTACAATAAAATCAAAAACAGAGAGGGATTCAAGATGGTGTTCAAAGGAGAGGTGAGATGACTGTTTCCACAGCAAACATTTTAAAAATGAACATCCAGAGATTCCCTGCAGCGCTAACTCGAACAGATGAAAAATGTCTGTGCTTTATTTTATCCGAGTTTTCTGCTCCACAAAAGATATTTTTCATTTGTGATGAATAACCGCAATAATTCAGCACTTGATGCCTTAATTTGGTTTTGGGATTGATTGGGTCGCTTTGCTTTGCTGACATGTTGACAAGAAACGCTGAAAATACAGAAGGCAGCTTTTTATCAGCACTCATTACAAATGTTGTTCCCATTTTCTCTTATCAGCCGCAGCACACTAATGTCTGCTTCTGGTACATTCCACCGAGCCTGCGCAGTTTACCTGATGGTGAAGAGAGACGTCAGAGGTTGCACAAGGTAATTACTCCTCAATCTGCAGCTCCCCTGCTCTCTTAGATTGATTTACGCACCACTTTTCTGCCAGGTTTTATGGATTCATAAAGTCAAATATGAATATGTATACATATACATTTGCTTTGAATGTATTCTCTCATTGACCACTTTGTTAGGTACACCTTGCCAGTACCAAGTTGGTCAGTCTTTTACTTTCAGAACTGGATTAATTAATTGTAGTGTAGATTCAACAGGGTGCTGGAAACATTCCTCAGTGATCTTGGTCCATATTGATGAGAACACACGGTCGACTTTTCAGCTGAACATCATTGATGTGATTGAGATCTGGTGACTGTGGAGTGAACTCGTTGTCATGTTCAAGAAGCCAGCTTGAGATGATTTGATGACTTTGACTGTTCTTTAAATTCAAATTCAAATTTTATTTGTCACGTACACAGTCATACACAGTACGATATGTAGTGAAATGCTTGGACAACTGCTCGTGACCTAAAGAGAACAAAAAAGGAAAAGGCTATGAATAAGATAGGAAATAAATATGAAAAATTAAAAAGGGTAAATTTAACTAGGAAGGAATAAAATATAAATTAAGGTTAAAAATGAAATAACTGTACAACACAAATTAGAATGAAGGGTAAATTTAACTGGGAAGAATAAGATAAAGATAAATATATAAATTAAAGTTGAAAATAAAATAACTGTACAACAAAATACACAATACACAATATAGAACTATATAAGAATGTATGAAGAAATCTAAATATAAATAAATATATATATCTTTAGCAACAACAGCCTGAACCAGCCATACGAGACAGAATGGATCTATGCTTTAATTTTATTTACACAAGATTCTGACTCTACCGTCTGAATGCTGCAGCACAAATTCATCCTAGTGTGGTCTTCTGCTGCTGTAGCCCATGTGCTTTGTGGTTCAACATGCTGTGTATTCAGAAATGCTCTTCTGCATACCTTGGTTGTAATGAGTGGTTATTTATTTTAGTGGTCACTGTTGCTTTCCTACCATCTTGAAGCAGTCTGGTCATTCTCCTCTGACGTTTGGCCTCAAGAAGATATTTTCACTCACTGGATATTTTTGGTGTTTTTGACCATTCCCGGTGAATTCTGGAGATCGTTATGTGGGAACATTATTTGTTTCTGAAATACTCAGATTAGCCCATGTGGCACCAAGAAACATGCAACATTTAAAGTCACTTAAATCGCCTTTGTTTGTCATTCTGATGCTCGGTTTGAAAATTCAGCATGTCGTCGTGACAATGTCTACATGCCTAATGCACTGAGTAGCTGCAATGTGATTGGCTGATTATATAGGTGGTGTGGCAGGTTAGTGTTTTGATCATTCTGAACTTTTTTTTTTTTTTTTTTTTTTTTTTTTGCAACAGGTGGCTCCGAAGATCAAAGCAATGATGATGGAGTCTGGCACTACGATGGTGGGTTACCAGCCACAAGGAGATAAGGTCAACTTCTTTCGCATGGTCATCTCCAACCCTGCCGCCACCAGGTCAGACATCGATTTCCTGGTCGAGGAGATTGAGCGACTGGGGCATGACTTGTAAGAGTCATACCTGTATTTTTTTTCTTAACATTTTGTCTTTTCCAACTCTGGAGAGACTCAGGCTTGGCTTCGTATCCCGTCTATCTCCTCAAGACATATAGAGATGTTGCTTATGGGTCTTTTCTGCTAATGCACAACAAATAATAACGCCATGCCCTGTGTGTTTCTGTCTCTTGTCTTTTGCAACCGTGACATATACTTAACATATTTGCACAACAGGTTCTCTGAGTGAAAAGGTTTAAGAACAGTGGTATTCTTGATAAAAACATACATGAAGAGGAGATGAAGCTGAGTTTAACATGGGTTACTTTTTCAATGAAACATGCAATAGCAAGAATGTCTGAACACTTGATGATTCTGTATATAGCTGCTATGAAAAATGAAAGACTGGTCAGGATCTAAAATTTTAATATTTTTTTCACAGATGACAGTTCGGGGCGCTATATAGTATATATGTACTATATGTGATAATTATCATTCGATAAAAGGTAAATATTAAGACAGTTGCACCATGACATTTTAGCTAATATTTCCCTTTGATATACACAAGTGGGAATATATATAACACAGTCACTGTAACAGGTTCTGTACTTGGTTGCTGTGTTTTTAGAATTTTTTGTGTAGATTGTGTAAAGTACTGTTACATTGCCTTTGTGCCAAATGTGTCCTAGTTTTACAGTGAGAAAATCCTATATGTAAATCAACCATATGTTATGTGGTAGCTACATGACTTTATTTATATTGAGAGATTATAATTGTGAATAGGTTGTCTGCTATTTGTAACCTGCCTTCCTTCCTTTTTGGGAAACGCTGCTGTATTATATCGCAATGTTTTGAATAACAGTCATGTCTTTTAGTGTATTTGTGAACCAAAGAAGAGTTATGAATATGTACATGTTCCTTGTTCTCCCTTACAGAGAGACTCAGATGTTTATATAAGAGTACTTCATTTAATGCCTTTAACTTTAGTGCAATCAGTGTTGTGTAACCGTGCAATGTCATTGTGATTCACTGACTGGCAGTGTGGCCACTACTGCCGGTGCTTTGTTAATGATAAAAAAGCACAATGCTAAACCTTGATCGTGGGGCAGCTTTGATTCGAGGGACACATGATTGTCTGTATTATAATGTGTGGAGTGGAGTAAAAGTATAATATGCAAACTTTTGTCTGTCTGAACGTCGTCGCCATAGGAATGTTTTTGTGTTGAGAAATGGGGATTGTTTATCATAGTATGTTTTGCCTGAACAATGAAGTGCACAGTGTTTGCTACTATAACAAGCCTTATTAAACAACTGTACACTCCCGAATTAGAGGGACGCAATGTCTCTTGTCATATTCAATGTAAGTACTTTGGCAAATCATTTGCAAAGTATTACTGGTGTATCTACAAGGCTAATAAAAACACAAGCTTTAGGGTGTCTGTGATCACAGTTCTTTGTCAGAATGGCTTTTTTAGGTTAACAAAACTGGTGTTACATCTTTATTCCTTTAGGTTGAACAGACCCCACTGTTGTACATACAATAATAGTTATAATTATTATTATTATAAAGTAAGCATTTTTCTTCTATAACAATCCAGTTATATTCAACAAACATCCAATCCCTTTACCAGAAACTGGGCTTCCACATTGTGCACATTGAGGGAGAAAAAAATACAGAAATGATCTCAAAGTATTACAAATACATCAAATAAAGAAAAGTTGTGTGTTTTATGGTTATGTGAATTGACTATATGTAATATACACTGCATAACTGAGACATCCCAGTGATAATAGAAGTCCAAAGTGGTCCCAGTGGGTAATAAATTGATTAAGAGCTGTAACCCCCTTTACCTGGAAGACTGGCTCCACCAGATTCCAAACTCAACATCAGAGGTCTCTGTTCAGAAAATGCAGTGCTGGGAAAGCTACGGTGCTTCTAGATAACCCAAGCTTGAGGAAGACACCCATACACCACCAGGTTTTTTTTGATAGAATATGCAGTAATGTGCCTTATTGTGTGAATGCAGTTGTAGTCAAAATGTCAAAAATGTAGTTTGTGTAGTTTTGTCTCCGTACACCATCACAGGAGATTTTTAATGAAACAATTAAGATATGATTGAAGTGCAGACTTTCTGCTTTATTTCAAATTCTCACGAATAATGGGACAAATGACTGACAAGCATTCTCATGGCCAGGTGAGGTGTTCTTGCTTGTACAACTGAAATGTATGTTGACATTATTGTAAAAGTCTACAATCAAGAGAATCCTTCATGAATGGAAATATAGAGGGTTTACAACAAAGTGCAAGCCAGTGGTTACACGCAAGAACAGAACGACCAGAATATAGACTTTGCATCTACATCTAAAAGATCCTGCAAGGCTCTGAAAAAGAATCTTTGGACCGATGAAATCAAGATTCATTTGAGCCAGAATGATGGGAAACAGCTCATGATATGAAATTATACCACATAATCTGTTAAACATGACGGAGACATGAGCATGTAGGGCTGCCAACAGTATTGGGTCACTAGTGTTCATTGATGATGTAACTGCTGATAGAAGTCAGTGACTAAATGGGATTTTCATCCAAGTATAAAAAACAATCCTTCTGTTAGTTTGTTCAGTCAATTTGAATGATGTGTATAAAAATCTCTGTGATTCCCAAACATCTAGAAAGATAATTGTCCAACAACTTATGGACCTATTGGTGTCGCCATAAAGATGCACTTTAAAGTAATAAACAGTTTATGGACACAGTAGGAACACTAAAATAAATGATTGAAACAGATGATAATATTATACAGTAAAGCTTAATTTAACAACACTGTAAAATGACGGTTTAATGCTGGACAGTCCAGCTGCCAGTATTTTGCTGTAATTTAATAGGATATTTTTACTGTGTATAGTGCTGTAACTTTATTGTCACTTAGATGACAGACAGGTTTCTAGGATATCTCATCAGTTCATCATCATAATGATTTTTCATCATGTTTTCACAAAAGAAAAAAAAGGCCTCCAGGATATTCACGGTCCAAAGATTTATTGAATGCATCAAAATGGGTAAGACGTAAAGGATCACTGATAACTAAACTGAACATATGAAAAAAAATGTAGCAGAATATTTGGAGAAAAGAAAGAGAAGCTGACATGATTTTCCCCTTTATTTCTTCTGGTACATCTTTCCAGTCCACTTAGCTGTCACCAGTCGCCGGTCAGATTAATCACCCTGGAGGGACTTTTTATTGGCTGACCATCTCACAGCTGAGATTTCCTGAGCGACCCCTGCCAATCCTTTCACTTCTCTCATCACTCACACTTTTATCATAAAATGCATTAGACTGTGGTTTCTTAACATTTCCCCCCCGCAGAGCCCATTTCGAGGATCTGCCTGGCTGTGTTTTATTTCGACTGTTTTAGCGGCTCTCCTCCCTTCCTCCACCCGGCAGACGCTGGTTCTTCCTTTCACGCTTCAGTGCAGCGATCATTACAGAGCTGATGTCAGGGGTTGCTTTGTAAAGTTACAGAGAGCAGAGAATTAAAGGAATAATCATGTATTTCAAAAGAAATAATCACTTCTTGCCACATCTACAAGGGGGAGAGCTTTTTCTTTTGGCTTGCAGCTCTATGGATGGGGGCATTGTTGAAGGTTAAATGTGCCAAAGGATAATAACATGGCTAATTTGGGAGCAGGTGCTGGAGAATGTTATAATGATTAAATGCAAATGAAACCCAATCTTCAGCTACTATAGGCTGTTACAGTCTAGTAACTCCGGACTGGATGCTCCTCATCATCAGACGAGTAAGACTATCCCATTAATACATGTAATGTGGAAAGAGGAGGTTTATGGTTGATTTACACTATAGAAACAATATTTGAAGGACTTTGATCCAATATCAGTAACTCCATCAGTTTTAATTATAGGCATAATTAAACATTGGTGAAAAGAAGATTAGGGGGAGTGAAATAAAAGGAGGATGTAGCAGCTCTGTTTTCGCAGTAATCTGTGCAGTGTGGCCAGCCCGCCTCTCTAAACACCAGACCGTGAAACACTTAATGTCTGTCTCTGAACTAGTCTGTTCACCCTCCATTTCACACCTGGCACACACGCGCTGAGGATTCAGCACTCGTTATGAGACTGCAAGTGAAGTGAAATAAAAGGCTGTGATCATTCTCTCTGCGTTTTTGTTTCCGTGGTTTTGTTTTGTTTTCTTCATTTCCACAGCGGACACATTTTTAGTTTAGTTGAATATTTTGTGGTTAATGCAGAAGTTTCCTCCTACACCCACTTTACCCATCCAGCCCCCTTCAGCTGCTGCTCCCCTCTCTTATATATCTATGATTCTTGTCAGTGGTTTCCCAATGTGCCAAATATATCTCCCACCCCTGGGAATCACTGCCACATTAGCTTCCTGATAGATACTGACAGTCCCATTGTGTGAGGCAAGTCTAATGAAATGATGATGATGATGATATTGACTGCAGGCTGCTTGCCAGCCCTCCCCCTCCCCCTCCCACTTCTTTTTTCTCCACACAACATCAATACACACATGCAGCAAACAATTTATGTTTTATTATCAAAAGTAAAAATGTTCCTGCTTCTATTCTTTTTGGTTAAGGGCGATAATCCTGTGCTCCTCTCTCCTTTAAAAGGTGTTTATGTGCTAATGAAATCCGTGCATGCTCTCAAATTCAAGCCAAACGGCAGCCTCGCTTGACAACAGGGTGATAAGAGAATCAATTATCAAACCTTGGCGCCTTTCACTTCTAAAGTAATTATAATGGGTTAAACTTATCTAAATAGCTTGCTCTTATTGACTGCGCGCCCCCAGCTTGATTAATCCTGGCAGAAAGTAGAAAATTAATAGTGCAGAGACTGTAACTTGCTCGTCTCCATAGCTGGGGAGTGTAAACCTAATGTGGTGCTTGTTAAAATTGAAAGGCTGCTAGTAAATGTCTCTGCTGGACATTTTCTAAAGGAATAAGCGCAAGCCCTGGAGCAATTACAAAGCAGCTTACCAAGTTTCCCCATGGTGATTGCTACCACGCATGCTAGATGAACTAAAAAACCCCTCGGCAAAAGTGTTGGCGCTGTTTTCTGCACAATACCACACAGTGAACCATCATAGTTTTCCTCTTTTGAACAGGAACAATAGTGCGGGAAACGTGTGTCTGGCCATGCTGCTTAAATTAAAATGATAAACAGCAACAATAATAATAATAACGCAACAAAGGCCTGTCCAGGTATTTGGCTCCACTGCTTTGTCATCTTAACGCAGGTCTTTCTAATTCACTTAGCATTTTATCTCTACCTCCCAGAACAGCAGAGTACATTATGTCAGCAGAGAGCATGTATTTATTAGATGCTTTCATGCTACAAAAACTGACCTCTCGCAGATGCTCGGCATTAAGCAAGTAACCCTGACAGTAATGGCTTTTTATGTTTGTAGCTCTGGCTTTGCTTTCTGTGTCGAAATGCAGTGTACGTGTTCATGTGTGCATGTTTGTGTGTGTGTGTGGACACCAGAGAGGGGCCATTAATGTCTTCCTCACCAGCTCAAACTAGGAATCTGTGGTAAAAACGCCTGAACAAAAGGACGGTGCATTTCTTTGCAGCTTTAGCTGTAAATTCGTTGAGGGACTGAAGAAGTATAAATCTGAGAACCAGATCCAGATCAGTGATTGTGCAGTTTTCAGGCGTCAGCAAGCTGCTGCTGAAATACAGCGTTTATTTATCTGCTTCTGGAAGAAGCAAGCGTCAACATGTAAAGTATATTTCTAACTGGCATACAAGGTGACACGAGGAATCGCTGTGTACAATGAAAGGTTTAAGTGTGAATGAATGGTTTATTAGCATGCTGTTGATCACAGTGCATGATAAATGAAAGGGACATGAAGCCAAAGGCCTTCAACTTCATAAATAGCATAAAATAAGAAAATAACATAAAATAATGATAAGTAATCATAATAATAATGAGAATAAGTAATGCAAATAGTCAATACATTACAATTTGGCCAGTGATAAAATGGTAATCACCAGGGAGTTTTTAAATCAAAGAATTTATTGTGCTTTTATCTGAAAAGTTGTTCCAGCTACTGATATCATATTGCTTTTAAATGGAATTTGAAATAAAATGCTTATTTACTTAGAAGATTGAACACATGAGTTGTTTACATTTTTCTTGAAGCAATGATGAAGTCTTATATTCTAGCAGCAGCTATATTTGCATAAACTCCTCATGGCCACTTAAAGGACATCTCTTCATCCATCCGGACCTTGATTATTTGGGCCGAAGTACTCACACACACGCCCGCACTCAGTGCCATACACTCTCTTTATTTTGCTGGCCAGCTAATACCATTGTTTTTTTTTGTTTTTTTTGTTTTGTTTGCATTCACAAAGACTATCCAAAGACATTTTGGTTATTGTCAAATAGACACTCTCTGATTACGGACTGAGGAGGTTGTGGTGTTACAACCCCAGGACTGAGAAAAAGGACTCTACATAATATATTCACTTGTCTCCTGGTTAGAAGTGACTATTGATGGAAATATTTTTCTTCTTCTTGTCTTTGTTTACATTGTATCCCAGAGAAGTTTTAAGTTGTTCAGGTTGAAACATTTGCACTTAAAGTCGGTTAAGTTTCCTTTGATATATCAGTGTCAAGCTGATGTTTAAGAGGGTATGTTAAGGACAGATGTGCTCCAGTCCATCAATCCTTTAAAGTGCTGGACACCAATGGTAAATTGCCATCAGGCCCTAAATAAATTGTCCTCTGCTGTTATCCATATTGCTTCTCTCATTCTTTGGTGAGTAGACGTATTGGTTACATAGGCATCAGGAAATAGATATTTTTTATTTTGCTTCTTTTTATTCAGATTCAAGCTGAGTACGATTAAAAGTTGTTGGGGTTTGTTTTTACTTAGACTGAAGTTTGTATTCCTATCTACTGATATTAATTCATTGTTATCTTAATATAGCTTAAGGTGGGGTGCATGCATACCCATATGGAAACGATATATATATACATCTTATAAAGTCTGTATCTGTCTTATGTGAAACTTGTATGAAAAGCATACAAGAGTGAAAAACAGATATAAGATCTAATCTGATATTCCATTCTAGGCAAATTGACAGCAAATAAAACTAAGTACACTTTTAAAACTTTTTTCTTTTATTCATTTTTATTTGAATTCAATTCAATTTTATTTATATAGCGCCTAATCACAACAACAGTTGCCTCAAGGCGCTTTCTATTGTAAGGTAGACCCTACAATAGTACAGAACCCAACAATCATATGACCCCCTGTGAGCAAGCACTTTGGCGACAGTGGGAAGGAAAAACTCCCTTTTAACAGGAAGAAACCTCCAGCAGAACCAGGCTCAGGGAGGGGCGGCCATCTGCTGCGACCGGTTGGGGTGAGAGAAGGAAGACGGGATAAAGGACAGAAAAATGTTATAATGTAATGTGGTGAAATTATTATCAACCAGGTGGTTCATGAGACAATTATTTTAAAGTAGTCTGGTTTTAACATTAACAATGAAGAATTATAATAAAAATGTAATGCATCTAGGCTACGTCCACATGTACCCAGGTATTTTTGAAAACGCAGCTTTTTAGATGCAGGTGTCAGGTAAACTTTAACGTGTTCGTGAGAAAACCCTAGAGAAGAAATTAGGTCTCTTCAATGGGGCATTTCTTTTGAAACTTTTGACAATCACGTTTTCAATATTGTCTTGGCCATTAAACATTAACTCCAGGACAGTGTTTGGATTTTTCCACTTTTGCCGGAGTTCATTGTACACTTTCACACTGACTTCTTCAGTGTTCTCTAAGGACATTTTAAGCTTTTGGGACAAAATTTTAGCCCAAATCCTGTGGGTAAACCTGTTCATGATGGCTTTATCTGCCCCTGGAGGCAATTTCCTTGCCTCATTTGCGTTGCTTATAGCGTGCAGAACCAAATCTTTAGTGAAGCTTTCAACAACTTTTACGTACTCTTCTCGGTTTTTATATATAGTGAGTACTCTTTTTGGTAAGGCCAACAGGTGTTTTGTAAATGTTGGGACAGTAATATCGTCAAGCCGTTCGCTCAGATATAAAATCAAATACTTCTCCCTGCAGTTATGTGCTTTGCAAAGATTGGTGAAAATGTCCTTGTTGATATTGGTCAGCCTTTTTGGAGATAGATCCAAATCCCTCTCGTCAATCTGAGGCCAGATTTTTTCAAGCAGGCGATCGCTGATAGAGTTGGAGTTGTGGCACCGTGTGAAGTCCTTGTATTTAGACGAGGCTTTGCCTGCGGCCTCTGAAACTACCAACTGAATAACTTTGTAAACACACATCTTTTCTTCAGACAGATAATCAGATGCCAGAGTGACATCATAAGAACCTAAATCTGAATCAGACTTACGGACTGACCTATGTAGTGTTTTCTTCACAGGCTTTTCCAGGGGGGAAGCTTCTATGTTGTCCAAGTCTTTTGTATCAGCTGAGTAGTTTTTCTTCGGTTCTACTGTGGCTGCGGTGAGGGTTTGAGGAGGAAACCTCTGGGATGACACAGACGCTTCTTCCTCAGATGACTCACAGCTGAAACCTATTAAAATATCTGGATATATGCAAGGTGGTGCAGGTGCACGATGCAGTGTTAGAATTTCTCTGTTTTCACTGTCATCTGTGGATGTTTCATCAAGACTGCTCTCCTCTGCAGTCAAATGCAGCTTGAGGTTTTTTGAGTCTGAAGAGTCCTCCAGTCCTGGAGTTTCTGTTTCTTCATTATCACCGTGGTCATCTACAGAAATTTCTTTCAGGATGCTGTCCTTTGCTCCTGTTTCTTCTGTTTTCTCAGGGGACTCTGTGTGCACTGAGTGAAGAGAAGGCTCATTATTCTGCGTGGACACTGCATCTCCCTTCTCCACGGTTGTGTCCATTGCATCCACTAACATGGAACAAAGTTTCAACATGTCTTTCAGCAAAGTGGAAGGCAGCTCAGTGTTGCAGTACTCTGGGTTGAACTGCAGAGATTGCCACTGTGGTACAATTGTACCAAAAAAGTGGTCACTTAAGGACTTCCATGTTTCCACTGAGGTGTTACTGTGTGGAGTTGTCATGTTTAAGTTTGTATTACTATTTCTCTGACTCTGAAATGTAGAAGAGGAAATAAATTGTTGGCTGGTTGGAGTTGGACTAGGCATGTGTGCTCTTTGTAAACCAAATGCTTGAGAGTCTGGACGGCTCCTTTATATAGGTTTAAGCCCCGCCCACGTTCGGCTGCAGCCACTGTGACGTCATCCACTTTTCTTTGACGTTGAACCTTCAAAGGTTTGGGGGCGGGGTTTAAGCTAATCTCTGACACAGCTGCATGACATTTAAATGGCATAAACTATTAATTTAAATTACCCATTGTAAATGTTGTTCTTAAAGCAGACTGGTTAATAATAATTTCACCACATGATATTTTCAAATTATTTTGTATTTGCTTAAATAAATGCATAATTCAAAGACTGTAATTTTTCATTGTATATCAAATTACAATTGGACATTTTAGGTGTTCCCTAAATTTTAATGTAGGCATCAGGACATAGATATTTTTTATTTTGCTTCTTTTTATTCAGATTCAAGCTGAGTACGATTAAAAGTTGTTGGGGTTTGTTTTTACTTAGACTGAAGTTTGTATTCCTATCTACTGATATTAATTCATTGTTATCTTAATATAGCTTAAGGTGGGGTGCATGCATACCCATATGGAAACGATATATACATAAATCTTATAAAGTCTGTATCTGTCTTGTGTGAAACTTGTATGAAAAGCATACAAGAGTGAAAACAGATATAAGATCCCTTGAAAAATTATATACATGAAACTTGTATATTTTGGATACTTACTAAAACAATATATGAAAGTAATGAGAAAGTGGCCACCTTCATGAGTGAATCGCATAAGCCTTATATGATTCACTATATGAAGTAGGCCACATCTTATGCAAGTCTTTTATAAGTTTTTTCTATTTCTTTTCCATATGGGTATACTTGAGCTTGTATGTATACTTTTTACCCTGTGTGAATAAATTCAAACTTCTGCACCCAATTCTTCCTTTTTAAAGTCATTAAAATGTATACTGTAAAGTTAGAGAAATCATTAAAAGCCCCAAACTACAATATAATATTCATAATCATTATAAGAGCCTCTAAACTTCTCACCACATCTGTATGAAACTCCTGGCACTATTTTTGGTGATCCCAGCATCTGTTGACAAGTTTGGGGCGGACATCATAGTAATTTAACCTTAGTTATGGTTCATACTAGGTTTTGCAATATTATTTTATAATTTTACACATTTGACTTTCTTATATATTTCATTATTTTACTATCACTTACCACACTTTATATTTTATCAAAACATTTCTTTCTTATAGCATTTTGTGAGCTGATTTTGGTCCAACTGTAATTATTACAAAAGGACATCTTAACTGTATAATCAGTGTGTTGTTTATACAGTTAAGATGTCCACAACCAACAATGAAAAGAATAAAAATAAACCTTTGAACCTCTCAAGGCGCACCCTTGTAGTTTGATCAGGTGCTTGTCGGTTTACAGAACTTCTCTGAATGGCTGACACCCTTACCAAACGCCGGGTAACTTTACAGTTCTTAATCATACTTGCCCCTTAAAAACCCTCAATAAAATCTGAAATTCAAGTTGGTCTCAGCTGCTCTCCACTCTGGATTCTTTAATAATTGAGATTTCAGCGGTGACTCTGTCTGATCTCAGTTGCCACGCACTCGCCTTCTCCATACTTTGCTCAGACATAAGCGCTCTTTCAGACTCATTGAGTCTACCTGCAGGTTTCCTGGAATCAAAATGAAAGTAGAGAACAAAAATCACTCAAGAAATCTCATCCTCGTCACCAAGATTGTTGTGGAAAAATACACTGAGCATCGACCCAAACTGACTCAGATTTATCGAAAGAAACTTCAAACCTCTGCAAAAGGATCAACACAGCACCAACGGGGTTCGTACCAGCACTGACAAACAGGCAAAATAATAACAGCTCCTCTATAGCCATACAGATACAGTGAAAATGAAAGTGTTTTTGAATTTTATTTTCTGTAAATCATTTGATTTATTTAATAAATTAAATATTATATTTTAGAGGCCGTTCTAATCTGATATTCCATTCTAGGCAAATTGACAGCAAATAAAACTAAGTACACTTTTAAAACTTTTTTTTAAATTCATTTTTATTTGAATTCAATTCAATTTTATTTATATAGCGCCTAATCACAACAACAGTTGCCTCAAGGCGCTTTCTATTGTAAGGTAGACCCTACAATAGTACAGAACCCAACAATCATATGACCCCCTGTGAGCAAGCACTTTGGCGACAGTGGGAAGGAAAAACTCCCTTTTAACAGGAAGAAACCTCCAGCAGAACCAGGCTCAGGGAGGGGCGGCCATCTGCTGCGACCGGTTGGGGTGAGAGAAGGAAGACCGAATAAAGGACAGAAAAATGTTATAATGTAATGTGGTGAAATTATTATCAACCAGGTGGTTCATGAGACAATTATTTTAAAGTAGTCTGGTTTTAACATTAACAATGAAGAATTATAATAAAAATGTAATGCATCTAGGCTACGTCCACATGTACCCAGGTATTTTTGAAAACACAGCTTTTTAGATGCAGGTGTCAGGTAAACTTTAACGTGCTCGTGAGAAAACCCTAGAGAAGAAATTAGGTCTCTTCAATGGGGCATTTCTTTTGAAACTTTTGACAATCACGTTTTCAATATTGTCTTGGCCATTAAACATTAACTCCAGGACAGTGTTTGGATTTTTCCACTTTTGCCGGAGTTCATTGTACACTTTCACACTGACTTCTTCAGTGTTCTCTAAGGACATTTTAAGCTTTTGGGACAAAATTTTAGCCCAAATCCTGTGGGTAAACCTGTTCATGATGGCTTTATCTGCCCCTGGAGGCAATTTCCTTGCCTCATTTGCGTTGCTTATAGCGTGCAGAACCAAATCTTTAGTGAAGCTTTCAACAACTTTTACGTACTCTTCTCGGTTTTTATATATAGTGAGTACTCTTTTTGGTAAGGCCAACAGGTGTTTTGTAAATGTTGGGACAGTAATATCGTCAAGCTGTTCCCTCAGACATAAAATCAAATACTTCTCCTTGCAGTTATGTGCTTTGCAAAGATTGGTGAAAATGTCCTTGTTGATATTGGTCAGCCTTTTTGGAGATAGATCCAAATCCCTCTCGTCAATCTGAGGCCAGATTTTTTCAAGCAGGCGATCGCTGATAGAGTCGGAGTTGTGGCACCGTGTGAAGTCCTTGTATTTAGACGAGGCTTTGCCTGCGGCCTCTGAAACTACCAACTGAATAACTTTATAAACACAAATCTTTTCTTCAGACAGATAATCAGATGCCAGAGTGACATCATAAGAACCAAAATCTGAATCAGACTTATGGACTGACCTATGTAGTGTTTTCTTCACAGGCTTTTCCAGGGGGGAAGCTTCTATGTTGTCCAAGTCTTTTGAGTAGTTTTTCTTCAAAAAGCTCTTCTTCGGTTCCACTGTGGCTGCGGTGAGGGTTTGAGGAAGAAACATCTGGGACGACACAGACGCTTCTTCCTCAGATGAATCACTAAAACCAATAAAAACATTTAGATATATGTTAGGTGGCGTTGGTGCACGATGCAGTGATATTTCACTGTCAGCTGTGGATGTTTTATCAAGACTGCTCTCCTCTGCAGTCAAATGCAGCTTGAGGTTTTTTGAGTCTGAAGAGTCCTCCAGTCCTGGAGTTTCTGTTTCTTCATTATCACCGTGGTCATCTACAGAAATTTCTTTCAGGATGCTGTCCTTTGCTCCTGTTTCTTCTGTTTTCTCAGGGGACTCTGTGTCCACTGAGTGAAGACAGGCCTCATCAGTCTGCGTGGACACTGGATCTCCCTTCTCCACGGTTGTGTCCATTGCGTCCTCTAACATGGAACAAAGTTTCAACATGTCTTTCAGCAAAGTGGAAGGCAGCTCAGTGTTGCAGTACTCTGGGTTGAACTGCAGAGATTGCCACTGTGGTACAATTGTACCAAAAAAGTGGTCACTTAAGGACTTCCATGTTTCCACTGAGGTGTTACTGTGTGGAGTTGTCATGTTTAAGTTTGTATTACTATTTCTCTGACTCTGAAATGTAGAAGAGGAAATAAATTGTTGGCTGGTTGGAGTTGGACTAGGCATGTGTGCTCTTTGTAAACCAAATGCTTGGGAGTCTGGACGGCTCCTTTATATAGGTTTAAGCCCCGCCCACGTTCGGCTGCAGCCACTGTGACGTCATCCACTTTTCTTTGACGTTGAACCTTCAAAGGTTTGGGGGCGGGGTTTAACTAATACCTTATAAGTTTAAAGTCACAGTCATCTAACAACAGAAAAAATACTGATTGTCTAAGAGAAAAAAATGCATAACTAAAAATGTTTTCCATCTTTTACATCAGCAAACAGAATTCTTACTGAGCATCTTATTGTTTGGTTTAATTACTAATGCAGGAATGTTGCTCTTGCAGCCCTGTGATGCGGTTCTTATAGTCTGCTTGGAGCTGAATGCTTTCTAATATGACATGCTGATGTTTAGCAGGTTGAATGCTTACCATCCCTAAAATGCAAAGACTGAGCAGGATTTTAAGAAGTTTTTGTATCATTAAAAAAATATACATGTGAATGTTGACAGCTTACGACAATTACTGCTACATCCCATAGCTTGCCTTTTAGTCCTAAACATAAAGCATAGCAGAACCTACTGGGAACATTAGTAATATTTGCATTTGCGTATGTGTTAAACTTTTCTGTTGTTTCCTTGGAAACGTGTGATTTTTTTAAAAACTTGTTATACACATTTCAGTATTTTCATAATTAAGAAAACTGAATTTCTTTTCCATTTTCACTGTTTCCTAATTTTTTTTTACATGAAATAAACTGTAAAATCAGAATTAAATTGCAATCCTTATTTGTATTTTTATTATTTCAGTATAAAGAATAAAACATTATTCTCAGAATTTATTAGAGTAAAGCCTGACTTCCTGTCTTACATCACAATCCAGCTTACAGCCTGCATAGACACACGATCAGGGTGAGCTCTTGTGGATCTGGAGACTGACAGGATAACTGATGACTGATGAGGGGAATAACAGCGCCGAGCAAGTTTATTTCAAATTATTTGATAAGAGCTGCTGCACTACAGAGATATTCAAATTTATATGCATTAATCTACTCGGTGAGCTCATGCTCTTTATAGAGCTGATGATCTCTCCCATCACAGTTTGATCATAGAGATAGTTTTTTTCATCTTCGGTCTCTCCTATCTGCTCTGGCAGAGCTATACTGAAATGAAATCAGCCATGATGTGAATAAACTAAGAATTCTACAGACATTTCTCAGTCAAGTTGATGTTACAGAAGGTGACAGGACAGGATCTTAAACTGTAGCACCGTGCTCTTTGGCAAAGCATGACAACTGATACTGTGTTTGCAGAAGGCAGTAATGCAGCAGTAATGCAGCAATTCTCCAATTTTTGTAATTTTAAGCCACAAAATGTATATAATATGTAATTGAAATACAAATTATCCACAATTCAAAATCCTCAGCATTAGTCAAACAGCACTGCAAACTAAATCCCTCTATCTTCATGGTGCATGGGTTGGTCATTTGCAAAAGAAGCCTTAACTGGACTACAGCACATTTTTTTAAATTACGATTGTCAAAATGTGACCTCACGCTTAATTTGGTGAATCTCAGCATGAATAAAACATCCCCAGACAAACTTTGAAAGGCCACAAACCTTAAATATCATAAGTCACTTTATTTAAGAACAGCAAACAACAAGTGCAAACAACGACACCAGACATGATTTGAAACTGACAACCCAAGAGATTCAAATGATTTCAACTAAATGAAACTATCACTAAAAACAATTAAGCAAACACACGGCACGTGACAAGCTTGAAACTGGGTGTGACGTCCTGTCTTATTTCAGTCTTTCCTGTTCTCCACACTGTCTGGTTTCCTAATCTGAAAATGTCAGTGAGAAAGAGGACATTTTTAGTCATGAGTCAAGTCCTGCTGGTGAGGTAGACTACGTGATCTGGAGGTGGAAGAGGCTGTTTCCGACTTTCAACTGTGCACACAGAGCAGAATCCCTTGTTTTCACAACCAGCTGGCTCATGGAGGTGTTACCAGTCACACTGCTCATGTTGAGACATGACCTGGGCTTCTCTTGTTTGACTTGCCTCACAAGAAAGTGGCTAGATTAAGTTAAAAGTATATATCTGCTGGGAGACTTTTCCCCCTTCATGTGCTTAACCTGCTTCCCCACAATGCATCGCATATGTCATGATTTATATTTTATAACCACCATGGATTCAGACTACTTGCCCCTGGGTTTTGCGCCCTTAATAAACCCGGTTATTTAAGAATATTTAATATTATGCTAAAATAATGAAGGCCAACAAACATATTTTGCAAAAGCTCACAGGCAGGAAACATCTTATTTGAAATTACACCAAAATATCGTCCTCATTAGGTCCCCCTGCCCTGAAGCACCCAGATTTAAAGCTTAAAGCCTCTCCGCCCATAATCTTATTACTTTACAAATAATCAGACCTCAAAAGACACAGATGATGAAACCCTGCTACCACAGAGGGATGCACCTCCCGCTCCTCCTCCTCTTCACTATCATCATCATCCTCATGAGCGGAAGTCCTGGGAAACCAAAGCCACAGGAAACGCGGCATGATCCGAGCCGCCTGCTAACTAATCACCTAACTAACCAGCACAGGTGTCAGTCCCACCCTGACTGTCGCACTCGGGGAAGCATGGGAGGCTCTCCGAGCGTCGAGATACCAGGTGGAGGCAAAGAGGGATACCACGTCCTCAGGGTAAGAGAACATTTTAATGTGGACGTACGGACTGTGACCTCCTGTTAGCCCGCGGAGGAGCAGCTAACGATAGGATAGAAGGGTTATTTTTCCTTTAGAGGAAGCGACCTCTACTACTGGCTAAATGCTGATGCTAGTAGAGACTTGTGTTTGACACAGACCCCGAGGAGGACTCAGACACACCCAGAAATCTCTTCACATAGCTCGTTAGTCTTTATTGTAAACGGCTAGCTGTCCCCGCCTTTGAATGGAAGCTCCTGCTACGCCCACTCTCTAGCACCAACCGCTGATGTGTGAGCTTGCTAATAGCCTCTCGGTCTACACTGTTTAAATGATATATATCCATATTAGAAACTGGACACGGTTAATTGTCATTCAGACGTGCAGTTTGTGAGACAATCAGCAGATGTCCCCTCACTCCCCAGCAGACTGGATGATGCCAGAATAACCGGTGTGGCTGCTATACGTGATTTATGGAAATGGGTGTGTGTGACTGTTTTCATTTGAAAACGTTATACTCCACCAGTCAGTCCAAGCTTTTAAAGAGTTTCATCACCAGATTACACGCAGGGAAAATGGGCCACACTAAAAGTAAAATGCTAAATGTTTGCATTTTGTGCTTCAAAGATCTGTGTCCAATCAGACCCACTGATCAAGGATCATTAAGAAAAAAGGATCACTTTGAACATAATTCATTCACAGTGGGTCATTAGCTCAGTTTGTTTTAGAAAAGCCTTTAAAAATTCTTAAAAAGATACTTTAAATACAATTCAGGGACACGAAGTTGCAATAAGACAACAACAACTCATAAAAACACTTGCCCCAACAAACAGGTGATCAGCTCTAGGCGTACCTAGATGATGGTGGGAAGGATACTAAGAAAGGGAGGAAGGAAAATAAACACCTGGGGAGTGGAGATAAGAAAGAGTGCATCACAGGCAGTCCCACACCAGCCCTGAACCTATAGCGGCATAGCAAAGGGATGGTTTTAGTGGTTTTATCAAAAAAAGGCCAGTTTGAAGCTAATGTTAAATGTAGAGAGGATGCCTGTCTCTTAAATCCAAACCGTGAAAAGAAAGAGAGCGGCCTGATACCTGAAGGCTTGGCCTCCTATTCTACTTTGGAAACTTTTGGTATCAGAAGTAACCCAGCCATCTGAGAGTGAAGTGCTCTGTTAGGTTATTATGGTAATATGAGGTCCTTAAAAGACAATATGCCCTGAAGATTCAAGACTTTGTACGTGAGAAGGAGTAAAATAACCAGTTAAGGCTAGTTTCCAAGAAGGAGACTAATGAGTCTTCTTGGAAACCTCACTTGACACACTAGTCTTAAACCAGTGAGAGGAATGTTAAACTACACAGGAGTGTTTGCCAAAACAGAGATGTACAGGTTTTCATTGAATGCTGCTCGTCCTTTGTGACAAGGACCTGTGTGCAGATATTTAAAAGACTGGCATTAACCTGCTTTACTTGAAAACCTTCTGACCGCCTTCTAATCTGTAGGTGCAAGAGAATTCTCCCGGTCGCCGTGCGGGACTGGAGCCATTCTTTGATTTTATCATCTCAATCTGCGACACTCGGCTGGTGAGTTTCCGGTTAGGTCAGTGTTAGTCACGGATATTCCTAGGAATCATTTGGATATACTGGTTTCTTTACAGAACAGGGACAATGACACCCTGAAAGAGCTGCTGAAGATGAACGTGGAGAAGCCCGTCAAGATGTTGTTGTATAGCAGCAAGACGCTGGCAGTGCGGGAGACGACGGTCACGCCCAGCAACATGTGGGGCGGCCAGGGGCTTCTGGGAGTCAGCATTCGCTTCTGCAGCTTCGAGGGAGCCAATGAAAATGTTTGGCATGTCTTGGTGAGTGTTAGGTTCTGTCTGAGGCTGCTTTTTTTGGGGGGGTGTTCTTATTTATTTCTGTGATCTCATGTGTTGATAGCTGCATGTTTTTGAGTCCAGGAAGTGGAGCCGAATTCTCCTGCATCCCTGGCAGGTTTGAGGCCGCATGCAGACTACATTATAGGAGTGGACACCGCCATGACTGAGGTGCCTGCTTAAGATTTTATTTTTATTTTTTAATGCAGGAATTAAACCAGGAACAAGTTAACCTGATGTGTATTTTTGTGGTTTTTAAGCAGAGCGAAGATCTGTTTTCCCTCATTGAAACACATGAAGGGAAGGAGCTAAAGCTCTACGTTTACAACACAGACGCAGACAACTGCCGCGAGGTGGTCATCACCCCAAACTCTGACTGGGGTGGAGAAGGCAGGTATGACAGTCACTAAAAAAAAAATGATCCACACAGTTTCTGTTGCTGGTTAAAATCTGTGAGCTTTCTTGATATTACGTAAGAGAGGAGTTTACAGTCAATCCTGCTAGTTTATTTAAGTGCAGAATTTGTTCTAGGCTATGTTTTTATTTTCATTTCTGGATTTAAAAACTGTGTTTGATATATAAGTGCTGAATGCAAAGCCATATGCTGCCTTTGTTAGTGTGGTTGTTGGTGCCAGATGGGCTAATGAGTATTTCTGAAACTTCTGTTGATGTCAGAGGTCAGAGGAGAATGGTCAGCCTGCTTCAAGCTGATAGCAAGGCATCAATAACTCAAATAAGCTAAGAACACAAACTCTTTAGACATTAGACACTATAGGATTTGAAAAAGATTCCCATTATTGAGTCAGTTCTGCTGCAACATTCAGATGATAGGGTCAAAACTTGGTGTAAACAACACAAAAGCATGGATTCATCCTGCCGTTTGGCACACTTTAAGTACCAACGAACCTTTTTTTTTTTTTCCGTTAATGCTATGGCCTGTCGTTGTTGACCATATCCATCCCTGTAAGTCTACCCATCCTCTGTGACACGTAACAAAGCTCACATCATCTTAAACTGGTTTCTTGAACATGACAATGAGTTCCCCGCACTTAAATGACCTCCAGAGTTTCAGAGCTCAATCCAAAGTGGTGGAACGGGAGATTCTCATCATGGTTATGCAGCAAATCTACAGCAACTGTTTGGTGCTATCATGTTAATATGGAGCAGAGTGTCTGAGGAATGTTTTCAGTGCTTTTTTTTGAATCTGTGCCATGAAGATTTAAGGCAATTATAATGGCAGAAGTGGGTTCAACCCAGTACTAAGAAAGTGATGGAGTATACTTCTGCTACACATGTAGAAAGTTATGAATCATTCCACCAAGAAAAATGATACCCCTACGTTTAGGTGTATCTTGAGTTTCAGTGGGTTTGATTGTTGAAAAAGTTCTACTGTAATTTGAGTGTCAGGTTTTTCTTTTACAATGTTTCTGATGCTGCCCCTTCACAGTATTGCTCTATTTCTGCCATGCAGTCTAGGCTGTGGGATTGGCTACGGTTACCTGCACAGGATACCTACCCTGCCATTTGCTGAGGGTAAGAAGATCAGTTTACCAGTACAGACTCATTACGAACCACCTCCTTCACCAAAAGATGGCTTCACAGAGGTAAGTTGGCATCTTTAATAACTGAGTTTCATTTTGATGCTGTCTGGCTTCCAGCTTTTGTTAAAATGTACAAAACACTGTTGGTTACCAGGTCCACCTCTCTGCCGTCGTTCCAACTGTTCCAATTGCTGTGTCGTCTTCTGCTTCGACGGGATTGGAGCAAGGTCTCGCTAGCTTGTCCGTCAGCTCAAACCCAACATCGGTCCTGAGCAGTCATACAGGTACACTGTCCTCTCTGACTCTTTAGCATTTACAATTTGAGCTGATCTGAGGATGAAATCTCACGGAAATTAATTAGTAGTTCAAATGAAACCTAAGTGGAATAACAGAACAACAAGAGTTAAAGGCATTTAGAAACCTATAATATCTCCTCCTTGTTGTTGCTTTCTCATGTAATAAAACATATGATTATATAATTTCAGGAGTTCCTGCTGTCCCGCTGCACAACCAAGTACCCCTCTCACAAACTGTTCCACTGTCTGTCAGTCCTGCTCCAACGCTACCAGGTTGGTTAAATTACATTGGGTGTTCATAGCTCCCCAGTTTTTGTGCCAAGTACAGTCTGTAAAATTCATACTTTATGATCCATGATGCGAGTCTGCTACACCTGTCTATTTTTTCTCCCTTTTCTTTTTGTTGCATAGGCGTAATGCCCCTACCTGGAGGTCTTTCACCTTTTCCTAATCTACCAAACCTAAATGTCTCATTGCCAGATGTGAGTCATGCATTGCCACCGGGAGTTGGAATACAGCCCGCAGGTATAAATGTGTTCTGTCAAGCATGCTTGGGTTCGGATGTAAAGGCTAACGCTGATATTTTGCTTTCTTACTATCCAATGCAAATTAGAAATGTATTGTAAAGACGTACAGTGTAACGACCACAGGCAGCTGAGAATAGTCCAGCTAAATACAGTTTATTACTACTGAGTGACTTTGATGGAACACGCCCAGCTTAGTAACATTTTAGCTTTTAAAAGTGTGATGGCAGGCTCGCTGTTTTTGGTGTTCCCAACATTTGTTTATAGAAACAAATGTTTAAGGGTTTATTTTTAATATTGAGATAGCAGCGATTTAGTGAAACTTGGCTATAGGATTTAGATTGACTGACTTTTAAGTGTCCTTGAAAATTCTGGAACAGGTTTGACTTATTAACATCACTCCTTCTCCCATTTCTAGTCTTGACATGATCTTTTCATAACACAGTTAAGTGACAGAGACATTGTGCAAAGATGTATCCAACAGTTCAACCTGGTAAATTCTAACGGTTGGAAGAGGAAACAAGTATTTAAAAAAAGAAAAACAGGTTTTCTTCTTTTACAGTTCTGTAAACATTTCTATTTTTGCCTCCATTGTTTGTGTCCATTCATATTTTTCCTCTAGGCTTTGACACATACTTCAGATGTGTCATGTTGACTAGTGTATTATGTCATTTTACTGGATCCTCTGATTAATTGGTTATTAAATGTGGGTTATCTATGTCTACGTGGTTATAACATTCAAACACAGCATCAGGGTCAAGTCTGGATTCAGTATCTTGCCCAAGGATAAACTGACAAGTGGATTGAAAGAGCCAGGGATCGAGCCACCAAACATCTGATTGGCAGACAACCAGCTTCACCTCTGACCCCTGTGTAAACTGTTTCGAACTAGCCAAAATGTTCTTGAGACTTGACAGATGACAAAAGTAAAACTGAGTATAGTGTGGGTATAAGACATCCTCCTAGAAAAGCTTCAACTAGTCTTTGCATTGAATGTTTAGTCTTTAGAATACTATTCTTCCAAAAGATATTCCCTCATTTGGGACTCATGATAGAGAGAACTAAAGTCAATTAAAAATCTCCCCGAGGTGTCCAATTAGTTTGAAATGTGAGGATACAATTCTCATTGTTATCATTTCCATAAGCATGTTATTGACCCCTTGAGCCATGTAGATGGATAATGTCATCATAGAAGAGTCTACTACCATCGTGATCAATCTTTTTAATTGTCCCCCGTGGCATACTAGAATCCATAACTGGAAGGGTCAAACATTTCCTTTACTTTTCCTCCCATCCACATGTTTGCAACTGCAGTCTAAAGGACCTTTAACTCTTTTACCTTATAAAGGGATAGCTGCAGATCAGTGTAGCAGATCATCAACTAATCTGAAGGTTGGTGGCTCGATCTGTAAGCCATAGTATCCTTGGACAAGATACCGAACTCAAAGTTATTCTCAAGATTTACTGAGAATCAATCCCCTTATCATAAAGATGACATCTGATAACCACCCTGTATCCTTAATGATGAGTTGACACCACAGTATATATCCATTAAGATGTGGTTTGACAACCAAGGCAGAAATCACCCTCACTAACTTTTGATGCACACAAAGAAATTTCGTTTTTGGAAGCAAACCTGAAATGACCGAAAGTGTTTGGTTCAGAAAAGGGTTACCCCTGGTAGGCGTCCAAGGGTGAAAGGGTTAAACCAATTACTAAGTCGATCATTTTAAATCATGTGAAATTTGCTTAGTGTTTATATTTAAACTAAAGTTGTGGAAGAGTAACTTACCTTTAATATTCAAATGCATTGTTGCACAGAAACTGGATTCTGACTCACACCTCATTGAAAGTGCTTTACAAAGGCATCTTTCCAGGATTGGTTGAAATGGAAGCAAACACCGTCTGAGCCTTTTCTTTAATACTGAGTGTCGTCTCCAGGCAGGAAAAGTAGAAGTGTAGTGTCCAAGAGCTAATGTTGTTAAAGTAAAATTACAATTTTGCTAACTGAAGGGTTTTGTGTCATCTTCTGCAGGTCTTCCACCTCTTTCAGCAATTTACCTGCCGGGTGCTGCCCCCAGTGCAACTCCTCCCCTATCCAACTTTGTTTCACCCCCAGTCTTTGCCAGTACTTCGCCTGCTTCCACTATGCTAATGAACAGTTTTCATGCCAAAACCCCCAACTCCCCATCAGTGACCACCTCTGGATCAATAAATATTACAATGTCTGCAGACTCATCTTAACAGAAAGCAAAAATTGAAGATGTTGGCATGCTCTCTGTAGAGTCTTTACACAGTGTAATCTGACCATTCACCCCAGCACTCGGCTGACAAATTCCACGTGCAAACAGACCATCAGGATTGTTGTGCGAGCTCGGCTGCAAGAATGGAACTGGTATTAAATGCAGGGCATCCAGTTTGTCCTGGAAATGGTGTGTCAGAAGAAAAGCCCTGCGTCTGAAGGCAGTTAAAGGAACTTTGAGAGCATTTTGGAGTTTAAGTTGTTCTGTAATAGAGGACATTTAAATTCTTTTTAAAATATGGAACATGGGTTATTCAAATTGTGCAAATCAGCATCTTCGCATCTTCAAGGATTACACTACTTAACGGGAGGGCTCAACTATAACTTATACTACTGGGGATCTTCCATTAGAAAACAAGGCTTGCTGGCTGCAGGATTGCAGACATTGTTTTCTTGTATTGTATGAAATTATTTGTAAAGTGAAATATTGTTACCTTGATTAAACTGATGTATTTTCTCAATGTTAGCCTCTGGTTTTTCTCATCTGTTGTGAATCTTACCTGCATCCTAGTATGTAATGTAATACTAAACATAACCAGAGGGTGTCAGTATAATCACAGACATAATGGTAGGTAGAGCACACCTGAAAATTTACAGTGAATAAGCACTAAATTATCTTTTTATAGATGCAATGAGAGTGGATTATGTGCACTAAGATCAATGGGGAGAAAAAAAGTTTCCTGGTATTTATTCACTCTTAGCAGAACTGTACAATTTGTACCCGAAGTGGAACATAAAGCCCTTGAAAAGTAAGAGCAACAAAGCAGCAAAATGAAACCACTCCAGGAAACTACTCTTAAATTGGGAAAAATTTGAACTCTTTGTACACATTACTGCTGCAGCTCAAAATTTGAAAATTCACCTGTACAGCATATACAGTTTCCAATTTATCTGTTAATATTCCTGCATAGGGTTTTTTTTTTAATACAATTTAATTTTTCTACATTTGGTTATTTTGTGCATTAAACGTAAGTATGCTGCCCCAATCTACATGACACTAGTTGCCACTTGTATGCTACACATTACATTCTCATGGCTAAGTAACTCAAATTAAAGCCTAAAATTTGTGGAAAAACAAAAAACATAACCAAAACAATTACCCAATCAATGGTGAAATCTTTGTAGTTCTACTTAACAATGACTGTCTTCTCACAGTAAATTAACTTCTAGCAGCTGAATCATTTGCACCCTGGCAGGACCACATTATTTAATCTAAATGGTGGCCTGCCAAAGTCTCCCTTCAGCCCTTTAAGGCCATGTCCATCAGCAAGATCCGAACCGAGTGTCCAGTCACATTTTCTTCAAGGTATGTAGTCAGTTTCAGTGCTTTTTTTTTTTGTTAGACCTTCAACGAGATCCATTTACCCATGTCCTTTACCCGTCCCTTTACTGTCCCTCCAACTGATCAAGCCCTGGTAAACAAGTAGAAGCCTGGCACAGGTCAGAGGAGGCCAGGTGATGCCCCCCACCTGAGCCCGTTCCTTCCATCGCTGGCTGTTCCTCCTCTTACGAGCCCAAGCCTCTGAAGAGCTCTGCAGGTGCAACTTCAGTCATCAAGTTTTAAATTTTTATGCGCATTTTTGTTTTTTTGTCACAATTCAAAATTGTCAATATGAGATGTTGCTGGAGGAGGCTGGACTTGAGACCGCAGCACTCATTTGCAGATTTCCAGAGGAGCTTGATCTCCGGATGTGAGGGAGCAAGTAGGGGTCACTTCCCAGCTGGTGAACGTCGATCCGGTCCTCCTTCCTGTATGCCAGGCACCGCCGTATGAAAGCCTGAAAGTTGAAGAATGTATTCAAAATTAACAAGTCATAATGTGTGATGATATTTAAGACAGCAACCGTGTGCAAGTTCTGCTACCTTTGCTTCGTTACTGGAAACTGGCTTCACAGGGAACTGAACGTCGGTAGCTTTGAGTATGGTGTTCTCCTGCAGGATATCTTGTTGTGACTGATTGTGGCCAAAAGGCTGGAAAGAAGGACAACTTTATCATCAGGCATAAATTAACATAAACACTGCTAGAAGACCAGCCATCGTCCTTACCTTCCTTCCATACAGACACTGGAAAAAGATGACACCCACAGACCACACATCCACCTTGTTGGAGATCTTTGGAGGTTCTTTACCAACCACAAAACACTCAGGAGGCAAGTACCTGATGTCACAATATGCATAAATCAAAGGACAAGATTGGCACACACATTTATGGTCAGTACCGTTTTTACAATTTTAAGTTACTTATAGATTACTACAACTACAAATAGTAGTAGTAATAGTACTGTTACTACAAATGGGTGCCTATTTTATGCTACTTTTTTCTTTCCATTATACCTTGCTGAAATAAATAAAATCATGCCAGGTATCTATACTGATATGAACTGGGTAATATGTTAGGAACAAAAGGACGCCACATCCTTTGATGGAAATGAAAATTATTAACAATACAGAGAATTCAAAGACAGCCCAAAATCAAAGTGAAAAACCGATGCAGCAGGCTAGTCCAAAATTTCATCACACATCACAACTCAAAATGACACTCCGTAGTTTGTATGGTCCTATGTGCTTGTATGCATGTCTGGCAAAGTCGGGGATGCTCCTAATGGGATGCTATCCTGGGGAATATCCTCCCAGATCTGGACCAGGGCATCACTGAGCTCCTGGACAGTATGAGATGCAACCTGGTGGTGTTGGATGGATGGAAACAATGTCCTAGAGGTGTTCTATTAGATTTAGGTCTGGCAAGTGTGAAAACCAGCCAGTGGTATCGGTTCCTTCATTTTCCAGGAACTGGCTGCATACTCTCGCCACATGAGGCCGGTCATTGTCACGCACCAGGAAGAGCCCAGGACCCATTGCGCAAGCATACAGTCTGACACTGGTTCCGAGGATTTCATCCTGATGGCTAACCTGTAGCGTTTTGTCCAGTTTCCTCAAAGGATGCTCTACACAGCATGTCAAAATATGCCAAGTTTTCAGCTACAGCTAAAATATAGCTCTATTCTCTTTGTTAATAGCCAACAGAATTATCTCTTAATGCGTTGACACAACACTGCCACTGAAAGACACCGAATTCAACATTTATCCCAGGAGTTAATGCCTTTATGCTTGAGCAATTCAATGACTGGTATGAAGAAGCTGACACAAAAGTATTCCTCTAAAAATGTGAGTTACAAGGAGAGAACTGAAAATGAGTACTTAAAAGCACTTAACGCACTCTTAAACTTGGTTCCACCAGGACCATCATCGACATTTAAGGCGTTTCAGGACTGTAACGATGTTAAACACTCAATGTAAGCGTCTACTTCACAAACAGCTTTTGACACTTTCACAAGAGCACAAAACTAAATGCGGGATCTTTGTTTATAAAGAAGTACGCCTATAATATGTTACTGCTACTTTTCAGTAATCATCAATCAACATTTAAAGACAATTTTAAATGTCTGAATGTGATTTAGGAGCATTTCTTCTCACCAGTAGGTTCCTGCACCCTGTGATGTCAGGTCCATCCCATCTACGCCGTAGTTGTCATCATCCATAATTTTGGAAAGACCAAAGTCAGTGATTTTAATTTCCCCACAGGCTGTGCCATCCACCAACAAGATATTACCTTCAAATCAAAACACATTAGGTCAGCACTACAGCAGTAATCACGCTCAATCAGAATCAGAATACTTTATTAATTCCAGGGGGGGAAACTGTTTAAGACTGATCCGTTGTTCAGAAGGGGGTGTTTACCTGGTTTAAGGTCATAATGGATGATGGGAGGTTTGATTTCATTCAGGTATTTTAGTGCATTTACAATCTGCATGACTATGGACCGTGCCTCCTTCTCAGACATTAATTTATGCTGCTTCAAGTAGAAATCCAGGTCGTTGCCCTCGCAGTACTCCATAACGGTGCAAAACCTGTTGGACGGATAAATTAAGTAAGAATTACTTAGTGCATTTTTTTGACACCTTTCACATGCTATAAAATGTGCAGAGTGACTGACGTGTCTGTGTCCAGTGAGAAGTAATCATAAAGTTTCACAATCCTGGGATGGTCCAACTCCTTGTGTATTCTGTACTCTCGACATGCATGCCTGTAGAAAAGGATGATATTTATCATACCATTAGCAACCAAAGCAGGAAGGTGCTGTGCTCCCTTATAATACAAACATATTCACACAGACTAACATACTTGTGATAGTTCTCTTTTTTTTCTTCTCTCCAGTTTTTGTTAAGTTGGTGGATTTTCACAGCAGCGTATCGTTGTTCAATCAAGTCAAAAGCCTGAACGACACAGTGACAGTTAGAATAAACCTGCACAGCAACACTTATTGAGAGTATTTTTCCATGTTTAATGACTTACCTTGTAAACTTCACTAAAGCCTCCTCTGCCTAGAAGATGCAGGAGCAGGTATCTTTCATTCAACGTTGGGTGATCTTTAAATCTTTAGATTGGAGAAAAAATAATAATAATAAAAGGAGGGAGGAGTAAAATTAAAATTTGGACCTATGTGAATCACAAATTAATAAAAAATTAGCTTTGCTAGATCAATTTATTTTAGGTTCAGTACTACAAAGACGAGCAAAGAGTCACATTATGCTGCTTATTAAAAACTTAACGGCAAGTCTTGCATAACAGTTGAAAGTGTCAAATTTCAGCTCCAAATACTGCACAGATAAATAATTTCACCCAGCTTCTGCAACGTTTTAAGAGGTCATTTTTCTGACTACAGGTGTAATCATGAACTGCTGCACACGACGGTTTACAGTAGAGTTCAGCGAGTGAGATAAAGGAGCAGCATACTGCATTATAGCTGATATACAGACATGAATAAATGAGGGGGGAAAAAAACAAAGAAATTCTGTTGCTTCTAGCACCTTCTCATTTTAGCTATGGCCGTCTGTGTAAGACAAGTAAGATGTTTTGGTTATAAAAGTCCAAATTTTAGCTGCTCAAACACTGTTTAGATGTTAACGTGCAGATTTTATGAAAACATTTCAGTCACATTTCAAAATCCAATCACTCTCAAAAGAAGCAAAAAATAAATACGTGATAATCCCTTTATTTTTATATAGCAAGTTCTTCAGTAAAGTGCAGGCAAGCACACAATATAAGGAGAGAGAAATCTGATGTGATCAATAAACCGAAGCACAAAACAGCAACCTCTAATTTAATTTTCGGTCTCAAAGCTCCCATAATTTTTAATTTCACTTTTAACGCAGCTGTAGTCTGTGTGAATACAATCAGAATTAATGTAATACTGCCAACCATATTTAGCAGCTTGATGTGCCAACGACAGGACACTTGCTATTACTCTAAGGACATTGCAAATACAAGTAATCCACTGGGTCTTCATTCCCCCCGGATACTGGAGTACATAAAGACTTATGGGCTGCAGGAGCAAACACAGAACAGACATTTTGTTCGGTTTGCTCATAGCTAATGCATCTCTGAGTTAGCAGACATGGATCTAGCAGGGAAATAATGGCAGACTGAGCTGTTCATTCAGAATTCAAGAGGATGAATCCGTTTGCCAGCTGGGGTGGGGTGGGGGGTGGCGTTAACCCATTCTGACACCACAATGGTCTATAAATCAGAACAGCAAGTTCAGACACACTGAATGTGACAGAGAAAGGAACAGACAAAAAGAGATGGGCTTCCCGCCCTCATTTTGTGGGTCTCACAACACACGACGAGAAGCTTAATTTCACATAATACAACCCTTTATTATTCGACTGTGGACGAGGACTGTAGCCTTGCTTGTACATCGTGTTCCAATGTCAATGCAGCAAATGTCAAGGAAAGTGATTTAGACTCACTGTGAGCTGTCTTCGTTATTTATTCTCTTCAGTTCCCGAATGTGAAGGTTGCGCACTCTCTCCAGACGCTCGAGCTCTGCCTGGATCTCAGCTTCTTCCTATAAATGATTCAAACACACAAACACACAAATGCACAGAAGGAACTTCAGAGCACTGACTACAAGGAGAGTTCATCAAAACCCACTCATACACATGACGAGCTCGCAATTAAATATTAACATCTGACTTGGTGCAGAGTCCGTTAGGGCTTTTCAGTGAAGCTTTTTTCCCATGAAAACAATGAGTAAATTGACCTTATATTCTTTGCACAATCTTTACTAATGGAACAGGATTTTCAATCAGGAAACTGAGGAAAAAGGTGGAAGAGATAAATGCAGAAAGTTTGGCCACAAGCTAAAATCTAAATAGATGAACAGATTTAAAAAGTCAAAGTTACAGTTCTTTATTGTTATTTTAAATAGCATTAGCATTTTTTACCCCTTTTACAAAGACGTCGGTCATTGCAATTTCTAAGGCTTGTTTACAACCACTGGGAAAGGTCAGGTGATGCAAATTTCAAAGGTTTATGAATATACCAAGTCAACCTTTAGCCCAAAAATATGCAGCCATAGCCCAAAAAGTAGGAGAAGGCTATGCCTCTGCTGTACAGCCACATCTGCTCAAATTGGATGTTCATGGAAGGCTCGGTACAGTTGGCCACATTGAGAGGTGCACGCTAACAGTTATGCCTCGGCCCCACGCAGTTCCCCTGCCTAAACCTCATCAAAAATCTGTAGTCATACCTAAAAAGAGCAGTGAATGCAAGATAGCCCAAGAATCTGACAAAACTAGAACCCTTTTGCAGGAAGAAGGAAACAAGTTCCTCAAACAAGTATTTAGGTGGCTTTTAAAAGTAACCACTCTCACCAAAGGGGGTGTTACTAAGCAATAAGGGCCATGCGTTTAAGTGTATAGCACTCAAAAAGGAAGACATCGGACCTAAAACCCAGCACTGCAATGTTCAATTTTTCTATTTTTTGCCTTTTGTCATACATTTTATTCCATTATAATCTACATTTTTATTAATATTTTATCTTTTTTAATTGATTCATCCTACTTTTAGGCCATTAATGTTTTGTCTGTTTAAATTTCTTACTGTTGCATATTTATTTTGTTCTTTTACTTTGTCAATTATCTGTCAGGCACTCTGAACTATATTAACTTGATTGAACAATCAAACAAAACGTCACAATTCTGTTTACCAGGCTTCATATTTCCACAAACCTTTTTCAGATGTCCAAGTCGCAGTTTGAAGATCTCTTCCTGTTCATGGTACTCTGCTAATGTCAGCCTTTCAAGGATAAGAAAGCATATAGAAACAAAGCATGAGCCTAATTTAACAGTGCGTCTTAAGTTTAACACTTTCAGTTAATACTGTGCTACATGCTGTTAAAATCTGCTTTCCTGGTAAACATGAGGTAATAAAGCAAAACACGGGGGAAAAGGATCCTACACAACACATACACAAGGGTGTGGACTTACAGCTGAGGTAGGCTGGGTTTTAGAAAGGGATCGTTTTCTGCTCCATTCACCGCCTTGGTTTTCCGTTGCTTTGGCTCAGAGTTTGTGGTTGGTGTTTGGGAGTTGTTGGAAGATGGAGGTTTCCTCTTGGCAAGAAGTTTCCTCTGCCTCTCAATGTCTTCTCTCTGTTGGTTTATCCACTCCTGCTGCCTGCCGAAGGACATATTAAAGCTGTTAATTTTAGAGGTACAACTACATTTTAGAATTTTCAACTTGAATCTGACGATGGAAATACTGCAGATGAAGGCTGCAATGCAAAACTCAGTGAAATTATACTAAAAATACTAAGTCTGTTTTGACAACATGAGGTTAAATCTACTCTTAAGCGAATAATGTTAAGAAGTGACGTGGCAGCTGTCCTAGGAAATGAAGCCTTGGAGCTGAGCTTACAACCCCCAACTTTTCAGTAGCAGGGGAATTAAATGTGCATGTAATGTGCAGCTTTAAGGTGTACGTGGAGAGCTAAACTTAAAATATGCAAAGCTTAATAAATAAATGGGAGATAAACAATTTAAAAGCTTCTCACTTGACAAGGTTTTGGAAGGCATAGCCATCTGTCCACTGCTCTGTGAATGAGGCCCCATGTCTCACTGTAGTAAAGTGGCCTAAACGTAGTCTATCCTGCATGCTCTTCTCCCGACAGGCCTGCTTCTCCTGGGTGCTCTGAACAACAACAACATAAAATACAGCATGCAGGTTCACAGCCACACAAACATTCCTGATTTTAATAACGCAGGCTACAGAAAAAACGCTTGTTTACCTTTTCTATAAGTAACTTCTTGCTCATGGTGATGCACTTATTCAAGCGTTCCTTGTATTTCTCAAGTAACTTTTGCTGTTCATCTATCTGTCTCCTGAGATCACAGTTTGCCTGTGAAGCAGAAAATGACACTGGATAAGCAGACATAGAAACAAAATGCTTTACTAAACACATTTACTATAAAACTGAACTCTGGGAAGTTTTATCCACCTTGTTTTTAAACTTGTTCAGTCAATAAAACAGTAAGATGTCCCTCTTACCCTTAACAGGTCATCTATCCTGCCCTCCTTCTTCTCAAGGTCTAGATTCTTGGTGCTTTCAAGGGCAGCCAATTTTAACACTGTCAGGTCAGTCTGGAGTGAAAAACAAAAGGAGTTAAACACTTGTCATATCAAACATGTTTTAAGAGTGAATGCAGAAAGGCTTTGGTTACAACCTCCTCACCTGAACAAATTTGACTGCTAGTTGCTTTGGATGTGCCATATGGTCCCCAAAAGACAGACTAGTAGGAGATGAGCTATTTTGTCTAACCTAGAACACAGAGAGTGATGATATTTTATTTAAAAACAGGTCAACACTATGGTGAGCTACAAAAGAGTTATTTTGTTATTATCACAGCTTACAGAAGTGCCCTGAGTCGAGTGGGAATGTGAATTCTGGGGCGAACGAATCACTGGTGGGGGACCTCTGACAGGACTGGACCCATTTCCTCCCTGGAACTACAAGATGAAAAGAGAGGATAAGTAGCACCGCTGCCTAAGATCTGGTAACAGTAGACAGCCAGTGGGTCCTTTTATTTTACTGTAATGTGGTTACAGACAGGAAATGGATTACGCCTCAGATCTTCAACAGGCTGATATAGCACACATTATTTTCTGGGCACTATATATTCATCTATAGTGCCATGAAGTATACTGTTCATACTTCATATATGAAATATCTGACACAAAACTTACATCGAAATAATCACTTATTTTGGGTCCCCGCACAGTTGATTTTCCTAAAATCAAGAGAAAGCAGGGATGAGTGTTGTGATTTATCAAACATATTTTATTGGAATAACACAAACAACAGGAGTAAAATAATTATAACCGGTATAACAGAACAACACTTACCTTGGCTGCTCTCTGACTGGATCTCAGGTTTCCTTTTTCTGCCTCTAGTTGTTTCAGTCTGTTTCTTCTCTGGGGTCTGAAACATTAAATTTAATTTGGTATAATTTTACAGTATGATTACTGCACAACGGACACTCTGAACCTGAACTGCTGCTGTATTCTCTATATAGTGATAGCTTTTTGTTTCCAATGGGTATTTATAGATATTCATGCTTTATATACAGAATAAGTAATATTACAATAGATGTTTGGAGCTGTAACGGCCTTTTTTTTTAAGTCCCCAATAGTCCAGGTTAACAACAGTCAAGAAATGCAACAAGTTCTGGAATAATAAAAGTACTTTCCTAATATCTGAAAAATATTTCCATTATAAATATTGGTCTTTTGAAAAATATAAATAAATAGCATTGTTTCGGTCATGTTGAACCTAGAGGGATCACTGCAAACACCAGTGTTGACCAGACAAATCTCCAGCCTTTAAATGCAAAATATTCGTTTTCAGATCTGATAAATTACCCACCGAATAAGCAGGAGAGCTCCCTCTTTTCACATCAGACCCCTATAATGACAAGGAAAGCTTTAGACCAAAACTTATTACCCATGGATAATAAGTGACCAGACTAACAGTGAAAAGCATTTATTGCAAGTGTACTTCATTATTAAATAAAATCTTTATTTAAAAAATTATTAATTAATAGTATAAAATAACCACCAGTATGCAAGTAAATGACAGTTCAAGACTACATTAAAAATATATTGTTTAATTTAACAATATTGATACTGGAAATATTGGTATCATTTCCAGAATAAAGGTTATATAATAATGGAATGCTTAAGATTAGCGTGCAAAGAACACAAACACTTGTGTCAAGCATGATTAATCTGGACAGTGTAAATGTGATCAGAGTAGCTCCCACATAGGATTAAAGATATTTACCTCCGACTCCTTGTCACTTGAAGATCCTAGACTCCCAAAACTGTGATTTGAACATTCATTATTGGTCAAGCCCTGAAATAAAGAGAGACAATTAATAACCGAGTCAACACTACAATAGGAAACACTTAAACAATAAATAAATACGTCCTCATTTCTGACTCACTTTGGTTCCCCCGCTTGCGCTGCCAGTGCTGCCCCCTGTGCTGCCGCTGACTCCGCCCATAAAACGAGCCTCCAGCAGCTCCTGTCTCCGGGGGTCCAGGCTGTGCAGCTCCTCCATGGTGCCTGGGAGGATTAGCAACAAATCACAGTGTGTCTCCGTTATTCAACGATCAGCTTAATTGAACCCATTTACTGCCCACTCGAGTGGGCAAATGACACAGCAGCAGTAAGCTTATGAGATTTGAGTCTAGATCAGAATGTAGGCCGAGACCAAATTTCTGCCCGCTCCCTAGTGGCATCCCCAAGGCAGGTTTTGCTATATTTATTCATCAAGTACTGAAGAGATAAGCTAGTTGTGATTATGGTTACACCAACTCTACAGGTAAAAGCCTAATACTTAAATAACAAAAATATTCAAAAGAACGCGTTATATTCTCCAAATGCAGAGGCCACATTCAGAAATTTTCTGTTTTGTTTTTTTTCTTTAAATCATGAGAATCCAAGGGCAACATTTCAAATGCTAGGCAATGCTGCTCACAGCGCTCCTGCGGGAATGATGCAGGAGCACCATGGGCTTTGGTGTTGCTGCAGACTCAGAGGTGCCTGCTCACTAAATCTGTGCTGTAATGAGACAACCATTTTGAAAGGGTTATGGAGGTTTGGCACTGCATCCAAGCTTAGTACAGTAGGTAGGGATTTTCAAAATCCATTTAAGAGTAGGAAAGACAAGAACGCACTGAATATGTTTAAAATTATACCAGCTAGGATTATAAATGTGAACTAAAGATCGAGGATAAAAAGTCATCTTGTAGCATTCAGCGACATGAATTGTTGGAGGATATGTATTACAAACCACTGAAACCAAAATACACGTACTTTTGCTTAAAATATTTCAGCAGTGCAAGAAGAAACCTACAGAAAAAAAAAAAGTCTCTCTAAACGGAGTGAAAGAAAAAATAGTTACAATTCAAACGTGATTGCCCTGATTATCCCAGATAACAAATACAAATTAAACCACACAGTTTCACATGAAAAATAAAATCTTCAATGATCTCAGGACTGAATCTGCACTTCATTTAGACCCTGAGGACTTCACATAACAGTTTGCGCACACAGCTAAACAAAAAGTAATTTATTACATCCTCTCAAACCAAACCCTGTCTCCTATTATGGTATGATTTGCAATACATCTGCAAACACAAAGCAACTTAACAAATGGGTTGTAACAGACAGAATACAGCTGGCTCGCCAAACGATACTGACATGAAGCCATTTCCCAGATAAGCACACAAAAAAAGAAGTGTGTCTAACGTAAAAAGAATCACGTGTCCTGTCGTTAATTAAAATCCCTTCTTTACCAATCGTGTCATTCACAAAAACAGCTCCAACGTGCTGTTATACTTTAATTTTCTGAAAAGTCAATAGCTACTTTTAAGAATTAACCAGGCTAGGATATTTTTACTTCCAGCATGCTATCAACACCTCCACAGAGAAGCGTCCGTTACCTTTTTTAAATAACCACCACGGTGATCGCTTTAGGCAAATTCTATCTGAAAACTTTTAACTGATGTATTTGCTATCTTTATGTGTATTCAGTAACACATTTAAGCTGAAAAGAGACCTGTTATTAATGTAGTCTTCTAATTTACATTTACTAACACTATATTGTGATCGATAGTTACACTTAGTGAAGTATTTGTGGTGCTATGCATCAAGTCTAGTACCACAGAAGCCATGGAACTGTAAGCCACAATCAGCATTTGCCTCACTGAAATTTGATCAATACGTGCATAATACTGTCATATTTATGCTCTGCAAGCAAGATATAAAATAACAATGATTACACTGATGCATCTGCTTAGCTTATTATAATCACTACTTTGCCCTAACCTCTTGATTAAGACTTAATAAAAAGGTCAAACCGTCATGAATCTGATAATGTTAACTACCCTTTGCAACCACCCGATAGACCTTGTTTTTTTGTTTTTTACTGAGAAATACCTTATTAAAAAATAAATAAATAAATAAAAATTAGGCAACCCGCACATGTTTCTTCCTAACATTGTCATGTTTGTGGATCTGTAATTTCCCAATTAAATTCTGCTCGAGAAATCATTTACTGCAGGTCACGTACCTAACACAGCTAACCATGTTTTTCTGCATGTGGCAGCTTTATCAATTTAAGAGCAAAAAAAAATAAAATAACCTTATGGAGAATATTTGCTTTTCCCCCCCCTATATTTGCTTTTTTCCTCTATAAATAGCACTGTGAAAACTATCTGTACCAAGCAGTCTTTAAACAGTGACTTAATTTATTAAGGGAAAGAGCGAGAGAGAGAGAGAAAAAAAAAAGGTATCCAAACCCTCACCATGTGTGAAAAAGTAATTGTCCACTAAACCTAATAAGCAAGAACTGCAATTGAGCATTTGTGATAACTGGCAATGAGTCTTTCACATTTATTATCTTCTTTGCAGAATTGTTTTAATTCAGCCACACAGGATGGTTTCTAGCACTGACGGCCTGTTTAAGGTCATGCCAAACCATCTCCAGACTTTGACTTTCAGGCCGCTCCAAAACCTTGATTTTATTTGTGTGTTTTGTTTTAACCCATTCAATCTGATGGTTGGACATTCCCCTTCAGGATTTTCTGGATTTCATAGTTCTATCAATTATGCCAAGTCATCCAGGTCCTGAAGCAGCCCAAAGAAATTTTTGACAAACATTAGATGAGCCTTTGTGTTCATTTTGGTGAGCAGTGATTTTCACCTTGGAGCTCTCCCATGGATGCCTTATTTGCCCAGTCGCTTTCCTGTTGTTAAATCAAATCAAACTCTGACCTTAACTGAGGCAGGTGAGGCCTGCAGTTCTTCAGATATTATTCTGGGTGCTTTTGTGACCTCCTGGATAAGTCGATACGGTGTTGGAGTAATTTTGGTAGGTGGCCACTTCTGGGAAGGTTCACCACTGTTCCAGGTTTTCATGGCTCTGACCATGGTTTGCTGGAGTCCCAAAGCCTTAGAAATGGTTTTATAACCCTTTCCATACTGATAGATGTCAACGACTTTGTTTCTCTCCTGTTCTTAAGTGTCTTTTAGATGAGATCTTTCAGCCCAATTCATTTCGTCAGACAGGTTGTTTTTAAGCAATTTCTTGATTCAACAGGTCTGGTAGTAATCAGATATGGGTGTGGCTATCAAAATTAAACAGAACCAAAGAACCAAAGTTAAATAATAAATTAACTGTGATTAACAAACCAGGCAGATTTGGATCATTTTTTCCCCCTTAAAAAATGTAATCATTTAAAAACTGCATTTTGTTTTTAATTGGGTTACCTTTACCCATTTTTTTTGGGTGATTTGAAACATGTGTGGAAAAATAAGCAAAAAAAGAAGCCCTTTGATTTTACACAACACTGTATATAGTAACTAAATATCGCATGCGCCTTAATACATCGGCTTCATTTTCAACTCATTCAAATGATTAGCACCATTTTCACCTCACTACCGCTTAATTAGAAAATCTAACACATGCAGGGAATAACTGGCTTCTACGTTCAGTGATGATTATCATTTCTGCATAAGCTCTGAAATGTCCAATGTTGTAGACGATCAACCAATACTTTTGCATTTTTATGACTTGGTTTTGCTGAGACGGATCCATAACCACATCTCCCCAAATGTTTATGCCAGTTTCACGTCATAAATACACATGAGCTGCGTATTGTTTCTCAAGGATTTGCTTTTGTTTCAAACATGAAGGCCTCAGAGCATAAATATTATCTATATTCAAGCCCCTGCGGGAGCTAGCGGTTGAACCCTTACAGCTCATGGTGTGGATGTGTTTTAACTCCATGCTGCTCAGCAGACAAGCTGACCACCTGTTTATGGCAGACATTTGGAAAGTCGTTTTAAAAAACCAAAAAAAAACCAAAAAAAAAAAAAACTGACATTAGATGAACAGGCCATTACAGTCTGAGTCCATTCATTGAAAACTTGAAAACAAAATGAACAAAATAAATTATAGTCTCATTCTCATGTAGTCAGCTATTACTAATTTATGTCAATCTGTGTTTACAAAACGAAGTGGGGAGATTCATCGGTGTCCTAGGCTGGGTAAAGTCCTCCATCATTACAACAGCCAATGAAAACTAACGTCCAGGAAGCAATATTAACATTAAGTGCCAACTACAGATGTATTTTATGGCGTTATGATTGGCATGCTGCATAGCCCAGCCATAAGTTCTCCTTCAGTTTTGCTTGTCATCTCTACACAAACACTGAGTATTACTTAGAGTGAAAAGCTAAGGTCAAGCAAGGCTACCAAGCATCCAGTGCATTAGCTTTAGTTACAGACCACAAATACTTCCAGGATAAAAGCCGATGCAAGACCCCTGTGTACCGTAAAGATGACAAACAACACCACTTACACATGTAGATGATGTGGACACTGATGGAAGGAAAACAGCAGTTAACACACAAAGGATTGCTAACGATGCGATGCACACCTTTGCACTGGCTGCTGCCAATCCACTAAGCATTACTAGAATTTGCTTGATTATCTCCATTTGCACATGATTATCGGTAACCTGGCTAATGTGTGCTCTTAAACAGGCAGCATGCTTAATGGAGGATGCATCGACTACCACAGTTACATTTCTGCTCAAAACAAAGCTTAATCGCCATTGCACTAGTCTTAAGGTTACTGCACTGGCCTGGGCACAGAAAGACGGTCCTGTGTCTTCGGTGCTAGTAGCTAGCCAAACAGGTTCAATGGACTTTGGAGCTGACGCGTTAGAGTAACGTTAGCTAGCGAGCAGATTTCGCCACCAAGATTTGCTCGGTCATTTTAATAGAATTTCCCTTCTATATGCACAAAAAGAACAACACGAACAAGTAGAAAAGACGTGCGGCTTAAAATGTTTCACGATACCTTTCTGGACCTTCACCACTGCCGTGGTATGTAGCTGAAAACACAGTCCGTGTTGGGGACGTGGAGAGCTGGGACCAAAGATGGCGTCCCCTCCAAACTTCCACTACTTTGGATACTCATCAAGCTACTTTTCGTGTGTAGGTGCTGCAGCGCACATGGGTAAGCTTTAACACTGACTGAAAAACTGACCGACTGGCGTGCCCTGTGTGACTTTAGAAGGGCACGGTGACTGCCAGTAGGTGAAAATGTCTAATTATTGTGTTTTAAGGACACAAACCTCTTCACACCTCAGTAGCGAGTCCGGGCTCCGGGCCCACCTCTCCGTCTTCAAGTGGTTGGCTATGAAACGTCACGCATCGTGTGCAAAATTCTTATCGCGAGGGCGAAACATTTCCCCCCCAGCGTCAGCGACAACATACGAAAACATGAACACCATATGTTTTATTTTTACAGGTTACGATGCTCAAAGGGTCAAGACATGACTTTTAAACGAATGAAATGATCGATTTCCTTGTACTAAACTGTCATAGCATGGCATATCAAAAAATCTCTTTTCAATAAATAAATAAACTAATTTATTTAATTAAGAATTAAAATAAATAAATACATAAAACGCTTGAAAGTTAACATAATAATTATAAAAATACTCAAGATTAATAGTTAGATACAATGCAATAATTTTTATTTTCTACTCTCAGGCATAAATTAGAGTAAAGGTTAAGTTGTGATTCTGACGTCCAAAACAAAAAAGTTTCAAGAAATCAAATTAAAAATTTTTTATTCCGTCAAAATTATGATGGAAACTAAAGATTCTGAAATAGTAATTAAGAAAAAAAGCTTACTTTTGGAAGGGTTAATGGGTTGATATGGAAGCTTGTTTATGTTATTAAAAATCAACTTGTAATTCAAAACTCCGAGTTAATATTTTGACATTTTTAGTTATCTCAAACTTTTGAGTGAAGTATCTTGACATTTCCAGTTAGTCAGAAGTAAGGCAAAACTTTTAGATACTTAGTAAGTTGAAATTTTGAGATAACTTGAAATTTTAACTTAGCTCCCCCTCACATTTTTTCTCCACTGCTGGTAAATAAATTCCATATATTTGATCATAAATTTGAGTATTTCAGTTTAGTAACTATTACATGCTTTAAAACAATTTCTTTCTTGCTAATTTTAACCACTACTAATATACAAACTAAGATATTAGAAGGGACAAATACTTCTTCACAGCACTGCTGATAGCTAGCTTGCCAGATTTTATTGTTACAAAAAGAACAAAAAAATCAAAATAGCATAATCTACAAAAAATCAAACAATATTAAAAGTACCATAGACCAATACTGAAGGCTTTAATATGTAAAGCAGTGCAAAAAAATTTGAAATCGGATAATTAAGTTAATGTAAAGAAAAAAGATAAAAGACTGAGATCATGCAAAAGCAAATTTTAGCAAACAGTGGTGGAAATGACATAACAAATAACATGTGCACTGTACACTTAAGAAACAGCAGCAAGGAGGTTTGGAACAGAAATATGCATGTAATCATGTGTCCTGGTGTGCGTCGGATGTGTTCTCCGGTCACAAAAACAAGAGCTGTTGTACAATTTCATAAAGAATAACAGGAATCCAGGTCATGGGAATCCAAGGCGATTGGAAAGAAAGCGACTGGACTCCTTTAAAATTCTTGAAGATGTTAAATCTCTTGTCCGAGAAGATTCACTAGTTCTAATTTGCTCAATGTATGTCTTAGAACAGTGGGAATGATTTCCTGAAATGTTCTTTATGGCAGTGAGGTCGAATCAGTTTTGCAGCTTATCTGCAGATAAATCAGCATCAATAAACACAGCTAAGCATATATTCAGGCAACACATCAGTGCAACCGCTAATTTGCTTCTCTCTTACAAAAAGTGGCTTGAAGTGGCTTATGTGCCTTACTGAATAATGGAACGTAATCTCCTGTCAATCATTCTTACAGTGGCCTCAAAACATCTAGTGCATGGTTCATGTACCCGAGCCCACCTGGACTTAACAACATTGTGTCAGTATCTAAATATGAATATAATGAGAAATAAAGTAGAAAACACCAAACACCTGTTTACTGGTTTTTATTGAGTTTTATATATTTTACCCCCAGCTGCCTCCAAAAAAAGTTATTACTAGGCCCAAATAAACCAGTTTAAGTATAAAAGTATGAAAAATACACAATTCTAGTTAGATCTGTGCATGGTGGGATGCTAAGAGGTTGAAGGTGGATATGGTTTTCTGTACTTGCTCTGCATCCACACCCGGCGCATTACTACTTTCTTTCCTCGGTTCACTTGCAGTCGTCTATCCTCTAGATTCTGAATTTCTTCCAGTCCAGCTTTGGAAAACAAATCATGAACCTCCTCTGTAAAACATAAAACACAACAGTCAGGAACCAAAATTTTAGTCCAGGTTCTCTTTCTGCCAAGAAAGCCATGACAACAGAAAACACGGTTTTGTGTGCATTACCGTGAAGCTGTTTTTTTATACATTCATTTTCTTTTTTTACCAATTTTGGAATTGAGTTTTATCTGAGATAATGCATATATTTAACCATTCACCAATAAATGTAAATTCCATCTTTGTAAACACCACAAACTTGTATCATAGCACTGATCAGAATAGGGGTGTCAACACCCACACCCATACGTAGAAATACCTTTTGTGAAAAAATAAACACAGGTTCCATCTCCGCGTGTGTAGAAATTTTCTGATAGACATCGTCCTTGTTGTCAGAGACGAAATGACAAAGAATTTGTTTAAAAAGGAGAATCTCACACACAGACAAAGATGTATTAAGAATATATAAGAAATTAGGGTAAAATGATACAACGGGCATATCGGGAGGCTTACCTTTTTTAAAACGGAGTTGTGAGAAGTCGTATCTCCCATAATCACGGAAAAGGAGCACACCACCATGTTTCAGGTATGCAGACAGAAGGTTCACAACGTCTTGCAAGCTGTCAATAAAATTTAGTTATTGGATAAATTATGTTATAATGCAGCAGGCTTGCAGCTAAAGTGATCCTTGCAGCCATCGGTAAAATATAGGCCAAGGAGAAATGCATTCACTGAGATACAACTGACTTCGGTCAGCAGTGCATTTGTATTAGCTTAACCCAAGTATATTACATGTGTTTCCCAAATTCATCTATACTTTTAGTGTCAAGCAAACCACAGAATATTCAATCTCTTGCAATTAACTGTATGGTTTATTATTTCCATTTCAAACTGGGGTTTATAATGGCATTCAAACAAAGGCTGGGCAATGGGATGGTTATGGAGGTTGTGGAGGGGGAGGGGCTGGCTGGCAGGTGATAAATGACATTAGGGTCTCCCATCTCTGTACTCTAAACCTCACCTACCGTTCTGGATGAATGGAAGAGAGCACAAATACTGCCAGAATAATATCCAGGCTCTGAGGAGGAAATGGGAAGGTGGCCATTTTGTCACAAATGTCATGGACGAAGGCGTGGCACACCGAGTCGTCATAGTCTGGGTGGTTCTACACAAGGAAAATAAGTTAGATTATATCTATTAAGCATGTCATTATCACATTGGTGTTGCAACTCATGTACAGTTCTGAGACATTTTCTCATGAACCTTCCTATCGCCTTGAAGCAGTCTGGTCATTCTTGTCTGAGAGCATCAAGAAGACATTTTCACCCAAATAACTGCCACTCAGTGGATGTTTTCTCCTTTTCAGACGACTCTCTGTAAACCCTAAAGATGATCCGTCCATTCATCCATCCTTCCTCTTGTCCAATTCAGGACTAGGATAGCCTGGAGCCTATCCTAGCTACTCTAAAGATGGTTGTGTGGGAAAATCCCAGTGGATCAGTTAACAAACAGTTAAACAGGTGTACATTACAAATTGGCTAGCAAGTGTGTAGGAATGCCGTCTTTTTTACATTACTAACATTGTTTTCTATGTGTGAGATTTATTTAATGTGGAGATATGTAACAGTGATGTTTTTTTCTTCTGCTACATTTCTGCACATGATGTCATATTTATCTATTCTGTGTCTGTCTAGGTAGAAATGTATGATAAAGACATATTTTATTTATAGATCAGCTGTTCTTCATCAGCTGTTGAAATTAAATTATTTCCCAAAACATTTAAGGGACGGCAATATTTTGTAGATGACTAAGTTATTATTATAATACAGTATACACTTTATATTTTCATACGAAACAGATGCTAACCTTAACCAGCTGAATGGCACGTGGCGAGAAGTCACAACAGTATAAAAATGAGTCTGTTTCTCTGTGGAAGAAAACAAACAGTTTAACAACTGGGAATCATCACATTACAACCACAAGTACTTGTAAAACACTAACAAAGTGATTTTGTGGCTCAACACATATTTTTTACAAGTGTCTTAATTGTTTTTTCTAATGTAGGTGATAACACAACTACTTCAAAGAGAAATTTCCACTGTGTTCTATGTGTATGCTCTGCTCTCAGTCAACAACAGAGATGACAATAGAGACAATCAAATACTAAACATCTGTATGATCATTCATTAAAGAGAAACATTTTGACTTACTTGATGTTATTTACAATAGGAAACACACTGTTACCAACTCCACATCCAACCTGTGAACAGAAGAAAATGCAAAGCAGTTATTTAACATTATCTGTGTTGCAATAATATAACATGCACATCCTGTATAAAAAATTAAAACAAAAACAGAGTATATTAACACTTTTAAAAACCTCCAGGATCCTGAAGGATGCACGTTGTCCAGGAAAAGCAGAATCATCCACAGCAGCTTCATTCGTTCCTCGTGCAGCTTGTTGATAGGACTCCTGAAAGTTAAAGGTGTCTGTATTCCTGTGATGGTCAATGGGATTGCACCGTTGATGTTTTCCAGTTTCGGTGTCCAATCTGGATGCACTACATAGTTGAATGGCTGCTTGCTGATGACTGTGACACGTGTTTGTGCTCTGGCCTCTTTCACCTGAAGGCAGCAGCTCTGGGAATTCTAAAAACAGCCACCTGCGATCTTTGAAGAACTTGTCCTGGTGAATCTCATAAAACATGTCCCAGTACTGGCAAGCTGCTGTAACAAATTTACCTGCAAGGACAGAATTCAACAACTTTTTCATCATTTTTGTTTCCATGTAATTCCCAAAAATCTAATTAAATGTGTTAAAATATTTTATTCTTGCCTTGTTCGTTTAAAGGAAGTCGTACAGTGGAATTTTCCTCCGCCTTCTGCCGTGCATTTTCCTTGTCCTCCTCTGTCCATTGCACATGATCCCTAACATGAAAAACATTACTAAAGCAACTCCTGAATGTTAATATATCAATTTAACTATAATGACTCACAATTTAATTTGTTATAATTAGCTTTAATGTCATGAAATCCTGTGACCTATATTTTAGATTGTATATTATTATATATTATAGTATATTATTAGTATACTGGTGGTGGTCAGAGGGCCCGGTGGCACCAGTGTCCGGCAGCCTCGCCTCTGTCATGCGCCCCAGGGCAGCTGTGGCTACAATGTTGTTTGCCATCACCAGTGTGTGAATGTGTGTATGAATGACTGAATGTAGTGTGAAGCGCTTTGGGGTCCTTAGGGACTAAGTAAAGCGCTATACAAATGCAGGCCATTTACCATTATATATAACACATATACAATATACAAGCTACATGGTGTCTTCTTATTATGTGGAATAATAAACGCAACTTTTACACATATTCATTAAAGTCGCATCACTTACCACATGTTGTGCTTGAAGATCTCATCAGGACTGGTCAGAATCCGTGAACCCAGTGGAGCTGAAGGTCTACTGTCACTGCTCTTTAACCTCATAGAGAATCTGATGAAAACTGCAGCCACTTTGGCTACAGAGAACCTCTTCACTTTATTCATTTACTCTGTAAAAGTGCACATAGGTTTAAATACATACAACAATCCCTGCCTAAAAAGACTAGTGGAAGCAATATCTATGTCATGCAGGGGAGGGATACTAGCATCGAAGGACGCTGAAGATGGAGCTGACACAAAGGAAGACCACAAAGAAGACTGATAAATGTAGTGAAGGAGGAAATGCACAGGGTTGCTGTTACAGAAGAGAATACTAAGGATAGGGTGAGATGGAGACAAATGAGCTGCTGTCGTGACCCCTAAAGACACCATCCAAATGTCTATTTAATGTTAATACATACATGTAAATAAAATAACAGAATACGATAAACTCTTCTTTTGCCCTGAAAGCTGGGAAATGTCCTGAAAATAGAAAATGCATGCATTTTGGTTTTTTTTAAAAATCCCCAAAGCTAACGAAACTAAAATGAGCTCAAAGTCGTAGAATAGTAAAAGAAAACAAAAGTCAAGAATACATAAACATTTAAATACAATGCAACGAAATCCTTAAAAAAGAACCTAGTATAATACGTTAGCGTGACTCTTTAAAGTACATTAGCTCAAATTTAATACAGGAAAAACAAAACAGAAATAAAATAAATAAATGATTAAATACACATACACACAGAGAAATATGTTTAGCTAACACCGCTCAAATGCTTAAAAAAAGCTATATAGTTTGAATAATAATTCCTAAAATATAGAATCGGACTATTACTGCGAATAAAAACGGAAACTAAAGGATGCAGCTGATTTTTAAGTGTATCTCTGGTCAGGGTACGTGCAGACGAATGGGTGCGCTACAGCGGGACAGCGAGTGCGCTATTGTGCCGTAGAAGAAGACGCGTGTGAAAACATGGAGAGGGATGGGGTGCTAATAGAGTTAGCGGCTAACTAACAACACAACCCCAGTCGACAGGCGAAAGCAATGCTCGCCAACTTAACCCTAACAATTATATTTAACCCTCCATGCAACCTCCGAGCAGTTCCTCTGGGTCATATAGTAAACAAAACTTTTGGACGAAGTTGGCGACATGTCGAGGTTCCTTAGCTCACGCTAACCTAAGCTAGCTGTTAACTTTTCATGTTAGTCATTGGACGTGTGAGGTCGCGACGGCGTTGAAAACATGAAGTCTAGAAAACAGCTGTAGCGTGCTGGACTACAAAACCATACGGTGCTTACCTCGCTCTGGGTGGGCTGTTGTGGTCACTTCAGTCAGTCGATCTAGTCATGCTGCTAGCAGCCCCCAGTAGGAAAACGTACCACCTGCAGATGGCGCCACAGCAGAGAAAGGGGAGCGCTAACGCAGCTGAACTGCTGAGCCGGAGGAGCACGGGTCTTGGGAATACTAGGACTTTAATCAGACATAATTTGAAGATCCTGAGAGGTATTCTCCTTCAGGTAATGTTACAGTTTGTAGTGTTACTGCTTTCAGTTGGTGTTTTCCCATATTAATTATTGTTGCCATATTGTAGGAAAACCGGACTTTCACGAAAGTATGGAGCAAGACCTCAAAATCCACAGTAATGTACGAAAATTGCAAACTATACTTTGAAAACTACCAGCACTGCTACAGCTGGTGAGTATGGGGTCCTAACTTTAATTAGCTTCAGTTTTTAAACACGTATACATGCCAAAATATACACAGGACTATTTTGGTACGTTAAAGTAATCCTCCACTGGTCATATACACTATTAAAAATGAGTTGTTAAAAATCTACCTATACAAAATATTTTTTTTAATATGAAGTGTTCATATTACACTGGCCTGTAATATAAATTTATTTGGCACCCACTTAAGAGATATAGCCAGAGCCAAATGAAAATCATCACCTCTTTAATCACTTATGTAATGGATATATAATGTTTTAAAGCTTTTACTTGAGTGTATTAAATATTATTGTCTGTAGTGAGAGTAGGGATCAGGTGAAAGAGCCTGGAAAGGTTGAGGTATGCTCTGGAGAGAAGAGGAATGCAAATCAGAATACATGCGTGTGAATGAAAGGGAGATGGGTGTAACAGCGTAGCAAGTTGATGAGTTTTTAAAAAAAAAAAAAAAAAAAAAGCGGAAAACCATTTAAAGCAGTGGAAGATATTGAATATTTTTTGTCTTATCTTATCTGGCAGGGAAAAGTATAGATGTCTGATGAATAACGTGAAAACAGGTGGGCCATGATATTTAATGTAAATGTGTACAATTAAAATAAAACCCATTGTGTCATTTTAACTTCGTCAGAAATTGTTGCTTTTGCGAAACAGTGATGTAGGATACAGAGGAGCAGATGATCTAAGGAGCTTTAATTGAAGTAGGAAAGTGTTGTGTATGCCCAATAACACTGACAAGCTGCTTATGTTTTATATTTTGTATATGTGTTTCAGTGTTCATGTTGAGCCTCAGATTTTGTACAAACTGCCAACGAGGTCCAAACAGGAGAAAATTGAAGATACATTGATGTGTCACAGCCCAGTTGTAAGTAAACATTAATAAACTGGGTGTTGCTCAGATAGAAAATTTCAGACTGTTGTGTTACCTCTTTTTTTTTTTTTGTTCTCATCCAAAGGAAAAATCCTTATCTTCTCCATCTGATCATAAACCAAGCCTCTTGGCTTTGACGGCCAATAACTGGCTAATTCGCCTTTCAGCTGAAACGGGAGAAGAACTGCAGAGAGTTTACCTCTCTCCAAACTATAAGTTCAGGTATCTCTACGGTTCTGATTTCAGTGTCCTTTGAGTGGAAAGTATTTTTAGATTTGGTTCATTTTAAAGCCATTTTAGTTTTATAGCTTGTTGTTATCTTGTAGATATCTTGGCTGGGATGTTTCTCAAGAGACATTTTATGTTAAATCTGTTCAAAACAAGGAAACACCTTTAGCCAGACAGGTAAAGTGAATACATGTATTTAAAGTATTTGTGTCTTGTAAGAGAAAGTCAATGATAAGTTAATGTTATATTTAAATTAAACATAGCTGTCACTAGCTATACGTGACTCTTGTTATCATTTCATTTTTTATATTCTTTATATTTAAGGATTATTCTTTTTTCATCTTGTGGTTGTTGGTTTCAAATCAGAAGGTTGTTGTTGTTATTATTACTATTATTATTATTAGTAGTAGTAGTAATTTATTGTTTGTGCAACTAGAAAGTTTATTAATTATTTATTTTTCTGTAAGTCCTATAAAAATGAAGAGAGGAGATGGAGACGTGACCTTTTTTCTGATTTATCCCACAGGCAGGTATCACTCAGAATACAGTGATGCACATCGCTATTTTTCACGTTTTCCCATTGGAAGTTATTGGTGTTATGGAGATCAATAAAAAAGTAAGTTTTTTGTTTGTTTGCTTGTTTTTTAAATACAGTTTACATTTTTTCAAATGTACATTTTTTTGGAGGTTTTTTCATTTAAAGGTTTTTTGTTTTGTTTTTCTTGTAGGTGTTTGGAAATGGTGTCATAGGTGCTGATCTGGTTCAAGGTGTCCTTGCACTGTATTACAGCAATAAGTCAGTGAAAATGTACAGCTTCGAGCACATTGTCCAAAGAGTAAGTCTGTGTTTATTTAGACATTAGTGAATGCATCAGAATTTGCATCAGGGGCGATCGTGGCTCAAGAGTGGGGAGTTCGCCTTGTAATCGGAAGGTTGCTGATTCGAGCCCCGGCTTGGACAGTCTCGGTCGTTGTGTCCTTGGGCAAGACACTTCACCCTTTGCCTACTGCCTACGCTTTGGGGTCCTTTAGGACTAGTAAAGCGCTTTACAAATACAGGCCATTTACCAATTTGATGTGATTTTTTTTAATAGAAAGTGTTTTATTATCATTCTGCTTAGCTTGCTTCTTACGTCTTTGGGATGTAAGAACATGATGAACATTTTCTTTGTTTTCAGTACCTGACAGAGAAGCTAACACTTGGAAAGCAGAGTCCTCTTCTTGGTGGCAAAACAGTCGGAGATGCACCGTTTGGTATCCCGTTAAATATTCAAATCACAGGTTGGTTTTTGTTTTTTTTTAAGAACCAGTGGTATATGTGCTTAAAGTTGAGTACATGCATAGCTTCAAATAACTAATAAAGCCATTTTTGTGAGGCAGCTAATATGAAGAAAGTTGTCTTAAATCGAGCTGTAAGGGACCTGAAATGACTTCTTCAAGGCTGTGAACTGTGAATCATGTAAAATATGGTGCTTGATATGAACATGATATTAAACATTTGGTTCTGTTTATTAACATCCCTATTTGCCGCAGCAGCTTTCTTCTGCTGCTGTTCCAGGGGTCACAGAGTGATAGCCACTCTAATCAAGAATGTTTTGCTTCACAAAGCGAGTATAATGTTTGTTTTTCCTTTCTCATTGCACAGATTGCCCTCCTGTACTTTTCAAGGTCTCTTGTGCTGAAAACAGTGTTCAGATTGGAGGAAACCCATGGCACTACATTTACACACCGCCTCGTAAAAAAGACGAGGGGACCTACCACATCTGCTCACTCAAGGACGGCACTATGGTATATTTAAAATTCCTCAACTATAAATTTACCTCATTATTACCTTTTAGTTATGGTTGTACTTTGAGTAAAACATGACAGTAATAAGTCAGTTTGTGGTAGAATGAGCTGTTGCTAAATTTGTCAGACCCTGGTGAGTTGTCATTGTAAGAAGGGCTCCAAATGTTTTTGACAGTCTTCCTATTCAGTCAGTGGACAGAGCAGGAGCGAACTAAACCTGTAATCACCTCACAATACTACCTTTGTGCTGATCTCTAAACTCTGCCTTCTCTCCCATTGAGAAGCCATGACATTGTATCAGATTATTTTCACATAATCTCTCCACTGAGTTGTTCATGTGGAAAATACCACACATACTTAAATAGAAAACAGGAGAATCAAAGGGGGGTATAACACTCTTTATACAGGGAGTGCAGAATTATTAGGCAAATGAGTATTTTGTCCACATCCTCTTCATGCATGTTGTCTTACTCCAAGCTGTATAGGCTCGAAAGCCTACTACCAACTAGAAAAATTTGCATTTCCTGCGAAAATGCTGTGTGGATGCCTTAACGCTGAAGATGTCTGCTGAAAAAAGCTGAAAAAGTTGAAAAAAAAACAACAAAAAACATTGCCCTGAGCAGGATTCGAACCTGGCCCTTCTGGTCTAAAGGCGGCAATTCACCTCACTGCACCAAACTCATTCACACAAAGAAGAGGTGGAGAGAGTGACAATTGTGGTGAAATTAGCAGAAGCTGCTTAGAATTGTGCTGATAAGAGGTGAAAAAGCTAAACATTTGGCAGAAAAGAGGTGAATCAGAAGAATTTCTGCTGAAAAGAGGCAAAGAAGCAAAAAGATGAGCTGAAAAGAGGTGTAGAAGCAGAAGTACTTGCTGAAGATGGCTGTATGTGTAATGACACACTGGAGAGCAGTGACACACAAGAAAGCAGAGCGCATGCAAGCAGGGAACATGTGTAGCAACTGTCACAGGTAGGATTCAAACCTCTGCCACCGGGTCTCACGGCAGATGCCCTACCCTCTGAGCCAAGTGAGTTCTGGTCACAAGCAAAGATATGATGAGAGGGACAATGTGCACTGTGGAGCAGAAGCTCAAATTAGCAGAAAAGAGGTGAAGAGGAAGAACTTTGTTGTGAAATGAGGTAAAGAAACTGAAATTTGTGCTTAAAACAAGTGAAAAAGCTGAACTCTGAAATCCTGCTAAAACAGCAGAAGAGGCTGACATTTTTCAGCTACTCATTGAGCCAAACTGGTTCTCACGTAACTGAAAAAAGGTGGAAAAGCTTACAATTCTAATGAAAACAGCAGAAGAGGCTGAGATTTGTGCTGATAAGAGGTGAAAATGCTGAACCAATCAGAGGTACTGCTTCTGTCTGCTTCATCAGGCTGTGTACTTGTATGTATTTCTGCCATAGACTGTTAACAAGAATGTGAGGTCCATATTAGAAAAGCTGCTAAAATCATAAAACTTTGCAGAATTGTAATAAATTATCAATATGAATTACCGGTCTGTGATAGTGTATAAATTTGTACTCAAAAACTAGGTGGGATAGAAGCATAATTCTTGCACTGGGTGAATCAGCGGACTTTGGTGTACTTTGACTACGATTTACATAGCTCTTTGTATCTCCGTCGCGGAGACATGACGAGAGAAGAAATGGCTTAATTTTCGGAGTTTGAAAAATGAGAGGACAGATTTCCACCCCTCAAACATGTTTTTGCAGAAACACTGTAATTTCGCTTAAATAGTATGAAATAGCAGTAATACTATGATTTGGCAGAAATACTACTTTTTAGCACAAATACTATTGTACAGAATGGTGTACGTCAGTTTAATGCTGGGTGGTGCTGCAATAGTAACTATCCTCGGTCAGAAGGAGAGGCTGACATCCAGGGATTAGATTACCACAGGTGGAGTTTATTGGCGGTCAGATGGATGGTACAGGGAGGCATGGCATACAGTAGGAGGATGTGGAGAGGTGATATGGTGTGGTTTCTATGATTAAGAACACTGGCAACAAATTCCTCCACTACAAATCAGTCTGATACCACTTCTTACAGGGTTCACGTTTACTAAGGCACTACCCAAAAGGCGCCACAAGAGGGCACTCCAACACAAGAGATGACCTATTTACACTGTAAACACCCCCTACTTAGCCACTACATACTACAGTGATATTACAGTATACAAATTCACACAAATACTATGATTTGGCAGAAATACTATGACTTAGTAGTAATACTATAACATAACAGTTCAATGTTCTTGCACAAATACCACAATATGGCAGAAATACTATGTTTTAGCATAAATACTGTGATTTGGTATAAATACTACGATTTGGCACACATACTATATTCCGCAGATACACTATAACATAACAGATATTCTACGACTTAGTAGTAATACTATAACATAACAGAATTATTAATTGGGCACAAATACCACAATTTGGCAAAAATACTATGATTGGGTACAAATACTATGATTTGGCAATAATACTGCATTTTAACACAACTACTGAGATTTGATTGAAATACTATGATTTTGAAGAAATACTATTACTCCATACAAATACGATGCTTTGGGACAAATACTATGTTTGGGTTCCAATACTATGATGTGCAACAAATACTATGATTTGGCACAAGTACTATGATTTAGTACAAATACTATGATTTGGCAGAAATACTATGCCTTAGTAGTAATACTATAACATAAGAGATATACTATGGTTTTGCAGACAAACCAAGTTTTCTGCACAAATACCATGATTTGGAACAAATGCTATGATTTAGCAGAAATACTAAGATTGGGTACAAATACTATTTGGCAATAATACTGCGTTTTAACAACAACTACTGAGATTTGATTGAAATACTATGACTCCATACAAATACGATGCTTTGGCACAAATACTATGATTTGGCAGAAATACTATGACTTAGTAGTAATACTATAACATAACAGATTTCCTAAAAAAAACTATGAAATTGCAGTAATTCTATGACTTGGCAGAGATACTACGTTTTAGTACAAATACTATAACAACGCAGAAATACTATGACTTAGTAGTAATACTATAACATAACAGTTCAATGTTCTTGCACAAATGCCACAATATGGCAGAAATACTATGTTTTAGCACAAATACTGTGATTTGGTATAAATACTACGATTTGGCACAAATACTATATTCCGCAGATACACTATAACATAACAGATATTCTACAACTTAGTAGTAATACTATAACATAACAGAATTATTAATTGGGCACAAATACCACAATTTGGCAAAAATACTATGATTGGGCACAAATACAATGACATGGCAAAAATACTATGATTGGGTACAAATACTATGATTTTGCAATAATACTGCGTTTAACAACAACTACTGAGATTTGATTGAAATACTATGATTTAGAAGAAATACTATGACTCCATACAAATACGATGCTTTGGCACAAATACTATGATTTGGCACAAGTACTATCATTTAGTACAAATAATGTGATTGGGCAGAAGTACTATGTTTCAGTACAAATACTATGATTTGGCAGGAATACTCTGATTTAGCAGAAATACTATGTTTTAACATAAATACTATCTTTTGGCAGAAATTCCTGCTAAAAAGGACTATTTCTGCTTTTTAGCAGAAATACTGTAATTTGGCATAAATACTATAATTTGGTATAAATACTGTGATTTGGCACATATAATATATTCAGCACATATACTATAACATAACAGAAATATTATGATTTGGCCCCAAAACCATGATTTTGCACAAATACCATGATTTGGCAAATATACTATGATTTTTCAAAAAATACTATGATTTAGCAGAAGTACTAAGATGTAGTAGAAGTACTTTGCTTTAGCAGAAATACTATGATTGAGGAGTAATACCTAAACATAGGAGAAATATTGATACACAGACACACATACACAGACAGTAAAGGGAACAGGAGCTGTTGAGAGTCTGGGCTTGGTATATGTAGGTCAGTTAAATTAGCTGCACCTGCTGTAGTCAGCCCTTACACACGCAGACACAGAGAGAGGTGTGAGTTTTCTTCAGTGTATTTCTGACATTCAGGATTCCCCTCGAACAAATGGCCATAATTTCCTAACCGTAGAGGCTAGAACGGTCATTCAGACATTGTTTTGTTCAGAAGAGATGGGGGAATCTTCAGGTCTTCATAATTCAGAGATAAAATATAAATTATTAAAGATATATGACTTGTAATACACTGTAACTGAGTAGAGGCGAAGCAAAAACTGCCTTGACTTGCTCTCAAACAACCTTTGGTAACTCTAAATCTATATGGAGCATCAAAATCATTCTTTCACCGTAAGAAACAGCAGGCTTTGGTGAACAGTCATGGAAATTTTCAGGGCTCTGTGGAAATCCATCAAAAAGATATGATGAGAGAAAAAAGTGACTCATTTCCAGAATTTGAAATCTGAGCGAGGGACAAATTTCCTACCCTCAAACAAGTCTAACTCATCTCAGAACGGTAATAGGTGAGAAAATAATTCTTGAATTGTGAGCATCAGGAGTGTCTGAAGATATACCGGGACAAGCCTCATGTCTTAACTTCGCTTCGTTAAGGAGATATGACAATTTGAAAATGCCTCTCATTAGAGAAATCCAGCGGTGATTTTGAACAAACTCTCCATTGAGTTTATATGGAGAGTTTTCTGACTTTGTGTTACTCTGAGGAGATTTGCAAAATAACTATGAGTCCCACAACAATGATAGGGACATTTTCTGAAAGCCAGCAAAAATACCTACGTTTTGGTGTATAATCTGTGGGGCTTGAGTGGAAATTGAGCGAGTAGCAAGAAGTTGTTTGGACATGAAGAGAAAATTCAAACAGTTTCACTGTCCCCTCTGAGTTAATTGCATAGCAACCATAGCAACGCATGTATTTTCTGAAAAATCACAATTTTGCAACTGAAGACTTAAAGAGAGATAAGATGAAAACAGTAGAAGATCTGAAAAAGCTGAATCATACAGGAATAGCCCAATCATTTGAGAACGTTTTAAAGTTTGAATGGAGTTTCTAGGTGAAAGTATGAGGCAGTAGTTAAGTTTCAAAGACAAGAAAGTTTTAGCAGAATTGTGGAAGTTTCCCATTCATTTCAATGGGACAAATTAAAGGAAAAAAGTGTAATATTTTAAAAAGTATAATAGTAATAAACACCAAAAGTCATAGCCGGCATAAGCAGAAAGAGCAGAACAGTTTAGAGTTTGAACGGTGAAAATAGCACAAAAATTGTGGAAGTAGATCCACGGCGAAAAGTGTACGGAAACACCCGGAATAATAAAGAACTAGAAAAATTTGCATTTCCTGCGAAAATGCTGTGTGGATGCCTTAACGCTGAAGATGTCTGCAGAAAAAAGCTGAAAAAGTTGAAAAAAAAAGGTTGACCTGAGCAGGATTCAAACCTGGCCCTCCTGGTCTAAGGGCAGCTATTTAGCTCACTGAGCCAAAGTCATTCTCACAAAGAAGAGGTGGAGAGATTGACAATTGTGCTGAAATGAGCAGAAGCTGCTGAGAATTGTGCTGATAAGAGGTGGAAAGGCTGAAAATGTTTCAGAAGAGGTGAATAAGCAGAATTTGGGCAGAAAAGAGGTGAAAACTCTGAAAATTTTGCTGAAAAGAGTTCAATCAGCAGAATTTCTTCTGAAAAGAGTTCAATCAGAAGAATTTTGCTGAAAAGAGTTTTTTTCTGAAAACAGCAGAAAAAACTGAAAATCTTGCTGAAAAGAGTTGAATGAGCAGAATTTGTGCTGAAAAGAGGTTTTTGCTGAAAACAGCTGAAAAAGCTGGTATTTGTGCTGAAAAGTGGTGAAAAAAACGAAAATTGTGTTGAAAAGGGGTGAAAAAGCTTAAATTTGTGTTGAAAAGAGTTAACAAAGTTTAACTGTTGACTGAAAGAAATGTTGCCATAAGCGGGATTTGAACCCAGGCCTCCCAGTCTGAGAACGGACGCTTATCTCACTGAGCTAAAACACAACTCAGTCCAGCATGCAAAATCAGTGAGGCCATTGATAATGTGTTCCATTCATTTCAATGGTCAAAAGTCATAACAAACATCAGCAGAAATAGCAGAATATTTTAAAGTTTAAACATAGTATTTCTGCTAAAACTTAGTATTTAAACTAAATAACATTTTTTTTCCTGCCAAATCATAGCATTTGTGCTGGAACACAGAATATTCTGCCAAATCCTACAATTTGTGCTAAAACATTATTTATGATTTAGTAGAAACACTGGGACTTGGTAGAAATACTATGATTTACATGAAATACTTTGACTTAGCAGAAGTACTACAATCTAGGAAAAAAGTACTACAGCATAGCAGAAATTCTATCATTGAGCAGAATTACTAGGATTTAGAAGAAATACTAAGATTTGGCACAAACACTGATGTGGCTCAAGAACCTTTATTGTGCAGTTATACTATGATTTGGAAGAAATACTATGTTTTAGCACAAATACTATGATTTGGCTCAAATACTATGATTTACCAGTAATACTATGTTTTGGAACAAATACTACACTTTGTCACAAATACTATAATTGAGTACAAGTACTATAAGTTTACAGAAATACTATGATTTAGCAGAAATGCAGTGTTTTTGCAGAAACACTGTAATTTCGCTTAAATAGTATGAAATAGCAGTAATACTATGATTTGGCAGAAATACTACTTTTTAGCACAAATACTATTGTACAGAATGGTGTACGTCAGTTTAATGCTGGGTGGTGCTGCAATAGTAACTATCCTCGGTCAGAAGGAGAGGCTGACATCCAGGGATTAGATTACCACAGGTGGAGTTTATTGCGGTCAGATGTGGAGAGGTGATATGGTGTGGTTTCTATGATTAAGAACAGGGTATGCATTACAACATGCATACAGATTAAAGATTAAGAAAACTGGCAACAAATTCCTCCACTACAAATCAGTCTGATACCACTTTTTACAGGGTTCCCGTTTACTAAGGCACTACCCAAAAGGCGCCACAAGAGGGCAGTCCAACACAAGAGATGACCTATTTACACTGATGCACTTAGTAAACAGCCCCTACTTAGCCACTACATAATACAGTGATAATGCAGTATTCAAATTCAAACAAATACTATGATTTGGCAGAAATACTATGACTGAGTAGTAATACTATAACATAACAGATTTCCTAAAAAAAACTATGAAATTGCAGTAATTCTATGACTTGGCAGAGATACTACGTTTTAGCACAAATACTATAACAACGCAGAAATACTATGACTTAGTAGTAATACTATAACATAACAGTTCAATGTTCTTGCACAAATACCACAATATGGCAGAAATACTATGTTTTAGCACAAATACTGTGATTTGGTATAAATACTATGATTTGGCACACATACTATATTCCGCAGATACACTATAACATAACAGATATTCTAAAACTTAGTAGTAATACTATAAAATAACAGAATTATTATTTGGGCACAAATACCACGATTTGGCAAAAATGCCATGATTCAGCACAAATATGATGACATGGCAAAAATACTATGATTGGGTACAAATACTATGATTTGGCACAAGTACTATGATTTAGTACAAATACTATGATTTGGCAGAAATACTCTGATTTAGCAGACGTACTATCTTTTGGTAGAAATTCCTGCTAAAAGGTAGTATTTCTGCGTTTTAGCAGAAATACTGTAATTTGGCATAAATACTATGATTTGGCATAAATACTATGCCTTAGTAGTAATACTATAACATAAGAGATATACTATGGTTTTGCAGACATACTATGTTTTTGCACAAATACCATGATTTGGCACAAATGCTGTGATTTAGCAGAAATACTATGATTGGGTTCAAATACTATGACTTGGCAATAATACTGCGTTTTAACAACAACTACTGAGATTTGATTGAAATACTATGATTTAGAAGAAATACTATGACTCCATACAAATACGATGCTTTGGCACAAATACTATGATTTGGCAGAAATACTATGACTTAGTAGTAATACTATAACATAACAGATTTCCTAAAAAAAAACTATGAAATTGCAGTAATTCTATGACTTGGCAGAGATACTACGTTTTAGCACAAATACTATAACAACGCAGAAATACTATGACTTAGTAGTAATACTATAACATAACAGTTCAATGTTCTTGCACAAATACCACAATATGGCAGAAATACTATGTTTTAGCACAAATACTGTGATTTGGTATAAATACTATTTGGCACACATACTATATTTCGCAGATACACTATAACATAACAGATATTCTACGACTTAGTAGTAATACTATAACATAACAGAATTATTAATTGGGCACAAATACCACGATTTGGCAAAAATACTATGATTGGGTACAAATACTATGATTTGGCAATAATACTGCATTTTAACACAACTACTGAGATTTGATTGAAATACTATGATTTAGAAGAAATACTATTACTCCATACAAATACGATGCTTTGGGACAAATACTATGTTTTGGTTCCAATACTATGATGTGCAACAAATACTATGATTTGGCACAAGTACTATGATTTAGTACAAATACTATGATTTGGCAGAAATACTATGCCTTAGTAGTAATACTATAACATAAGAGATATACTATGGTTTTGCAGACATACTATGTTTTTGCACAAATACCATGATTTGGAACAAATGCTATGATTTAGCAGAAATACTAAGATTGGGTACAAATACTATGATTTGGCAATAATACTGCGTTTTAACAACAACTACTGAGATTTGATTGAAATACTATGACTCCATACAAATACGATGCTTTGGCACAAATACTATGATTTGGCACAAATACTATGATTTGGCACAAGTACTATCATTCAGTACAAATACTATGATTGGGCAGAAGTACTATGTTTCAGTACAAATACTATGATTTGGCAGGAATACTCTGATTTAGCAGAAATACTATGTTTTAACATAAATACTGTCTTTTGGCAGAAATTCCTGCTAAAAAGGACTATTTCTGCTTTTTAGCAGAAATACTGTAATTTGGCATAAATACTATAATTTGGGATAAATACTATGATTTGGCACATATAATATATTCAGCACATATATTATAAAATAACAGAAATATTATGATTTGGCCTCAAAACCATGATTTTGCACAAATACCATGATTCTGCAAAAATACTATGATTTAGCAAAAATACTATGATTTAGCAGAAGTACTGAGATGTAGCAGAAGTACTGAGATGTAGCAGAAGTACTATGATTGAGGAGTAATACTTAAACATAGGAGAAATATTGATACACAGACACACATACACAGACAGTAAAGGGAACAGGAGCTGTGGAGAGTCTGGGCTTGGTATATGTAGGTCAGTTAAATTAGCTGCACCTGCTGTAGTCAGCCCTTACACACACAGACACAGACACAGAGAGAGGTGTGAGTTTTCTTCAGTGTATTTCTGACATTCAGGATTCCACTCGAACAAATGGCCATAATTTCCTAACCGTAGAGGCTAGAACGGTCATTCAGGCATCGTTTTATTCAGAAGAGATGGGGGAATCTTCAGGTCTTCATAATTCAGAGATAAAACATAAATTATTAAAGATATATGACTTGTAATACACTGTAACTGAGTAGAGGCGAAGCAAAAACTGCCTTGACTTGCGCTCAAACAACCTTTGGTAACTCTAAATCTATATGGAGCATCAAAATCATTCTTTCACCGTAAGAAACAGCAGGCTTTGGTGAACAGTTATGGAAATTTTCAGGGCTCTGTGGAAATCCATCAAAAAATATGACGAGAGAAAAAAGTGCCTCATTTCCAGTGTTTGAAATCTGATGAAATCTGAGCGAGGGACAAATTTCCTACCCTCAAACAAGTCCAACTCATTTCAGAACGGTAATAGGTGAGAAAGAAATTCTTGAATTGTGAGCGTCAGGAGTGTCTGAACATATACGGGGACAAGCCTCATGTCTTAACTTTGCTTCGTTAAGGAGATATGACAATTTGAAAATGCCTCTCATTAGAGAAATCCAGCGGTGATTTTGAACAAACTCTCCATTGAGTTTATATGGAGAGTTTTCTGACTTTGTGTTACTCTGAGGAGATTTGCAAAATATCTATGAGTCCCACAACAATGATAGGGACATTTTCTGAAAGCCAGCAAAAATACCTACGTTTTGATGTATAATTTGTGGGGCTTGAGTGGAAATTGAGCGAGTAGCAAGAAGTTGTTTGGACATGAAGAGAAAATTCAAACAGTTTCACTGTCCCCTCTGAGTTAATTGCATAGCAACCATAGCAACGCATGTATTTTCTGAAAAATCAAAATTTTGCAACTGAAAACTCAAAGAGGGATAAGATTAAAACGGTAGAAGATCTGAAAAAGCTGAATCATACAGGAATAGCCAAATCATTTGAGAACATTTTAAAGTTTGAATGGAGTTTCTAGGTGAAAGTATGAGGCAGTAGTTAAGTTTCAAAGACAAGAAAGTTTTAGCAGAATTGTGGAAGTTTCCCATTCATTTCAATGGGACAAATTAAAGGAAAAAAGTGTAATATTTTAAAAAGTATAATAGTAATAAACACCAAAAGTCATAGCCGGCATTAGCAGAAAGAGCAGAACAGTTTAGAGTTTGAACGGTGAAAATAGCACAAAAATTGTGGAAGTAGATCCACGGCGAAAAGTGTACGGAAACACCCGGAATAATAAAGAATAAAGAGAAACAGGAACTCAATAGTGTGGATGCCCATTGAGGGCATCCACACAATAAAGAGAAACAGGAACTCAATAGTGTGGATGCCCATTGAGGGCATCCACACAATAAAGAGAAACAGGAACTCAATAGTGTGGATGCCCATTGAGGGCATCCACACAATAAAGAGAAACAGGAACTCAATAGTGTGGATGCCTATTAAGGCATCCACACAATTAAGCATATTAGGTGATGTGCATCTCTGTAATGAGAAGGGGTGTGGTCTAATGACATCAACACCCTATATCAGGTGTGCATAATTATTAGGCAACGTCCTTTCCTTTGGCAAAATGGGTCAAAAGAAGGACTTGACAGGCTCAGAAAAGTCAAAAATAGTGAGATATCTTGCAGAGGGATGCAGCAGTCTCAAAATTGCAAAGCTTCTGAAGCGTGATCATTGAACAATCAAGCGTTTCATTCAAAATAGTCAACAGGGTTGCAAGAAGCGTGTGGAAAAACCAAGGCACAAAATAACTGCCCATGAACTGAGAAAAGTCAAGCGTGCAGCTGCCAAGATGCCACTTGCCACCAGTTTGGCCATATTTCAGAGCTGCAACATCACTGGAGTGCCCAAAAGCACAAGGTGTGCAATACTCAGAGACATGGCCAAGGTAAGAAAGGCTGAAAGACGACCACCACTGAACAAGACACACAAGCTGAAACGTCAAGACTGGGCCAAGAAATATCTCAAGACTGGTTTTTCTAAGGTTTTATGGATCGATGAAATGAGAGTGAGTCTTGATGGGCCAGATGGATGGGCCCGTGGCTGGATTGGTAAAGGGCAGAGAGCTCCAGTCCGACTCAGACGCCAGCAAGGTGGAGGTGGAGTACTGGTTTGGGCTGGTATCATCAAAGATGAGCTTGTGGGGCCTTTTCGGGTTGAGGATGGAGTCAAGCTCAACTCCCAGTCCTACTGCCAGTTTCTGGAAGACACCTTCTTCAAGCAGTGGTACAGGAAGAAGTCTGCATCCTTCAAGAAAAACATGATTTTCATGCAGGACAATGCTCCATCACACGCGTCCAAGTACTCCACAGCGTGGCTGGCAAGAAAGGGTATAAAAGAAAAGCTAATTACATGGCCACCTTGTTCACCTGATCTGAACCCCATTGAGAACCTGTGGTCCATCATCAAATGTGAGATTTACAAGGAGGGAAAACAGTACACCTCTCTGAACAGTGTCTGGGAGGCTGTGGTTGCTGCTGCACGCAATGTTGACGGTGAACAGCTCAAACACTGACAGAATCCATGGATGGCAGGCTTTTGAGTGTCCTTGCAAAGAAAGGTGGCTATATTGGTCGCTGATTTGTTTTTGTTTTGTTTTTGAATGTCAGAAATGTATATTTGTGAATGTGGAGATGTTATATTGGTTTCACTGGTAAAAATAAATAATTGAAATGGGTATATATTTGTTTTTTTGTTAAGTTGCCTAATAATTATGCACAGTAATAGTCACCTGCACACACAGATATCCCCCTAAAATAGCTACAACTAAAAACAAACTAAAAACTACTTCCAAAAACATTCAGCTTTGATATTAATGAGTTTTTTGGGTTCATTGAGAACATGGTTGTTGTTCAATAATAAAATTATTCCTTAAAAATACAACTTGCCTAATAATTCTGCACTCCCTGTAGTATGAAGTGGAATGGATATCAGATTGTCAGTTGGTAAAGATAAGGGAGGTTTCCAGTTCCAGTTCAGCCTCCAAAATGTAGTTTAGGCTACGTCCATACGTATAATGGTATCTTTGAAAACAGAGATTTTCTTCTTCTTTTTTTAATCCTGTCCACACGTGCAGTTTTAAAAAATATCTCCCTTCACATGGAAACTCTAAAAGCCAAATGTTAGCCAATCAGAAATTTAGAAGCCTGGGAGGGAAAGACTAAACAGGGTTTTGTAACCTCACAAAACCTTAAGTAGTTCTGAAAAGTTTTTGTTTCTCTGGAAAGGCAGATAATTGTGTTACTTTTCAAGTGACATTTTCAAGTGCCTTCATCATTTCAAATGTTAATAACTAAAGACAGTATTTTGGCTGTTCTGTAGACGGGGTTCGTATAGGTGCTTGGAATCCTTTAATTTTAATATAGACTTTTCAAGGTTTGAAAAGTGCTTGAATTTCAGATGTGGTGCTTAAATGTGCATGAAACTGTATTAATTTCACCACAAATAACTATCTGACCGAATAGTTTTCTTATCAGATAAAGAAATAAAATTAGTCTAAAAGCAAAATTTCTCCACCTGGACTGCCTTGCATACGGTGGCCCCTAGAGACAAAGCACGTACAAAATCCAAAACACATGAAAACTCCAAAGCACAAACAAGTGCTGTTTGGCCCCCAGGGGTTTTCTGAGTGAAAATTTTCTGCTCGAAAATTAAATGACCAAAAAACTGGAGTATTTCTCTGCAATTACAAACTCTGTGTAAACAGTATTTGTGTCAAATAAAATCAAAATAAAGCTAACACTTGTGAGATGTCATCAGAGATGTGAATAATACTGCGGATGTTACTATGTCAAAGTTGCTGTGACTCAAACATAGAAAAATTTGATTTGTTTTTTTTTTTATATCCCTTGCCTAATTTTAAAGTATTTTATAGCATATAACACCTTTGAAAATATTCTTTGGTTCCCATTTAACTCCAGAAAATCATAAATCAAAATATGGATATTACCTGTCCACAGATTCATGGTGCAGTAACTGCCTGGTGTCTTTGCTCTTTGTTTGGTGTTTGTAGACATGGTTTACATGAGCTTTTAGCTGAGATTCAGAGGTTTCTGTGGACACTACTCATGTCAGCACTTATACAGTGGGGCAAAAAAGTATTTAGTCAGCCACCGATTGTGCAAGTTCCCCCACCTAAAATGATAACAGAGGTCAGTAATTTGCACCAGAGGTACACTTCAACTGTGAGAGACAGAATGTGAAAAAAAAAATCCATTTTTACAAACCAATTCTGGTTCATCAGTTTCACTCAACAATCGGCCATGTGCGTATGAAAACAAAGGCACTGCGCATGCGCGTTTTACTCCCATTCTATCGCGATATTTCATTTTCCTATCGTTGCCTAACATTATACCGGTATTACCGTGAACGGTATAATATGGCCCAGCCCTAGTTCTGGGATCTTTGCTCACCGTTCTCATGATCATCTTGACCCCACGGGATGAGATCTTGCGTGGAGCCCCAGATCGAGGGAGATTATCAGTGGTCTTGTATGTTTTCCATTTTCTGATGATTGCTCCCACAGTTGATTTTTTCACACCAAGCTGCTTGCCTATTGTAGATTCACTCTTCCCAGTCTGGTGCAGGTCTACAATACTTTTCCTGGTGTCCCTCGAAAGCTCTTTGGTCTTGGCCATGGCGGAGTTTGGAGTCTGACTGTTTGAGGCTGTGGACAGGTGTCTTTTATACAGATGATGAGTTCAAACAGGTGCCATTCATACACGTAACGAGTGGGGGACAGAAAAGCTTCTTACAGAAGACGTTACAGGTCTGTGAGAGCCAGAGATTTTCCTTGTTTGAGGTGACCAAATACTTATTTTCCACCCTAATTTACGAATAAATTCTTTACAAATCCTACCATGTGGATTCATGGATTTTTTTTTTCACATTCTGTCTCTCACAGTTGAAGTGTACCTCTGGTGCAAATTACTGACCTCTGTCATCATTTTAAGTGGGGGAACTTGCACAATCGGTGGCTGACTAAATACTTTTTTGCCCCACTGTATTTCTGACCTCGTGTTATAATCGATTAAACGTGATCTCCTCCCTTTTGCCCCCATTTTTGATGTTGTGGGTTAAATGATCAGGCATGACATTCTCATAATAAATCAGATAAAATACTGCAAAGAATTAATCCTGCATTTGTGTGATTGAAATGTGTGTGCAGTGACACTGTTTTAAAGATTTGGCCTAAATAATTCTGGAGTGAATGAGCCTAAACATGATGACCGGACTAGTGACACCATATCACCTGTGACACTCACACACGCACGTATGACTTTGCCAGTTTCAGCTGAAACAATTTCAGTGTTTAGAACCATGTTCCAGAGTTTTTAGTTCACCGTTCATGAGGTTTCAAGAAGAAAATGAAAGACAGATCTGAATGTTTGAAAGTGTTTTGGAAAAACTCTGTAAAGAATAGATGAACAATACTCAAAGGATAAATTCAACTGTTTTATTTTGTTAGATAAGTTGAAAAAAAAGTTAAACAAGCAAGTAAATAACGAAACAAGGTAAAACGAAGTAAGTTCAAAAAGTTAACAAGTAAATAACGAAACAAGGTTAAATGAGGTAAGAGCAAAAAGTTAACAAGTAAATAAAGAAACAAGGTTAAATGAAGTAAGAGCAAAAAGTTAACAAGTAAATAAAGAAACAAGGTTAAATGAAGTAAGAGAAAAAAGTTAACAAGTAAATAAAGAAACAAGGTTAAATGAAGTAAGAGAAAAAAGTTAACAAGTAAATAACGAAACAAGGTTAAATGAGGTAAGTTCAAAAAGTTAACAAGTAAATAACGAAACAAGGTTAAATGAGGTAAGTTCAAAAAGTTAACAAGTAAATAACGAAACAAGGTTAAATGAAGTAAGAGCAAAAAGTTAACAAGTAAATAACGAAACAAGGTTAAATGAGGTAAGTTCAAAAAGTTAACAAGTAAATAACGAAACAAGGTTAAATGAGGTAAGTTCAAAAAGTTAACAAGTAAATAACGAAACAAGGTTAAATGAAGTAAGAGCAAAAAGTTAACAAGTAAATAACGAAACAAGGTTAAATGAGGTAAGTTCAAAAAGTTAACAAGTAAATAACGAAACAAGGTTAAATGAAGTAAGAGCAAAAAGTTAACAAGTAAATAACGAAACAAGGTTAAATGAGGTAAGTTCGAAAAGTTAACAAGTAAATAAAGAAACAAGGTAGAGGTGAGAAAACCCCAACAATCCCCTCTGAGCAAGCACTAGGCGACAGTGGGGAGGAAAAACTGCCTTTAAACGGGCAGAAACCTCCGGCAGAACCAGGCTCAGGAGGGGGCAGTCAACTGCCGGGACTGGTTGGGGGGTGAACAGAGGTGGAGCAAGACGAGGCTACATCAGTTGAAGAAGCAGTATTGTCCCTCTACCGGAAAAAGCTGAAGAATCTTTTCTTCTTTTTCATGGACTTTTCCACGAGCGCCTTTTTGTCCAGGATGAGGGTTCTCAACTCCTCGATGGTTTCTGTGTTTTGCCTCTCTAGTTTCTTGCATGTTTGTTCCACCTGTTCTAATGTTGCTTGTGTTTCTTTAAGCTTTTCTTTGAGGTCTTTGGATGTTGCCTCCTGTGTCAGCTTTGCCTTCTGCAGGTCTGCATTTCTCACTTGATCTTCTTTGTGCAGGCCTTCTAGCTGCTCATTTCTTTTCTGGATATCGCGGAGCGTACACTGCAGGTCCTCATGCGTTTTGTCTTGTTTTTGCTTTTGGGCCTGCATTTCTGTGTTTTCCCGCTTCAAGTTGTTGAATTCCAACAATATCCCCTTAATGAGCTCTGAGTTGTTTTTGGCCATGTGATCAATCTTTTTCTGCATGTGTGAGCATCGTTTTTCTAGTGTTTCCTTTTCTCCCTCCAGCTCACTTGTTTTGACCTTCAGTTCATCACAGAATCCTTGCAACTTTTGATTTTTACTCTCAAAGTCCTTGATAATGCACTTTTCTTCTGGCAGTCTTTCTTTCTGTTGCTCTTTCTCTTGAAGGAGGTCTTTATTTTGGACCAATGTTTGTTCCAACTCTGCCTTCACCATTCTGTACTTTTCCTGCATGCCTTGGAGCTCGCGCTGCAGGTCTTTTTGCTTTGTGTCCTGTTGTTCCTTCTGTTGGAGGACTTCTTTATTTTTTTCTTCAGCTTCATCAAGCTTTCTTTGGAGCAGGTGATTCATTTGGTCCATGTATTGCAGATCCCACTCCATTTTATCAATCGTCGCTTTCCTGCCTTGAAGCTGCTCGGACATTTCTTTAACTTCAGCGCTCTTTTTCTTGTTTTCTTTGATGAGGGATACAATCTGCTCTCTGGCTTGAGCAAACTTGATCCCCCAGCCCTCATTAATAATGTTGATGTTGGGCTGGCGCTGTAGTGTTTCTTCCAGGTGTTTGTTTTGTGCTTCCATCTGTAAGCACTTCTTCTCCAGGTGACGTTTTTCTTCTTCAATTTGTCGAATTTTGTTCTGGAGATGGTTGTTTTCATTCCTACTCTCCTGTAATGCCCTTTGGATGGATAAGAGGCCATTTGGAGAAATTGGCCGGCCACGCGTGGAAGGAGAGGCGGCGAAATCTTTTTGTCTTGGTTGCCGTAATCTTGGATACATGTTGGCGTTTGTATCCGATGACTCTGAGAGGTTTCCAAATTTTTCTGTAGTGAACGTTTGAAGGCTGCAAACACAAAGGCTGCGAAGAAACGAACTGAAAATTGCTGTTTCTCACCCCTATTTATAGAAAAACTTCAAAGGATCCTTGTGACATCCTTGTGACATCCTTGTGACATCATCACTCCTAAGCCAATCAGATTGTCACATGACATTTTGGAATGTGGAATGGGGATATGTTTTTTTTTAAACAGTTTTCAAATGTAACTTAATATTTAAGTGTTTCTTACTTGACCCGCTTAGTCGATTAAAAAGTTAATTGCCACGAACACCCCTAATGTTATATAACAGACCACAGAAAAGGGACAGGTTTTTTTCTACGTGACAGAGCTATAATAAATGTTTTGTTTTTTTTAATTATCCTACTTTTTCTAAAAGGGAACATTATTTAAAGAATATGTATTTAATTAAAAACTCTGTATTCATCTAAAGGGTATACCAAGAAGGGTGAGCTTCCTGCTTGAAAAGGAAATGACCAAAATAAATGTATTTCTCTGCAATTACAAACTCTGTGTAAACAGTCTTGGTGTCAAAATAAAGCTAACACTGGTGAGATGTCATCAGAGCTGTAAATATTACTGCAGATGTTACTATGTCAAAGTTACTGTGACTCAAACATAGAAAAAATGATTTTTTATTTCCCTCACCTAATTTTTAAAAGTATTTTATAGCATATAACACGTTTGAAAATATGCTTCGGTTCACATTTAACTCCAGAAAATCATAAATCAAAATATGGATATTACCTGTCCACAGATTCATGGTGCAGTAACTGCTCTTTTAACTGTCTGGTGTCTTTGCTTTGTTTGGTGTTTGTAGACATGGTTTGCATGAGTTTTTAGCTGAGATTCAGAGGTTTCTGTGGACACTACTCATGTCAGCACTTATATTTCTGACCTCGTGTTATAATCGATTAAACGTGGTCTCCTCCCTTTTGCCCCCATTTTTGATGTTGTGGGCGCAAATGATCAGGCGTGACATTCTCATAATAAATCAGATAAAATACTGCAAAGAATTAATCCTGCATTTGTGTGATTGAAATGTGTGTGCAGTGACACTGTTTTAAAGATTTGGCCTAAATAATTCTGGAGTGAATGAGCCTAAACATGATGACCGGACTAGTGACACCATATCACCTGTGACACTCACACACGCACGTATGACTTTGCCAGTTTCAGCTGAAACAATTTCAGTGTTTCAAACCATGTTCCAGAGTTTTTAGTTCACCGTTCATGAGGTTTCAAGAAGAAAATGAAAGACAGATCTGAATGTTTGAAAGTGTTTTGGAAAAACTCTGTAAAGATTAGATGAACAATACTCAAAGGATAAATTCAACTGTTTTATTTTGTTAGATAAGTTGAAAAAAAAGTTAAACAAGCAAGTAAATAACGAAACAAGGTAAAACGAAGTAAGTTCAAAAAGTTAACAAGTAAATAAAGAAACAAGGTTAAATGAGGTAAGTTCAAAAAGTTAACAAGTAAATAACGAAACAAGGTTAAATGAGGTAAGTTCAAAAAGTTAACAAGTAAATAACGAAACAAGGTTAAATGAGGTAAGTTCAAAAAGTTAACAAGTAAATAACGAAACAAGGTTAAATGAAGTAAGAACAAAAAGTTAACAAGTAAATAAAGAAACAAGGTAGAGGAGAGAAAACCCCAACAATCCCCTCTGAGCAAGCACTAGGCGACAGTGGGGAGGAAAAACTGCCTTTAAACGGGCAGAAACCTCCGGCAGAACCAGGCTCAGGAGGGGGCAGTCAACTGCCGGGACTGGTTGGGGGGTGAACAGAGGTGGAGCAAGACGAGGCTACATCAGTTGAAGAAGCAGTATTGTCCCTCTACCGGAAAAAGCTGAAGAATCTTTTCTTCTTTTTCATGGACTTTTCCACGAGCGCCTTTTTGTCCAGGATGAGGGTTCTCAACTCATCGATGGTTTCTGTGTTTTGCCTCTCTAGTTTCTTGCATGTTTGTTCCACCTGTTCTAATGTTGCTTGTGTTTCTTCAAGCTTTTCTTTGAGGTCTTTGGATGTTGCCTCCTGTGTCAGCTTTGCCTTCTGCAGGTCTGCATTTCTCACTTGATCTTCTTTGTGCAGGCCTTCTAGCTGCTCATTTCTTTTCTGGATATCGCGGAGCGTACACTGCAGGTCCTCATGCGTTTTGTCTTGTTTTTGCTTTTGGGCCTGCATTTCTGTGTTTTCCCGCTTCAAGTTGTTGAATTCCAACAATATCCCCTTAATGAGCTCTGAGTTGTTTTTGGCCATGTGATCAATCTTTTTCTGCATGTGTGAGCATCGTTTTTCTAGTGTTTCCTTTTCTCCCTCCAGCTCACTTGTTTTGACCTTCAGTTCATCACAGAATCCTTGCAACTTTTGATTTTTACTCTCAAAGTCCTTGATAATGCACTTTTCTTCTGGCAGTCTTTCTTTCTGTTGCTCTTTCTCTTGAAGGAGGTCTTTATTTTGGACCAATGTTTGTTCCAACTCTGCCTTCACCATTCTGTACTTTTCCTGCATGCCTTGGAGCTCGCGCTGCAGGTCTTTTTGCTTTGTGTCCTGTTGTTCCTTCTGTTGGAGGACTTCTTTATTTTTTTCTTCAGCTTCATCAAGCTTTCTTTGGAGCAGGTGATTCATTTGGTCCATGTATTGCAGATCCCACTCCATTTTATCAATCGTCGCTTTCCTGCCTTGAAGCTGCTTGGACATTTCTTTAACTTCAGCGCTCTTTTTCTTGTTTTCTTTGATGAGGGATACAATCTGCTCTCTGGCTTGAGCAAACTTGATCCCCCAGCCCTCATTAATAATGTTGATGTCGGGCTGGCGCTGTAGTGTTTCTTCCAGGTGTTTGTTTTGTGCTTCCATCTGTAAGCACTTCTTCTCCAGGTGACGTTTTTCTTCTTCAATTTGTCGAATTTTGTTCTGGAGATGGTTGTTTTCATTCCTACTCTCCTGTAATGCCCTTTGGATGGATAAGAGGCCATTTGGAGAAATTGGCCGGCCACGCGTGGAAGGAGAGGCGGCGAAATCTTTTTGTCTTGGTTGCCGTAATCTTGGATACATGTTGGCGTTTGTATCCGATGACTCTGAGAGGTTTCCAAATTTTTCTGTAGTGAACGTTTGAAGGCTGCAAACACAAAGGCTGCGAAGAAACGAACTGAAAATTGCTGTTTCTCACCCCTATTTATAGAAAAACTTCAAAGAATCCTTGTGACATCCTTGTGACATCCTTGTGACATCATCACTCCTAAGCCAATCAGATTGTCACATGACATTTTGGAATGTGGAATGGGGATATGTTTTTTTTTAAACAGTTTTCAAATGTAACTTAATATTTAAGTGTTTCTTACTTGACCCGCTTAGTCGATTAAAAAGTTAATTGCCACGAACACCCCTAATGTTATATAACAGACCACAGAAAAAAGACAGGTTTTTTCTACGTGACAGAGCTATAATAAATGTTTTGTTTTTTTTAATTATCCTACTTTTTCTAAAAGGGAACATTATTTAAAGAATATGTATTTAATTAAAAACTCTGTATTCATCTAAAGGGTATACCAAGAAGGGTGAGCTTCCTGCTTGAAAAGGAAATGACCAAAATAAATGTATTTCTCTGCAATTACAAACTCTGTGTAAACAGTCTTGGTGTCAAAATAAAGCTAACACTGGTGAGATGTCATCAGAGCTGTAAATATTACTGCAGATGTTACTATGTCAAAGTTACTGTGACTCAAACATAGAAAAAATGATTTTTTATTTCCCTCACCTAATTTTTAAAAGTATTTTATAGCATATAACACGTTTGAAAATATGCTTCGGTTCACATTTAACTCCAGAAAATCATAAATCAAAATATGGATATTACCTGTCCACAGATTCATGGTGCAGTAACTGCTCTTTTAACTGTCTGGTGTCTTTGCTTTGTTTGGTGTTTGTAGACATGGTTTACATGAGCTTTTAGCTGAGATTCAGAGGTTTCTGTGGACACTACTCATGTCAGCACTTATATTTCTGACCTCGTGTTATAATTAGAGATGGACCAATCCGATATTACGTATCGGTATCGGTCCGATACTGACCTAAGTTACTGGATCGGATATCGGAAAAAAATAAAATATATATGGAGCGACTGCCTCTTCTTGCTGCGACTTCAATCATGAAACTGATCAATGATCAGCTGATCGGCTTTTCTGTCACGAGTCCGTGTCTCTTGTTTGCTTTTGGCCCACTTTGCACCAGAAAGAGGAAACCAGCAGCTGAACAACAGCAGCACGTTTAAGCTTGATCAGCTGTTGTTAGAATTTATTTAATATTACTTTCTACTCGAGGATCTTTTTCTACGTAGCTGACGCTGGTAACTGTGCAGGGGCGGATCTAGCAAAGTTTAGCCAGGGGGGCCGATAGGGCATTAACAGGGAAAAGGGGGCACAAAGACATACTTTTCTTTCTTATTCTCATTTAAAATGTCGAGCTTTTAATAAATAATTATCTGACACCCAAAGTTTTAATTTGATGTAAAATGAATAGAAGTCCATTACTGTATATAGTAACTATTAAGTCTAATATACCCTAGTAAGCTATTTATTCCTTTGGGAAGGTACCATCTGTGCAGTCTGCAATTTTGTTGAAGAAAGATGTTGAATCTATTTAATATTTCTTGAAAAATAATTGATTTCTGTGCATTTTTTTTCACACTGCATCAAATTAAGGTTGATTACGTCGATTAAGCATCATGAGGTGGCGCGTGAGGGGTGGTTCCCTATTTTTTATTTATTTATTTTTGTCTTTGCTGGGAGTTGGAACCCTATTAGTTAGGTTGCTTAATATTTACGCTAAGTACTCTTTAAAATACCAGAATAGGGAGGATGGTGTAGGTTTAAGTTTATTAGATTGATCAGTATTGCTGAACTATGAAATATTCTCTTTTGCATACAGGTATAACAGAATAGCTTTAGTGTAGTTGTTGTTTTAAACTTGAGTATGAACTTATACAAAATGCAGCAAGATATTTAAAAAACAGTTTTGTTGATTAAAAAACACTATATCGGATTCATATCGGTATCGGCAGATATCCAAATTTATGATATCGGTATCGGTATCGGACATAAAAAAGTGGTATCGTGCCATCTCTAGTTATAAACGATTAAACGTGATCTCCTCCCTTTTGCCCCCATTTTTGGGGGATGTAGGTGCTTAACTAGTTAAAATAACAAACATCTGTCTCCTTTTTTTGTGTCACATTAGAAAGAAGCATCAATATCTGATGAGAAGACTTATTAATTTGGCCTTGCTGTGTATTATTGGAGCGTTTGGTGCAGTTTTCTTCTTTTGTGGGGTTGTTTTTGTTCAAGTGGAGATGAATATCTTTAACAAGTTGATTTGTTCACATTTGTAATTTTAATTTTTAAGAGAAATTTGTTTTTTGAGTTTGTACACTATATGCATAGTGCACCATTTCCTTTTTCAGTATTTGTCTTTGGTGCAGTTTTCTATGTTTTAACAAAAGGGGAACAAAGGACATTTAAGTCAAGCTAAAATGATTTGTTTTCATTTTTACTTGGCCTTACTGAGGTGATGATAAGCGGAACATGCATTCTTTTTTTATTTTTTCTAGTAATGTGCTGGAAAAGCTTAAAAATGGACCTTGAAAGTTACATTTATTTAAAACCAACATCTGGATTTGGGTTGTGAAAGCGTCTGTGTTAAATGCAGAAACCACATCCGAAGTTCACTCTGACGCCTCTGTCTTTCTAAATGGAGGGACAGAAACTGCGCCTGTATATGTAAGAGTGTAAAAAATGCAGATAGTCAGATTAACAGCAATAGTATTTTGTCTATGTCCGCCATTATAGAAATTAATCTAGTGTAAACAATAACGTGGCGCACAGCGTGACATCAAAAACGGTGCACACCTTTGACGTTGCGTGAGTAAATCTCCGTTTTCCTCGTCGCCTAAATGCAAAAAGTGAGTTTTCGAAAATCTTCACGCTGGCAGGAGTTTTAAAAAAATCTCTGTTTTCAGTGACACAAAACGCCATTTACATGTGGATGAAAGGCCCAAACGGATAGAATCATAAAATCTTTTCAAAAATACCCATGTACATGTGGACATAGGCTTAGACTGTCCACTAATGTAACCTTGGGAATGTGTCGGTCGTGGGTCTGTTACAATGTTCTGCACTGTTGTTTTTTTGTTGTATCTGACTTCCTGTCTTTCTCACCTGCTCTTTGCATCTTGACCTTTTTGTCAAGAAAACAGACCTGATGGAAAGAGCCTTTAAGTTGTGTGCTAATTAGAAACTGTAAGAAATCTGCATCTTTTGCGTTCTGATTTTATTAAATTAGGCAACAAACGGAGTACAAGAGATGGACTCCTACTCTCTTGAGAACGACGGGATCTTCTTTCATCCTGATGATTCAGGAAGAATTATCCATGTGGGACCTGTCACCATAAAGTGAGTGCTCCGGTATTTATTTAACATCATCATATTATCTTATTTGCCAAATATACTTATTGTACAATATTTGTGTTTTGGTTTTTTTATATTCCAGTGTCCTAAAAATCCTCGGTGAACTGAACAGTGCTCTGCCATCTAAGGTCGTTGAGGATTTCTCCCTGAAAACCCACCGAAACAATGTAAGTGTAAAATTTATTTGCTTGAGATTTTTAGTTGCTGTCCTTTGCTTTCTGAATAAATGTAATTGACCTGCGATGGATCAGCCTTTTACAATAAATCAGCCTGGCTACAACAGAGATGGAAGTCTCCTATAGAGGTGAATTGTATGCGTATAGTTTATAATTTCAGAAAATGTAAAGTTTATGCTTTCCATCTCTTGTAGCCTATCTCCCAAGTCACTGTGACCTCATCAGGCCGCACAGTAAAAAAAAGATTTCAACAACTGGATGATGACCCATCTCAAAAGGTAAAAATAGGATCTAATTAAATTACTAACTTAAATACCAATATATGATTGTGACAGGAAGTGAATAATATTTTTATTCCTCTTACAATGCAGTAAGGGTCCTGACATTCTTGTTAATTACTTGAGTGACTTGATGCACTATGACAGAGCATACATACCCCTCTGGAGTACACCAGTAGGCTCCTCCTGTAGGATGTTGTGGCTTGCCTCACCATAAAAACAGAAAGGTGTTGACAAAATCTAAAAACTCCCAAGATCCCAATCAAGAATTCACAGCATGCCAGAACAAGCAGACCGTCTGCTGCCGTCATTTTTGAAGCCAGACACCACGAGACATCCCCCAAAGTCCCTTGCATGCCCCAAGGGTTTGGATGACAAAACGGATCCACAAATCCGGATTAAGTTGTTCTCTTATTTAAACCAAGAAGCAAACACAATATCAACATTTTTATTATTTATTTAGTTATATTTATATATATATATATTTGTTTCTTAATATAAATAAGATCTTTTTCTTCTTATTTATTCAAAAAGCGATATATATTAGTTTTTCCTCTGTAATAGACCTAAACAAAAAAAAATTCCGTTGACAATTTTATCCATCATGGCAGACATGACTCAATCCTGCCTACACTTCCTCTCCTGTAAATACCTCTTAATACTGCAAATCTGCAGCTAAAACTAGCAAACTGATGCAGGGTTTATTTCTCTTTGCAGCTGAATTTTCATGCAAAACAGTTTTTTCTTCCCCAATCAGCTGTAAGACGCTGATGAGGTATTGTCAACACCCCACCAGGCTTAAATAGATTTACAGCTCAGTGATAAAAATTCAAAATGAATGAGGATCTTAAGTCGAATTCAGTCATCATACAAGAGCCTCTGTCCTTAAAAACACCTTTCAGAGGTTTCCTGGCTCAAAATGGGCCTTTGGAGGTGAGTATGTATGTAACCTAAATTGGTCTCCATGTAACATAAGGCAGAGAGCGAGTGGGAGTTTCCATATCCTGGGGGAAAGCCAAAGCCTCTTTTGTGTGCGCCAAAATATTTTTAGAAGAATAAAAAAAACCCTGCATATTTATTTAAAGTGCAGAATATTCAGGATGGCAGCTCAATAGATTTTTATACATTTAATTGTCCTTACACATTTCCTCAGGTGAGATATGTGTTGGGTAATGTCCTCTGAAGAATTTCATTGATAAGCTTTCAGGTTTAAACACTGCAGGCAAGTAGAGCTGTTCATTAAAGAGAACATGGTACGTAGCACTTAATTCACAACGGCCTTTTGATTATGCAGACTTTCCGAATGGTGGAATATGAGGATGAGCTTGACCTTTTGGCAATCGTGGTAACCAATGGCGAGGAGGGAGAAGGAAGAGCGTGCATCCAACTCCATGACAACCAGACCGGACAATTACTGCGGACGATCGATTTGATTGAAACCTGGGATGAGGTGAGTAACTTGACATGAGTATGCAAACATCAGGGCGAGTAGTCTGGATGTGGATTAATGTGTGCTCTTCTCTTTTGTTTCAGACAAATAAAAACGAGGTGTTCTTCGACAAAGACACGATTGTTCATATTGAACAAAAGAACGCCAAGTTCTGCTGCCATGTTTACAAACTGTTCACCACCAAAACATAAGCGGTGCAAAACTGAATCAAAGCTGCTGTAAAGCTTTTCATGATCACTTAAGATTTTTTTTAATATGATTTCCTTCTCCTATATATATATATTTTTTTTAAATATATGGATCTTTGCATCCTAAGTTCATATGATTACTCTTGATTATCACTATTTTTTTTTTCTGTTATGATTATTCTAAGTCTGTACCATTAAACTTGATCTGACTTTTTTCCTTTATTCTAAAAATAAAATAAAATATTTTTCCAAGTTGCTCTGTATTTCAGCCTTCTCTTTTTCCGTCATGCATATCCAAATTGTAAGATATTGATATTTACTCTGAGCCAGGATCTGAGATAGTTATGCGATTGTTTGCTTGATGTTAACAGTCAGAGCTGATGAAATTGCTTGACGCCATCCTAATGATGTACGTTTCAGAAAAGTGATTTGCCAGCTGCAGTGCACTCATGCAGATTAAATGTGGTGACAGTGTCACACTTCACAAATGATTGTCGCATGCAAATTGCGGGTCTATTTACATGCATGGGTTACAGATATGAGGTTTTGATTTTCCAAAAAGTCTCCAAATTAACGTGAAAGGAAAATCTCATAACAGGAACAGGAGTCTTATGTATACCAAGTTTCTATAATTTTTTATAAAGAGTTTCTGTATTCAATATAAGATGTAATACAAGAAAATAGAATGTCACAATGGGAAGTTAGGGTGATCACGTGTTTGTCTTGTCCCACATATTGAGATAGTATCACACATTTTGATTGACTTCAGTTTACAAAAAAGATGCGATGGTATTAAATATCTTAATTTTAGCTCTTAAATATGCTCATAGGAAATTAAAAGTAGCAGTACAATAAAGTATGTCTGTTCTTTACTGCATAGATCCCCAAATTGAAACCAGTTAGTTTGTGTGTTCTAGCTAACCTTTAAGTTAGGTTTATCAAAAGCATATATTATCTCACAGAATTAGTCAAATTTCCTTTGCAAATCTTGACACTTCTCAAAAATTAAAGGAGGACTTTAGGGATATCAATCTGTCACAGTGTGAATCCTTTTCCCCTGTCTTGGCACAAAGTCACAGCGGATGTGGTGGAGAGGTAACAACAAGACAACCCCTCCCCAAAAGGAAATGGTTTAGCAGAACTGTTCCTTTTCCTGTATCCCTTCTGACAGAAACATGCACGAGTAGGTCATTTTGTGGGCAGTGACACTGGCAGTGTTTCCACTGTCATTTACATGAAGAAGCAGATATTGGTCCTGCTGCTGGGTTGATCCCATTCTTTGGCGCTGTCCAGCTCTCCTCATGTAATGGCACACTTGGTGTCTCCTCTAAATTCTTGAAACTATCCTTGGAGTATGTTTGGTAAATAATAAGAGAGGAAAACAATGTTCCAACATGAGAAGTTCTGTTTTGTATTCATTGTAAACAGTTTGTGTTTTCTGTCTTCTTTTTTTTTTTTTTTTTTTTTTTTTGTAAACTATATCCACAAATACCCAATAAAAATATTTTGAATAAAAAAACGATCCTTGGAGTCACAGCAAACCTTGCAACAGCACATATGGATGTTTCACCCTTGAGGAGCTGGACTACCTCTGTAACCCAAATGGGCTGAAGGTACTGACACCAACAAAAAGCAAAATAAAATAAGAGAAAAGAAATCAGCCAGGAAGGATAAGAAAAGAGCAATGATCTGTGGCCACCAGCTGCAAAACCACTCAAGTGTTCTTCTTTAATAAGTTTTTAAATAATGAATCTTCAGTTGTAACAAAAGTGGCTTTGAGCTTGTTTGTAGGATTATGTGTCTTAATGTTCCAACCCTAAATGTTGTAGCTGTCTGTCAGGGTAAGTGACACGTTAATATTTACAGTGTAGGTATAGCTTTAAAAGAAAAGAGCAAAGGGTTGTCTTCATGTTTTCTTTGTAATGTGTCTTGTGGTGCATTAGTAAGATATAAATAGGGGGGATAATGAGAAAAGTGCCTATTCATAAAACGCAGTACAAAGCAAAACCAGAGCCACAGATGTCTAGTCATGCCCACATGGCTGTTTCTTTAATCCCGCTGGAGCTCAGACTTTGAAGGACTGCGTAGACGTGGAGTTGTGTTGTAACGGGAGTCAGAGGGTGACGCAGCACCAAAAACCCCCCAAAACATCTTATAAAACCGATCCCAGACTCTCTTCTGTAACGACAAAAGTTGCAAAACACCCTCCCTCCAAACGTTTTCTCAGCTCGGGGTCACGTGACCGCGGTCCCTCCTCAACGGGCAGCGCTGAGTTGTAAGTTGTTATTGTACCTGACAGCAGCCGCTCCGGTCCAGTCTCTGCCTCTCCCCCGCTGCAGACGCCGATGGAGAACCTGAAGCACTTCTTGCTGGCTTTGTGTGCCGCCACCGCCGCCGGCTTTGTTTCCATAATCTTCGTCTTCAGATGGGTTCTGTATTTTAAGGAAGGTTTGGCCTGGGATGGAGGGCTCGCCGAATTCAACTGGCATCCGGTATTAGCAGTCACTGGATTTATTTTCTTGCAGGGGATAGGTAAGAAGGGTCTTTATTATCTTTATAAGACATAATTGAGACTAACTGTTGAAAGTGCACTTCTTTTTCTTATACCACGACATCTGCGGGATTAAAAGGTGCAAATAAAAATCCAAAATTGACGTCTTCCTTCACATTTTTCAAAGACTTTTTCAAAGTGGGCTGGCTTGGATTGCTTGCCTGCCTGATTCTAGCCTTCATTGCGTAATGAGGGAATCACAAGCTGGCAGTACACTCGTCCTTCATCTAAAGAGAGAAACTTATGATTGAACATGCACTGTGACATGGCATATAGATTTTACATGCATTACAACACCTGTGTGCTTCCCCCCCCCCCTATGATTTTCATGAGGCTATGAGACCCAAACATTACATCCTAGATAGTATAAAGCAAGTAAGCCTACAACTTTAGAAATATGTAGTCAAATTTATTTTATTTTAATTAAAAAAAAAAAAAAAAGCTTTATTGTTGCCTTAAGTTGTTGCTAACTGCCTGTCTTACTCTCTCTTGCAGCAATAATAGTCTACAGGCTCCCCTGGACCTGGCAGTGCAGCAAACTCATGATGAAGTTCATTCATGCAGGACTGAATTTGTTAGCCTTCGTTTTTGCTGTTATAGCCATGGTGGCAGTTTTTGACTTCCACAATGGTGCCAACATTCCCAACATGTACAGTCTGCACAGCTGGCTGGGCCTCACGGCTGTTATACTGTACGGTCTGCAGGTAAATAGATGCAATCATTTGGTATTTTTAAAGCAGTTACAACAAAGACCTACTTTTGTTACATATTGAAGATAAGAGTGTCGTCTAACATTTTACCTAAGAAGCACAGTTATTGCAGGGTTTTTGTAGCTACTACTACCATTAGACTGGACTGTTAACACATCTAAAGTATAACAGTATAGCTTTCTCATTTTTCTCTGAACCTCTTACTGGTGGTTCTAAAAGACTAAGTCATAGTGGACAGCAGTCTTCAGATCTGAAGTGGGTTTTATCTGTCTCTCTCTTTCAATGGGCAGCTTGTTCTTGGAGTTGGCATGTACTTGATACCAGTTACACCTGTGTCCTGGAGAGCAGCGTTTATGCCTCTCCACGTCTACAGCGGTCTTTTACTTTTTACCAGTGTCATAGCCGTGGCACTTATGGGCATCACAGAGAAACTCATCTTTGGCCTGTAAGTATTAAAATAGAGAGTGAGAGTAGTTAAAAATGAGATGAATACAGTGTAAATGCTGAACAGTGAGAATAACTTTCCTCTGTTTACATCACAAAAGGAAAGACCCAAAGTATAAGGATTCTCCCCCAGAGGCAACTTTTGTGAACGTACTGGGAGTCCTCCTGGTGCTTTTTGGAGGTCTGATTCTTTGGATTGCCACTCGAACATCTTGGAAACGCCCCAGTGACCAGATCTTGCATAGTCTGCATACCAATGGGGGAGGTGAGGACAACAGTAAAGTCACTTCAGCATTGTCTCAACTGCCGGATGGATCTGATGCTTACGGTGCTGGAGATGCCAGGAAGAGGAGTAACAAATTTGATGAACAGGTTAACTGATAGAAAAAGTAAAAAAAGAGTGGATTAATGTATGTGCAACCAGTTTAAACGAACAAGGGAAATCAAAAGGAACGCATCAAATTGTTACATTCCTGTACTGCTCTTCGTTTCTTTTTAGTTTTCACTCTCGCACCTTAAAGTACTTCATTTTGATTTTTTTTTTCATTTCTCCAGTGTTTATGTAAGTGCATGTAAATAATGGTGAGCTACTACTGTATTAAGATTACACAATGATTTAAAAATAGGCATACACTGCACAATTTAATCACTGCAGGTTTTCTATACACTAAATACTCTATTGTATTTTCTTAGTTTGATACTGACAGTATATTTTATAATAAACATTTGATACATATAAAATGTCTCCATTATTCACATTGTAAATTTAAATCAGTAGTGAAAGAGAGAAACTACATGCTCTTGATAGTGATTGTATTGTTATTATTGTAGATGTTAATATTTTTTTAATATATATACATATATTATTTTGCATATGTGAAAAAAAAAACGTGGAACATTTAAAACAGTACTAACCAGGTGCACTAATTAGAAAAAAAGAAAGAAACCAAGGTTGTCAGAATCACTTCTTTCCTTGCCAGCAGGGTGAAGGAAAAGTTCATAAATAAGTAACGCAGGATTTTGGATCGCTTTAATTAAATCCAACTTAATTCGAGCAAAATGTGACTGAACATCAAAAGTTGACTGCAGTATGGATACTGCAGGAATTAAAAAAAAGTACATGCATCACATGAACCATTAGGACTGAAGGTCCTTGATACGGTCTTTTTAATAAATTTTTTTTCTTAAGAAACGGTGCAAAATTAATTGCGGATACGAGCAGCTGACTTCAGCAATAATACTCCTGCTGTTAATTCGCTACCAGAGTTGTTGACAGACTCTAAACTCTGCATGCTTGGCATGGCCTGGAAATGACAGCAGCACAGCCACGTCAAGGCGGAGCGGCTCTTTTTGGCTCTACTCGGCACCTGTACTTTGGTCGAGAGCCCAATTGTTTTGGCTCAGTGTTGATTAAAGCCTTTTGGTGACAGGTCCAAAACTTTCTGTAAGGTTAGTTCTCTACACATCACCATCAATATAACCGTAGCTTCACATTGCTGTAAAAGTATGTCTGTGTTCGTAAGCGAACTGTCTTTATTCACCGTGTGGTCAGCGTGACAGCGCTGCAGACCGGAGTCCGGTTAACTGCTGTAGCTAGCTGCTCTAACTAGCTTCTATCAAAGTGATGTATCTCTAGCCGTTATTTTTGGGTTGATCTCTAGGGGGAAATATTCTATTGCCTTGAAGTCAGCAAGAAAAATATAAAAATAATAAATGGAGATAGTAGTGGGTGTTTATTAAGAGAAAAGCGCTGTAATGCCAGTACAGTAGTTACTAATAACACGGAAGGCTACTGTTAGCAATAGCCGAGGCCCTTGCTGCTTAGCGGGTTTCCCTTAAACTGCAGTGTAACTAATAAACAAAGCATCATAATGCTTTGAGTTAATTGGTACATTAAGCTAATATGAACCGGGAATAACTAACTTACATGGATAACGTAACACCGGGCCGGGTGAGGTTAGCGGGTGTGGGAGGTTGAACGGACTCTAGGGTGGGGCTCTCTGTTAGCTAGCTAATGACAATGACTGGTCAGCCAGTCTTTACATGAAGCGAAGAAATAATACACGGCTAACACATTTAACTCAATTACCCAGGGGGGAGGCTGAAACACTGGTCGGTTTAATTGTGCGGTCAGTGAGAGGTTGGGTCGATACAAGCTGTCGGAAATGTCGTGAGAGGCTCCTGAAGCTGTTATGAGATGCTTGGCTTTCAGTTATGGTATAGGACACCCTGTAAACACAGCGAGACCACTAGGGCACTTCTGATGCTTTGATATATAAATAATCTTTGGAAAGTAACAGTTTTTGTATTTTTGCCTGATTATTCAAAACCCAATCGCATGGAGACTTTAATCACAGGACTGAGATGTGTTTGAAGGGCAGATTTTCAGCTTTAATTTGAGGGGTTTAACCAAAGATTTGCATGAACTCTTTCGGAGTTACAGGCGTTTTATTACGGAGTCCTCCTAATTTTCAGAGACTCAGAAGAAACGGGACCAACGGACATAACAGGACTGTTGTTAATTCTTTACAACCAATAACTGCATGACGTCAATACCCCATGGACATCTTCAAATGCTTTGTTTCCTCTCTGCCAGACCTTTACTGCTTGTTTGTGGGTCTCTGTCTTCAGTATCTAAAAAGCATGCTTTATTGGGCTGAGAGCAGGTGACCATTGAACAGTATCCCACTTCTCATTTGCACTGTGAACTTGCTGTCTGATCAGTTTTGCAGCATTTGGCTAAATCTGTGAAACGAATTAAAGCTGAAAGCCTGCACTTCAGTCACATATTGAAATGACAAACATTGTGTCTTTGTCCAGATACTTTTTGGCTATAATTTTAGCTGATAAATACTTTATATTTCAGACTAATCTTAATCGACACTTAATATAACAGAGCTGTATCTTTTTATACAGCTTTGGCATCATGTCTGACAAAAGTGAGCTGAAAGCAGAGCTTGAAAGGAAGAAGCAACGCTTAGCACAAATCAGAGAGGAGAAGAGAAGGAAGGAAGAGGAGCGCAAGAAGGTATGCTAACAATGTTTTGTAAATATTTAGTTCACATGCATTTACAATGGTCCACATTAATCGTCAAACTTATTTGGCCATTTGCATATGAAGTTTAGAGTAGGAGAAAGTGGTTAATACACACAACACATCCCAAGGCCCTTGACAAAGAGATAAGGTTCTTCTGAGAAAGGTAGGTGAGAAAGGTATTTATATTAAGATAAGCAACCCTGTTCCATTAGTGATAATGTTTTTAATTTCTAATCCAAATGTAACCCTGCAGGTATTAAGGGTTTCTGCGTTTATATAGATAATAAATTCCACACCATTTGTTTTGAATGGCAAAAGTAAGACAGAAAAGTAAAATGTTTTTCATGGATTGATTTTTCTCAACTGACTGATAGTAAGTAGATTGCATTAACAAGCTCAAGTTGGGCCTAATGTGATAAAACAATATGAGGTGGCTAGTGTACAGTATGCATTTTCTTCTAGCAGAGTAGCTGTGTTTTGGTAGATAGCTATATTGATGCCTTTTGTCAGTCTCCCTCTCCAGCCATTCTTGGCTATATTACATAATGTTTTTTGAACTTCTATAATGTGATTGGAATAAAAAAATAATCCGATATTCCACTGTAATTTAAAAGCACGTGTAGATCATTTGATTGTTTCCTGTTTTGACTGTTTCATACTGTTCTGACAATATAGAACTCTTCTTCTTAATTGATATTTGCATGTTGCTACTTTTAGTGTGATTATTTCCTCCACATCCTTTGAACATATAATCCATCCTATCCATAATAGCTGTATTTCTTTGTGGTATGAAGGCTACAGATTATTGAATGGGAAAGGAAAGTTGTTTTGTTCTCCAGGTTTGTCCTTTAAGGAGGATTTTCCCCAAATTCTCCAGTTTACATGAGTTCTTACTTAGAACATTTACTTCCTGGTCGCAAGGCTTATGTCATGGAGCAAAACCTCTCAGTGAAACACAGATTGGGTGAAAGTAAAACAACACTGTATCATGACTGCAGCTTTATTTTGTAAGATATGTGCTCTTAACCAACCTGTCGCTGTTTTAAGTAAGGGTAAATACACTGTCCCACTGTCCACGTATGCTCAGTGCTACATTTCTGGCTAAGAAGCCAAACACTAGGTCATAACAATCTTATCTTGACACATTAAAATACAGTAGCTTTGTGTGCACACGAGGAAAAGCAAACCTCAGACCTTTTCGTCTTGCAATTCGGCCTGGAAATGGTAAAATGACAGACATCAGCAGTGCCTTTCTCTTAAATGATGGAGATGTACAAAATCTAGTTTGCTCTGTGTTCAGACGTATTTAATAGCATCCATCTTTTCGGTTTCTTCTTCTCCAAAATATCTCTCCTAGCATTTGATAGCCTACAAACATACAAGCATACACCACTTTATTCTGTTCCTCCAGCTCTTTCTCAATCACACACTGAAGAAAAGTTTAGAATTAAACATCTTGCCCAAAGACCCTTTGACATGTAGGCTGAAGGAGCTCAGGGATCGAGTCACTGACCTTAAAATTAGTGGATCACCTTCTCTCCACAGAGTCACCCCAAATTAATGTTATGTATCCTTGCTGGTGTTCCTGCAGATCAGCTCTTTGCTGCACTTGTCATATCCTTTGGCAGTAATAAGATTCTTGCACAGAGTGCATCATAAAACAATTAAGTACAAATTTTTTAATTTAGAGAATGGGCTTCCTCATAGCTGTGAATCACTAAAAAAGTCATAAATCAATATTAATGTGTTGTGTAGTCCTGTGATAGACTGGCAACCTGTCCAGAGTGTACCCCTCCTCTCAGTCTATGACAGCTCGGCTTTAGCCCACTTTGGCACTGAACTGGTTAAGCAGAAGAGACTGGATGCTTTACTGTATTGCCTGAGATCCAGTCAATTTAATATTGTTATCATTGGTGTTTTTATGTTTGTTTGTTTTTATTTCTAGGCGGAACTGAAAGAGGTCGTACTTCCTCAGGATGACTCTGACCTGGAGAAGAAAAGACGTGAAGCTGAGGCTCTTCTACAGAGCGTGGGCATAACCACAGATGTTACAGTTGGTATGTTTTATTTTACATAGAGCTCTATTATGATACCTACTTTTTAACTGTACACCCTTAGGAAAATACATGCATATCTAACTGAGCTCAAACCCCCAGTGCATCGCTGGATAAAAAAATGAATCTAGTTTGCATACACATACAGTTGGGTCATTGTACTAGAACTATGTTTTGACATTGGTGTCTGGGTGTTCATGTTCATGGATGAGCAGTGCAGAAATCAGCTTTTTTCATTCCACATCACTCACACCAGAATATTTGGGGTAATAAATAAATGATATAAAATTTCAGTTTCTAAGCACTGCAATCTTCATTAATAGTCATATTAAATCACTTGATTTTGTGCATAGATGCAGCATACTTTGGACTACTTAATAAACATTTCATTCATTTTTGTCTGTAATGGTTGTGCTGACTCCTAAAATTGGATTAACGTTTTAAAAATAAGAAAGAAATGTTATACTTCTCGATGCTGATGGATGCGAGAAAACGCCACCATAATAGTCTCATTTTCATGTGGTGGCCATTACAGTTATTTCGTATCAAATATGCTGGAGTACAGATCTGAAGTAACACAAATGTGTCACTGTTCTTTTGTAGCTTTATATTAGACATTTTCTGAGCTGTGACTATGAAAATTGTGGCAAAACTAAATCCAGTTGCCTGGAAGATGAGGCTAATCATGATATTATTACTATGATGAGTTTGTGTAAATAGCTTGTCAAACATGAGCCTCACTAGATGATGATGATGATGATGATGATAATAAGTGGAAGGATGGATAAAAATGAAACATTTCCAAAAATATACTAGTATACACACAGTGGTTTTTAGAGCATGGTCATATTGCTAACAGCAGATGGCAGAAGAGATCCATATAAAAATCTATCAGAGTTTGCAGACGGACCCAAGTAAGACATTCAAAACAATCATGGTTGTATTTTTGATACTGCTAGTTTTTAATTGTATTTTTTTTGTCTTGCATATGATTTAATTGATGAAGACAGTACAATTGTGCTGAAATCTCCTTTCCCAACATGGCTTGAGCTTGCAAGAGTTTACGTTTATTATTTAGATTTGTGCATTTTTCTTGCTTTACACAGAGACATTTATATTGTATTGTACTGCTATAAACAGTTTACTGATGATTACTGTCTGTCTGCCTGTGTAGTCCCTCCTCCCATTTCTCCAACTGCCAAATCTGCGGGCACACCGAGTGATGCAGGGAGCCAGGACTCTGATGGAGCTGTGGGACCCAGGTACACACACTGTCTCACAATCTGCACTTGTACAGTACTTGACAAGTGCATAAACAGTGCAGACGTCCCTATTTCAGGGGGGGGAAAGGCCAAAACTGTTTCTACCTGAGGAATAATAATCAAATGCTTGGTACTTTGTTGATTCTACCTTGCTTTTTACTTCAGCATTCTTTTTAACTGTTATGCTTATATCTGCAATGTATGTTTCCAGTGTCTTTGTCACAGCTTAAATTGCAGAACTGTTTTGCAGCAAATTAGTTGTGAAGCATTTTGAAAACAACATAAAGAAGCTTGTCTGTTCTGCTTTCTTATGCTTGGCATTACTTTCAAACTCTATAAACAAAGCTTATGAATACCTGTTAAGCACAATTGCATTAACAGCAGCTGAGTTAAAACATTTTACAAAGTCCTACATCATTACAGTGAACGATGACGAATTCCTGCCAACTGAGTGCATGTTTATTTCATTTGTGTGCCATCGAATTAGAACAATCCTAAATTAACAATAAAGCAGCAGGCTGCTGTGACGCCTGGGGGACTTCTTAACCCCTAATTAGAGCCCCTTCCCAGTGCTGAAACTCAAGCTCCCCCAGTGTCCCATCAGACCCAGTGAGTTGTTCCCCCTACGTGTTGACTCATTTCCCTCACCAGCATGGCCATTTCCTACACACATGGAGGTCATGTTTTCTCCCTGAGGGTTCTCTCTCTCCCCCCCCCTCTGTCGGCACAGCACTCAGTGCTTTGGTGTGACACAGTTCGGCCTGAACATTACACCCTGTGCCATCGCACACAGGGTCTGTGTGCCCATGCATTTTAAGCAGATACATTTTTCCATCTCTGGGTTTATGTAAACAGATTCAAGCTTAATTTGTAATAAAGAAAACTCATTTTTTGGGTGTTTGGATATGCAGAATGATTTTAATTGTGACCTAGGATTCAATCAGCATGTTTGTTATGTGCCATAATGCTAACTTTATTTCCTCTCCTCATTTGTGCTCGCCTGTTTCTCTCTCACTAATGCTGCCTTGTTGCTGTGACACTAACCAGGAATCTGCATTGGGACTCTGACCCGTCCACTCTTCAACTTCACTCTGATTCTGAGCTGGGGTACTGGACACTCTCTTCTCTCCTTTCCTGGTCATTTTCCCTTCTCTCAATCTATGGCATGATTACTTTGTCTTTCAAAGTCATTATTCAGTTAAGACAGATCAGGAAAACCATGTAGGGATGCATGCAGGAATGGTGAGACAAAACCTTTTAATTATTTACATAGTTTTAAAAACTAATATGAAGTCGTTGCAATCCCATAAACGACTAATTTACTCACTTTAATCAGCAAAAGATCCCACTTGCAAGGAGGTGAGAGTGGTTATAGATGTAGCACTGTGTTGTATGTTTTTGTCTTTACTGTCTCTTTCACTGCGATTTTGTGCAAAACTTGAGTTGTTCTTTCCTTTTAGGCGTGTAACTCCAAAACTGGGGATGGCCAAAGTTACACAAGTGGACTTCCCACCACGTGAAATTGTGTCCTACACGAAAGAGACCCAGACCATTACTCAGGCGAAAGAAGGTGACTCATGAAGTGTTATAGGTTAATGTTGAAAAACGCAGTCAAATGTGTGCGCATGTACATAACTGCGTGCCTGCATGGATTATATCATATCATTCTTCTTAACAGGGTCTCTCTGAGAGCAGAAGTGAACAAGTGCAAGAGATTTGATTTTACTGAGATGAAAGAAAAGGAAAAATGAGGCCCAGGAAACATAAGAAGTTAGGGCAGGGATTAGATTCTGACAAGCTCTGCTCCTCTGAACCTTCCAGCCAATGCTGCTTTGGTATAATTAATGAGCAGGATGAGAAAGCCTGTGACAGGAAGGAGAAATGAGATTGGAAGGGAAGATATGAAATGCTGTGCATAGGACGGCTCATTCTCTCTGAAGCGTGTCAATATGTATGTAATTGCTGCAGCAAAGCTTTCATGTGGTTGGACGAAGAGAATATTTGGGTTTTTTACTAAAATTCACATGGTGAGCACATGTTCCATCAAATATGCAATATTTTTGGTCATGCTTCTTGTTCTCGGTTGATTTTTCTAATGACTGATGGTGAGTAATATGCTCGACTGAAATCCTGATTAGGATAGTTGTTTTGTACCGTCACTCATAGCCACTATCTTTTTTTTTCTTTCTTTTTTTTTAAGCTGATTTCTCAAATGATTTGCACCAGCTAACATGTGTTTTAAGCATCCCTGAAAGCCTGGTTAGGATTTTAAAAGTGTACCGAGTGTCGGTTGTGTGGTCTAATCAGGTGACGTGTAGAAAATTCTGAGGTGGCATGCAGCTCGAGTAAGATAAAATTGTGTGATTTTGTGGAAAACTACAAGCGGAACTAGTGAAGGACGAAGAGCATCCCAGTGTTCCTCATCGCTCTTTACGCTGGACTCTACTGGGCATTGTAAAACTGTGTTAAACAACGATGGTTTCTGCCAGCTGTTCAACACTGGGGCCCCCCTTCCCCTCTCTGCCACTATGTAATCATTTCATCAACTCCCTCGCTTCCCTGTCTTCTCCCTTCACCGAGCAGGCACATAACAAAACACACTCAGTGACATTGTGCATTTTCACACCATCACTTCTGGCACTCGATGAGACGGCATCCCCTTCCCAGCTTGCTCCCCTTGGCGCATTTCTGATGTGTGGGGTGGCGTCAGGCCTGGTTTCTGATTGAGCGATTTATCATGTTGTCAAAAGGAAGCAACGCCGCAGCACTCTCAAGGTCAGCAGGCGGTGGCATTAGAGGGTAGCGGCTGCCATGCCCTGGCTGCTCCAAACTGAGGGTTCCCACAGTGTCAGTGAGACACCTCGGAAAAAGGAGTAAAAGATTTTAAGATCACCTGCCCCATTGGCACATAGAATGTCCTCTGAGCAGTCCAGGAGAAGCCATCCACATTTTAAAATAGTTGGAAATGAGAATAGTATATCACTCAAGAACAACTGGATACTCGTTTTCTTGGTGTATGAAAAAACTCTTGATACCTGTGCTCGTATAAGGATCACTTCCATTTTTTAAATATTTGATTTCCTTTTCTTATTAATTCTGTTGGGAGTGACCAGGAGGGTCAGTATGTGAGGGAGTAGATCAGAGGGACAGCTCAGACTCAGCATTTTAGAGACATGTGCACAGGAGGCATAGTGGATATGTAGGACAAAGGATGTTGATGATGGAGCTGCCAGGCTGGTGGAAAAGTGGAAGCCCAGAGAGAGGGTTCTTGGATATAGTGAAGGAAGACAAGGATGCAAAGGATAGGGTGAAATAGAGGCAGGTGATCCTCGGTGGGGAGCTCTAAAGAGGGCAGCCGAAGAAGAAAATGTACTGTCTTCTTATAATTAATCCCAGCTTTTGGGAATTAAACAGTGAACAGCACTGTGCAAATGTTTCAAGGCATATTAGCTGTTGAGATTTTTATTCATTACACAGTACCTTCAGGAAAACATCTGTTTGGCTCCCACATGCATATTTCTACATCACAGCCACCCCAAACACACAGCTACACGGCTCTGTCGTCTATGACAACGAGCCATGCAGCTGATCAGGCACCCACAGAGAGCTGATTTCAGCATCGTGGGGTCAGTCTGAGATTACATGAGAAAGCAGTGACACACTGAAGAACAGTGGCGAGCTCTCCACAAAATGCTTGAGCCAAACTACCTGGCAAAAGCCTAAAAAAAAAACAAGTGCACATAGACAAAGTGGAAAGGACATAGAAATTATACAATGTTTTTTTCTGCCTAATAAAAAAACCCACATTATTTTTAAAAGCACTGCCTGCCCCACATTCAGTGCATTGGAGATTAATTTTTTCCATCTGTAGGTAGCTTCAGAAAATTTGTTAGTTTAAGCCATTAGATTGTCGAATATGCCACCGCTGCACGATTCCCAGATTGCACTAGTAGGTAATATGCAGCATCAGTATGCACTCCTCAACAAGAGGCTGTAATTATGGCATAAGATATTGTGGAAGGTTGGAGGTTTGGGAGTACGTGTGGGGTGGAGGGGGAGGGCTGGACTGGTTCGTCTAGTACAGCATTTCAAAAAGGCTCGTCAGGAATATAAGTATGCAGAGCAGTTTAGTAAATCTAATATTTAATTGAATGTGATTGTTTTAATCACGATGAATTCAGAGGCAGGTCAAAACTTTTAATCACAAAAGCCCTTAATGGTCTTCTTGTTTGAAGTGCCACTTGTAATTGTGGTCAGCTTTTATGCACTTGATGATTAGTACCCTTAAATATCTGTTGTATCCTTCTCTCATACAGTAGCTAATCATTTGGAATAAAAAAATTGAGAATATTCTCCCCTTTTTTTTCTGTGTATGATTTCAGCACCTATGCAATTTGTTTTTTGTTATTGTTCATGTAATAGGGTTTGCTGATGTTTTTATTTGCTGCACTACTAGATGCAACTACACACTTTGGAAAGGCTTTTTGTACGCTGGTACTAGAAGAGGTCTATTTCAGCATACAAGAAATGATAGTTCAGATGTACGTGTGAATTGGTGGAAATTTGTCTTCTATGGTTTCATTATTGGGCTTCATGTTGCACATGCTGAAGTCACAGCCTTGGTGTGTCTGTGCGTATAGAACGCGGATGCCACCTGCAAGGTCATTTAGTTTTGTAGTTGCTCACCACTGGCCAAACGCCATGTTTGCATTAATATATTGTCTATTGAGGAAGACTTGTGATTACTCCCCCACCACCACTACATACAAAAAAAAGCTTTTATGTCTTAAGTGGTACAAAAGCCGTAATTGGACCTGCTTTGCAGCTTTGAGAGGAGGTGTCAGCGTATGGGACATTGCTGATCCGTGTGAATTCTGTTAAATGCAACCCACCCACCCTTGCTATTCCCCCCCACCCACCCACCCCACACACACGCACATCCCCAGTGGGGTCACCAGGATCACTAGCTTTTCTCCAAATGGCCATTTTGGCTGGCAGGTGCATTATACCCTTTATTTTCAGATTGTCTGTCCGCTCCTAATGCCTGGCAGGTTGATTGCTCTGGCTGCCTCACCAGGGAAAGGGCTGACGAGCACGGCCGGGACTAGCTGAAAGACAGTGATTACTGTTTTCCTTTAAGCCTGATTGAGGCCCTTGAAAGGAAAGATTTTAACCTTCTCCTGTTGGTTGCAGAGTATGGCCGCACATTGAAATGGCTTGTGTCATCAACCCAGTTCTGTAAACTCATCAGTGCACCCGGTAACCTTCATCCCCCAAACCTCCATCTGAGAAAGGGGATAAATCATTTTATGGACAAAGTGACAGATGACATTATCATTTAGATTATCTCAGTAGGAAGGAAACTCTGGCGTGTGGTGCTGTCATCTTAGATTAACTGTAAGGTTCATACAAAGATAAACGCCTGTAGGAACCAGGCGAGTATTTCCACTTTCCTCATGAATCTGTTTTGTCCTTCTGCTATTATTTTTTTAAGCATAGTCTATATAGTGTCTCTAGGAAATGTGTTTGAAAAAGATGTGTTCATCTTCTTTGAGGTAGAGCCGGTGTGCAGTTTGCCAGCTGGTGTGGCCTGTATTTTGTCGTACATTCTCTGAGGTTGAATAGGAGTTGCAGGACCTCCTGCTAGGATGGTAATTGCACAGGCTTGCCGTTCAGGGAGAAGCTTGTCTCGGGGCAGCCATGCGGAAAACCTCTGTGCCATCCCCATGCCACCTCTGAAGAGCACAAGACAATCCCAGCATCACCATCTGCTTTTGCACCATGCCGTCATCTGGCTAGTCCAATGGGACGGGCCTGGGCAGCTGCTCCACAACCTCTGCCCCGTGGCCTAGAAGGGGGCAACCTACTAGTGGGACACAGAGGAAACAGCTACACTGACAGCTAGACTGTCTATTGAATGGTTAGGGTCTCATTAACAGTTGGGAAAGACAGGGGTCCCTATGACAACAAGACACCCGCTGCGCTGTGTCCCTTTAATACAAATGACAAACTTCCCCGCTTTACAGAGGCAAGTTCTTTTTGAAAGGAGACATTGTGCTGACAAACCAAACAAATGCAAGGGAGAGATACAAAATCAGTCTATTGCTGTGCCAGTAATCACTGGGTGGAGCTTTTCTTGAAAGAGAAAAATAATGAATGTGGAAAATGTAGTGACCAAAAGGTATGAAATGTCTGTGTTTGGAAGCATACTCATTCATTTTGTTAAAGTTGTTTATTTGTTGTTTGATTTTTATACCTTTTAGCATTTGAAAATTCCGAGGAAATGATGATCATAAACATACTCGTTTACTACTTACACAGGTTATGTTGATTGAGAGTTGTTTTCTAATGTTTAATACGGGTATCTTTTTCATCAACAGAGGAAGAAGAAGAGGAAGAAAGTGCTCCACCTCAGCAAGTAGTTGAGACTCAAGCTGAGAAAGAGGACCAGAAAAAGGAGGAGGAGGAAGGTACTGCAGAAATGATAATTGAGATTCTCTGCTGAAATTGAGGCAGTTTAGTTAACACTTAAAATATGTAATTGTTACAGATTATCTATATAATTGAGGGGATCAGATTGCATAAAATAATGGCTACTAGCACCAGGGATCTTCACGACATTTCACTGTGTTTTTGTTTCTCCATTTAGCACCCCCTCACGAGCTGACAGAGGAGGAAAAACTCCAGATCCTGCACTCGGAGGAGTTTGCAGATTTCTTCGACCACAGCACTCGCATTATCGAGCGGGCTCTATCCGAGCACGTGGACCTCTTCTTTGACTACAGTGGCCGTGACCTTGAAGAGAAAGAGGGGTAATTCTTGAGCAGCTAGTGTTTTTAAAACTTGTAATTGGTTTTTGAAGAAGTGCTTTTTATTGATTTTTGGTGCTTTGTTTTTCCGCAGTGAAATCCAGGCCGGGGCAAAGCTCTCGCTTAACAGGCAGTTCGTGGATGAGCGCTGGTCCAAACATCGTGTTGTCACCTGCCTGGACTGGTCACCCCAGGTCATTTTTCTTAACAAAGTTTTCATGGTGAAGCCAACTAGAGCCTGGCTGATAGTGGACGTTACAGACGTTATGTTTGCAGTCATATTGAAATCATTAAGTATTAACTTTCACAAACACGTTGGCCACTCACCATTGAAGCTACTGCTTGATTACGCTCAGTTTTGATCCATACTTTGGTGTTCTGCAGACAGTATAATAAAAAACCCTTAAAGATTTTCATATATGGTCAGTATTGGCCGACAGGTATTAAAAGTTTGGCCCTAAAACCAGCATTTTAATACATCAACTCAGAGAGACAGTCATGGATCATCTGCTAATCCTAATCCTTGTGTCTTTGTGCTGGAATTCTGCTAAGAGCATAATTGTTTTGTAATTGCCTGTTTAAACGACTTAGATTTGCACAGCCATAATGCTTTATGATTACATAGCTTGAGTTTGACAGCATGTTCTTTCAGCCTCAGCTCCCTCAGGAAAAGTAAGTTACGTCCCATACAAATTGTCACTTAGTCGGAGGCCGTAATGATTTGTTTCCTCTGGTGTCTAAGGTCATTTAATGCATTATTGTGCAATGACTTGTGACAGTGATTGAACACCAACTCTTTGTTCACTGTATTTTCTTGCTCAGAGCAGTATCCACACCCTTGTGATGTAAAGTGATGCATCCACTGTACTTAAATTTAAGTATTAAAAGCAGCAGAGGTTAATCGTTTGTCAACATCTGGATAGTGTTTCTGCAGTCTGTGTTTTTTGAAATGCACTGGGATGGGTTTGTGTTTTATGAGATCCTTACTGAGCTGCTGAGTCTGCTTCCGTGTTCTTTTGAGCCCTTGCAGAACTGTAGCTTTTAGTTAAAATTATGCAAAGGAATAAAAACATCATTTACCAACGTTCTTCGGGGGGTAGGGTGAGTTAAATGAGCCATAAATCTTGGAGGAAAGGGTTAGTCATTCTCGAAGGCATTCAGCAGCAGCACTCGGGGCAGGCAAAGCTTTTCCACTTGGAGCCAAGCCTGGGGGGCATGTCTGCCTGCCTCCCTCTGACATTCATTCAGTCTGATTTTTTTTTTTTTTGGTCTGTCTCCAGTATCCTGAACTGCTGGTTGCTTCATACAACAACAATGAGGATGCTCCTCATGAGCCAGACGGTGTGGCTTTGGTGTGGAACATGAAGTACAAGAAAACTACACCGGAGTACGTCTTCCACTGTCAGGTACTAAAAGCAACTTTAACTTTCCTGTCCTTTTACTAACATAACCCAGCACCCTCACGGATGGCTTCTTCCATGACAAACATGGAACACGGCCAGCCATCCTGTCAGGCTCCCTGCCTCCTCCTCTGCTCCCATACCCCCCCTACCCTCATCCACATTGTGAGTTCACAGTACTGGCATCCACCTCCACCACATCTATGCACAAACACATGTTCATGAGGCGCCTGTGAAGACCTGTGGAGTCGGATGGAATCTGAGCACCGCAGCAGGATTAAGCGTGTGGGGCAGGGCTGGTTATCATGTGCATCTAAACAAGGGCCCTGTGTTCAGACAAGCTAGCTGGGAGACCAGTTGAGCTCCTCCGCTCTGCCCAGCCTTATTACAATGCTTGCCCTGAGGCGCCTTCACCAAGACAAGTTGAGTAGAACCACATGTTTTGGCCTCCATAGCGGATGTAAATGGAGGCGTGTTGCTCAGATGAGTAAAACTGAACAGAAGTGTTAACATAGTTTTCTTTTTGCCTCCAAGTCAGTTTATCTATGCATTAAAAGTTTTGCCAGGGTGACTTTCTGGGGAAAAAAATGTTATAGGTGGGGTGATGAGTGTGTGTAGTCCACCTAAACCATAATCCAAAAATATATACTGATCTTATCGGCCAGCCTTGAGGTCTGTTTATTTACACTGTGAGAACTGAGGCTCGAGTTATGCAAGATGTGTTTAGTTGTACTTTAATAAAGAGGGAACATGCAAGATGACGCAGAAGAGGAAAAAGCTGCAGATTGAAGTCTGTGTTTTCCATGTCCATATTATTGCATCTTTGGAGATTTTAAGTGCTACTGATGCAAATCTTTGCAGTTTTTTACAGCCCCACATAGGTTTGACTTGTGGTTGAGAACATCAGTGGGAAATGGGAGTTATTGTGACTTTAATTTCTATTTCTATTTCAGCAAATAAATCGCTTGAAATAATTACATTTGCTCTCAATAAAAATCAGTTTTTTAGCTAAAACAGCTCAAAAAATGTTTGTGTGGAAGAATTCAAAATTAGCAGCAGTGCAAAAATCAACTAGTAGCATAAAATCTCAGCATGCTTGCTGTGCCCTCTTCATGTTGCAGGGCTCGTTACTTCCATTTTCTTTTCAGCTCGTCAGTTTTGGGATAGTTTCCTTGAAACGACAAGTGGCATGATGTCCTCACTGCTGTAGATTTCCATTGGCCTGTTACTCTATGAAAACTCTTTCCCTTCTCATCACTCGCTCCACAGTGCGGTTACCTAACCTCAAATAATGAGCTATTTTTTCCTCTTTCGGGGTCATTTGGTGCCCTTGGTCAATAGTGTCACTGTTTTCTGAAATAACAGTAGTGTTGCCGCTTGTTATCTTGGAAAGTGGTTGACTGTTTAGACTTATTTTTTAAGCGAAAGAGGCAAATTAAGACTGGGCTAAAATTAATAACATTAGCTACACAGTGGTGCAGCGGTTAGCATCATCGCCTCACAGCAGGAAAGTCCTGAGTTTAAATCTACAAGCTGACCAGACGCCATGATCAGCTCTTCCTGTATGTGCATGGCTTCCATCCAGGTATTCCAGCTTTGTTCCACAGCCCTGAGACATATTTGATAGATTAATTGGTAATTCTAATTGGAGAATTGCTGTCTGTCTCTCTGGTACCCTGCTTTTTATCCCACGACAGTTCGGAAAGTCTCCAGCCCGCCTCCACAAGTTGAAACTGGATAAATGGGTAGGAAATTGCAATGGGGGAAAAATTGAATACATTAAAAAAAATGTTATACTTCATATGTAGCACTTCTCTTAAAGTTACAAACTGCTTCTCAGAATAAAACATTTTATAAAATTTAAAAAAAATTATAAAGATGTTCTGATAAGAGTATTTCAGGTAAACTCTTCAGTAGTGATGTGACTCCAGTTGGACTGCTCCACGCTTTAGAGGCTACGTTGGCAAAAGCCCGGTCACCTTAGTTTAACAGCCGATCCCTCAACATTCACGGTATCTTTGTAAACTGTCTCTGAGCTTCCATTGTTAGCTGCGGCTGTCTCAATATAAATCTCTATTTCATTTTTCCTTGCCCAACCCTTCTTGCACCCTTTCATTGTGACAGTCTGCTGTTATGTCAGCGGCGTTTGCCAAGTTCCACCCCAACGTTGTGGTGGGAGGCACCTACTCGGGGCAGATTGTGCTGTGGGACAACAGGAGCAACAAGAGGACCCCTGTGCAGAGGACTCCCCTGTCAGCAGCAGCACATACGGTACAGTAAAGGTCTGACACAGTGGGCGTATACTTCATTTATATTTAGCTAAAAGGTAAAATTTCCCCGTCACTGTCTTCGCAGCACCCGGTATATTGCGTGAATGTGGTCGGCACCCAGAATGCCCACAACCTCATCAGCATCTCTACTGATGGCAAGATGTGCTCCTGGAGTCTGGACATGCTCTCTCAGCCTCAGGTAACATATAACACAGGGCAGACGCTGAATGTGTGCTCTGCTGTAAAGAAGTTAAAGTATTAACCATAAAAATAAGTTTTTATAATGATAATGCATCAGACTTTAGCAAAGACAATATATTTTCTGTTGTTTTCCTCTCTTTTTCTTCTTTCACATCGCCCACATGCTTCCTGTCCTTTGCATTCGTGCTACATGTCAGACATTTTGGCTGGACTCTTTCCTTTTCACATTCCAGTTTGGTATTTCCTTCGACTTTACTCTTATTTTTTTCTGCAGCTCATTTTTCACTTTGAAGGAAATGATTCTTGCTAGCTGTGTCATTTCATCTCTGCTGCCAAGCCCTCGCTGTCAAACTGATTTTTTTTTTATTTTTATATAAAGCACTAGTCGAATTTAGATTACACATTAATAAACTGTCGGGTGATTTTTATAGGTTTTGCTTGGCAGAGTGTGTGTTAACTTAAAGCCTGGGCGGGGAGCTTGTTATAGATGTTGTTCCATGTTTCCTCCCCTCCACAGGACAGCATGGAGCTGGTGTTCAAGCAGTCCAAAGCTGTAGCTGTCACCTCTATGTCTTTCCCTCTTGGAGATGTCAACAATTTCGTAGTGGGCAGCGAGGACGGCTCAGTCTACATGTCATGTCGTCATGGAAGGTGCGTTCATAAGCAACCGCAGTCCCACCGTGTCGCCTCCCGAACACCAGCAGGAAACTGAGGCGACTTGTAAGGCCCACCTAGACCCGTGTGTCAAATAAATATAGCCCACTCACTTCCCAGTGCAACGCAAATCCAACACTTGATCTCCTGCTGTTTGAGGTTTCACTCCTGCCCAGTCATCCTGTTTTTCTTTTCCGCTTGTCAGTTGTGTTTGTAAAGGTCGTTCAACATAAACAGGGCACACATGCAGGGGAAACAAATCATTTTTTCCCCCCCTGTTCTTTTATTTTTATTTAATTTTTTTCCCTCAGTATGTTTCTCTGGGTGAGAGAGTTTGTTTACAGTCGGTCATCCCTGGGAGAATTAAAACTGCACTTCATCCCACAATGTTCTCATTTAGGAGACTGGGGATCTTCATCTAGGATGGTCCTCGGCAGAGAAATGTGGCTTAAATCAGAGCTGCCAGTGAGCAGCGTGTCAGCCTCGCACCAAATGTAGTATGCCTGGAGACCACAGAGAGGTGATAGCTGCGAGGTTTTGCACTGCAGAATCACCTCTGTAATCGGGGGAATAATTTTCCACATCATTTACAATGGTATGATACTCTCATCGCAGTTAATAATGCATAAGCATCACTCATGCTGAGTATTTACCTCTCTACATTAATTATCAGAGTCTCAGTTGGGTAACAGCTCTGCAACATGTGGTTGAAGGGATGCAGTCACTTTTGCCTCCCTGCTGGTAATTACATGATACAAGTAAATGATTACTGTGAATACGTCCAGCAGAGGTCCATCTGTGCCTGTCGCTTACTTACTTGCTTAATGCATTGCGTAAATGGTAACAACCAGCAGTTTTGTGCATTTTTGTTGTTTCTTTTTTTCTAAAGTTTCTACAGTGCACATAAATCTGTATTCAGACATTAGATCTGAAGGTAAAATTTAATTCTTTGTGGTCAGTTTAAGCATATTTACCCATATTTATCTGTGTGCTCCACAGCAAAGCAGGCATTAGCGAGATGTTTGAGGGACACCACGGCCCCATCACGGGGCTCCACTGCCACACAGCTGCTGGGCCACTGGACTTCTCTCACCTGTTTGTTACCTCGTCTTTCGACTGGACTGTCAAGCTGTGGAGCACCAAGGTATGACTTGAGCTCTAGGATGTATTTTAAAGGCCATGATTCATTTATTTGGCCCATCTCTGCATAGGGAAAAGTTTCCTTCCTTTCTGTGCCTCTCTGGGCTTCACTATAATCCAGTTATTGTTCACTTTCAGCCGTAAGGTGGGACTAATGATTCTTTTAAGGTTGATTTTTAAGTCACAGACTTCTGTTAAAAGGCTATTGATTGAATTTGTAGACAGATGTCCTGATACAGCAGTCAATACCAGACTCCGTTTAGCCAAAATAATTAATTTTTTCACCTCCTATTTGCCACAGTTTGGTTTCCACAGCAACAGGTCGGCTCAGACTGTTAGGCTCTAATGTTTATTTTAAAAATGTTTATATAAAAATGGATTACTTTTTTTTTTTTTTTATCTGTAGTTGTTGTGGTAAACGAGAGTTGTTACCCTGCATTTTTACATATAGGATTTTTTTTTAAAAAACATTTGATATAATGCATTAGTGGTGGCAGTGGAAAATTTTCACTTTTGACATCTTGACTGTACATCACAATGAATAATACAGAACACTCTTGAACTGAACTCGGGAGACTGAAAAAAATAAGAGACAATGAGAGAAAAGGGCATGTAATGAAAATTCATAAGAAGTGTTGTCAAAGTGAAAGTCTCACCTGCCTGCGCTCTGTTGTCTTTATTTGGCAATGAATAGACACATACACGGCCACCTCCTCTAGCTCTTTTGGGAGACAGCCTCTTTTCATCTGGCCCCTTCGTGCATCGCCGGCTTATAGACGTGGATGGGGTTTGTGATCCCAGAAGCTCGGTTGTCAGCGGCAGCCTTCCCCGGTGGGGTCCCCTGGGGCAATTTCAGCGTTAAGTGAGGGGCCAGATGAAGAGTGATTCAGAAACCCCCGTTGAAGAGAACAGGAACGATATGATGCCCTGCCCAAGCGAGGGTTACTGGGGCCCCACTGTGGAGCAACACCCAGGGATGGGGAGGCTCAATGGCGAGTGTTTGGTGGCTGGGACTTAGCGAACCTCCTCTGGGCCCACTCTCCTGTGCAGTCAGCTCCCAGAGGGCCAGTTTAAGCCAGGCAAACTGTAAAAGCTCTGTTCTGACATAACAGGCTGTCCCCATTGCATCCCATCCCAAAGCAAGTCTTTTTCATCCATTTGCAGCAGTTACAGAATTCCCGATGGCTTTTTTTTTTTTTTTGTTCTGTAGACATTTCACCTCCCACACTGGACACTTCTTACAAACCATACGGTCATTCTGTTCCCACAACAGATGAGTGGGTTTGAGATCCAGCGATTCTGCCCAGCCGTTCCATTACAGACTGGGATATCAGCTGACTGCTTTTATTTTTATACTCTATGATTAAAAAGAGCACATCGCAGAGAGGCGGCCTTTCACGTTCCCTCCATCAGTTTGACAAATGATTATCTTTTTGTTTGTTCTACGTCTGTCAAATGTTCTTCTTTGTCTCCTCAAATTTGGATCCCTCTGCACTTTTTTGCCGCTCTTGTTTTCTTTCGCCCATCTTAATCTTTCCCTTGTGTTCAGTAACTCTGTCTAGAAGCCCACCATCCTGGTGTCATCACTTCAGTGTCGAGGTAGAATCGGGTGTTTTGTGGGTGCCCTTGAGGCTTGTGAGACTTTTGTTTTTCAAACTAGAGACTGCGTCTCTTCTTGGTCTGTTATGGGAGAGCGTCTCAGTCTTGTTGATTTTATTCTGGTTAGAGGTTTGTGCTATTCTTTGAGTCGAATAGAACAGATGATTGAAATCTGTTCACTGCAAATCTAATCATGAAATAACTTTTTTGTTTTGTTTTTCTTGGAAAAATTTTACTCTGATTTTATTTATTTTTTCTTCCCCCCCCCAAATTTAAAGACTACAATGAACCCACAGAGGCTGATGTTCCAGATACTCAAGTAGCCAAATTTATTACTTCTTTAATCAGCACAACAGTTTTCAGCTGTGCTAACATAATTGGAAAGGGCTTTTTTCTAATGATCAATTAGCCTTTTAACATGATGATAAAGCTGCATTAGGTAACACAGTGTCCCATTAGGAAAAACATAGATGATGGTCGCTGGAATTGGGCCTGCATACATATTCCATTACAAATCATAAATTACTTCTGATTGATTTCATTAATCATTAATTGTCATTTACAACATTTCTAAGTGACCTTTAAGCATTTTTTTAGCAGTATTGTAAATGGACTGGTTCTTATAGAGCACTTTTCTACTTGAGCACTCAAACTCACCCATTCACACAAGCACTTTTTAAAATTCACACTCTAATGGACTCATTGCAGAGCAACTTGGGGTTCAGTGTCTTATTGTGTGTCCTGTATGAACATAACCATACACTTCTTTTGAAACACAAACCTTTGTAATGTTTGATCTTTCACACTGCAGTTTGTGATAATGTTGAGTGGCTTTGCTAAGTAACATAAGCCAGTGCGTTTTAACAGTTTAAAACATCACTGAGTTGCATTAGTGTGTAGATGGATATTTATACATTTAAAACTGGAAACCTTTTTGAATGAAGCTGTCCCCCCCCCGCAGAACAATAAGCCGCTGTACTCATTCGAGGATAACTCGGATTACGTGTATGATGTCATGTGGTCCCCGACTCACCCTGCTCTGTTTGCTTGCGTGGACGGAGTCGGTCATCTCGACCTGTGGAACCTCAACAATGACACAGAGGTAATATTAATAGACATTTCTCAGAAGAGCAGCTGTGTGCTGTTACCAACTTTACTGTAGACGAGATACTCATATCTTGATTTTGACCTTTTTAACCATATCAGATCCTGTGCCTTCACATGGTTTAGCGTGCAAGTACACTCCTGATTGCTGTTATTGTTTCAGGTCCCCACCGCCAGCGTCACAGTGCAGGGTAACCCAGCCCTGAACAGGGTCAGATGGGCTCATTCTGGCAAAGAAATCGCTGTGGGAGACTCTGATGGACAAGTCCTTGTCTATGATGTTGGAGAGGTGAGCAAGCATGAGTCAGCCTTTCAGTTTCTGACTGTACCTTTAAAAAAAAAAAACATTTTGGATTTTGCAAAAATGAGTCAGCCTCTCACCTGCTACAATGTGTAATTTAGTAATGAGGGATTAATTGTAAAGCATTTACCTTATAGAGATTTTAGAAGAGCATCTTAAGGACTAATTTGTGCATTTTAGGTCTGCTCTTTGTGAGTAAAAAAATGCACAGAGCATAACCTGTCTGCGTTTGAAATTCACGCCTCTGTCGTGTTCCTCCCCCACAGCAAATTGCGGTACCGCGAAATGACGAATGGACCCGTTTTGTTCGCACACTGGCAGAAATCAACGAGAACAGGGATGACGCAGAGGAGCTTGCAGCTCAGCGTCTGGCCGCATGAGCTTATCTCCCTGGACGAGGCATTTAAGGGACCAGTCATGTGCTCGTTAATGTCAGACCTGTTTTGATAGATGGAAAAGATGAAGTTTGTATCAGAAAGAAGTACGGATATCGCTTGGTTTCCAACGCTCCTCTTATTTAGACAATTGCCTTCTTAGTTCGCTGCACCGTGGTCTGTCTTCCTCTGAATAAGCCAAGCGACAGGGCTACGAACCTCAGACACTAACCCAAAGCCATATTCACAAAACAGTCATCTTTTCTTCAACCAGATGCCTTAAAGTTTAATTTAAATCTTGATTGTCACGTCTTTACCCACCATTATTTACAGCATGGCAGCCTTAATTATGAGTTAAGTCGGTGCTCCACTTCCACCATATTCAGGAAAATCAGTAAGAGCTGTTCTCCATTTCCACCAAAGTTGTAGTAAAGCAATCACATCTCTAAACACCCAGGAATGTAAACATCTCATAGCTGTAGCCCACGTCGCCATCTCTGTTCTTTTAGACTGGATAACATAAACACGTGTTTGTAAAATAGTGAAATGTCAAAGTCTTTCTACCAAGATGTTGTTTTATACTGCACTTCTTGCCTCTTAATCGGCGCAGCTCAAGTTGGATCCGGGATGGTTGGAATATCACCCCAGCATGTTGAATAGGGTGATTATGTATGCTGTAACTGCTCGGTGATTTCCACGTTTGTCATGTACAGTGATGGGCTCTGAATAGAGATTGGTGTCAAAACAGAGAATGTACATTTCACAATAGAAATCAACAGTTTGAATGATTTATTTCAGTAAAATACAATAAATACATTTAAATTATTTCCCAAGTCCCCTGGTCGTGATTTCAAAATAAATACTTTGGAAAATATCTGTACATCCTCATGTCTCTTAAATGTAAGTCAAACATGCACACCAGAAAAGCGCAGTGACAATCCTTTGTAATGCCATAATGTCCCTCTGTGGAGAAGTACAAGATGTACAAAAAAATTGTGCAAGCTATGCAAAGAAAATGCAATTAAAGCCATACCCATGCAGCATTTATAGTAAGACAACCACTTCTATGCATTGAATCGAAATGTGGTTAAGTAAAGGAGGAAATGAGGGCTGAAAGTGCATGCAGCCCTCACGAGAAGTGACTGTTTATGAGGCTTGAGGCTCCGCTTTGGACGTCGCTGATGTGATTGTCACCTCTCCGGAAGGCTTAAACTTGGGCAGGTGCAGGCCAAATTTTCTCTCCACGCCAGCAAATGTTGAGGCAGCCAGACGGTAACCACCCAGGTGGTCTGGAGTCACAGAGGGAAGGTCCTTGATTGTAGGCTTGTGAGTGGGCTCAGATCCAGCAGGACGACTGAGAAGAAAGATTAGGAGATGCTGAGCCTCGTGATGCACTGAGTGGCTCGCTCTTGTTTGAGACGCGATTAATGTACTTACTGTCCTCCGAAGTCAACATAGAACCATCTCTGTAACAGTTCATAGGTCACCAGTGTTACGCCAAACTGCGGTGACGATCTAAAGACGCGAGCTAGAGGGAGAAATTTAAAAAATGACAGTTACAGAGAAATAGCATTACTCTGGTGAGCGTCGTGTGAGTTTTATTTATAGAAATCAAAGGCCTTCTATGGTTGTTAGGGCTAAACGGCAACCCTGAGGGTCGGTAATTAATGGAAACGTGAAACTGCAGTTTCTTCAGTTCCTCTGGAGGCCACTACAGTTGAGCCCCACAAACCCTTTTATTAATGCTTAAAGCTTGCATTTGTCATTACGACTGACAGATCTGCTGCGCTTCACCTCAGCTAATTTGAGTCACTGGATCCCTCGATCGCATTTGTGGTGTTGCTGTATGCTCGTACAGCCCATCCAAGAGGTTTCTGCTCAGTTTAGGCAAGTGAAATTCCAGTAGCTTATTTCTATGTCTCACTAATTAGAAGATATCCATGACTGTTTGATGTACCTCAGCTGTGGATGGATAAACTTTGCTAACCAAGTTTGCTATCATCAGTTATGTCACTGTCCCAACACATATATAGATACGAATAAGATGGTAGACAAAAGGCTAAGGCATCAAAACTTACACTGGGCTATCTCTATCTTCATATACAGTCTATTTGTTCAGTTCAGGTGAAATATGAGGTGTATATATATGTATATATATATATATATATATATATATATATATATATATATGTATATATATGTATATATATATATATATATATATATATATATGTATATATATATATGTATGTATGTATATGTGTGTGTGTTTTACCTCCTGCGCCCTTCCAAAACGCTCTAAAACCTTCCTCCTTGAGGATCTTCCTAAAGCAGTCGATGACTCCGTTATACGTCGTTTGGCCTGCTCGGGCTGCCACCTGGAGCCTGGTCTTGATGACATCAGCAGGGGTCACCAAAGAAGCTGCTGGTACACCTTGTTTAAATAAAACAACAAAAAAAAAAACAACCACATCATAAAGCACTCTCGCTATGCTATGCACAAACTGGGAGGAAACCTAAATGCATTTTTTTGTGCAGACAACATGACAGATCCCTTTACAAAACGACTCAACATGCCGCTGTTTCAATGTCCAGATTCTCTGAGCTTTCCAGATGTTCGTTACCTGCGATAGCTCCAGCAGTGAGCAGCTGCAGAGCCCCCAGCCTTCCATCGTCATCTGCCAGCTTCCCCTTGGTGTGGGCATAAACGGGGAAGTAGATGGCGGAGAAGGGAATGTCACGCAGGAAGCAAGCTTTGGCTCCCTAACAGAAAAAAAGGAAGATCTTAAAAATCAAAGGAACGTAACAGGGCTGATGAATGAGCAAAGACAGCAGTGGAGCAGCTTTGTCTTTGGGATTAAATGGTCTGGGATCTGATTTATTTTAACCTACGGGGGGCTTTAGTGTTGATGATGGAGCCAAAGAGCCCCAGGCACTGGACCTCCAGAGAAAAATCCATCACACCACAGACCTCAGTGTGCTGGCTTCTTTTACCAAGAGGAAGTCCGCTTTTTCTCCCCCCTCCTTCCCATTTCTTTTTTCAAACAAGCCACACACTGTCTGCCGCTCATTAAAATATGGAGTATGAACACATGACTCCAGCTGTAAGTAAAGCCGCAAGGATTTGGAAAGGAGCAGTAGCAAAGCGTAATCCCTCAGTAATTTGCTGTCGGTTGTTGGCTGCGGTTCCGTTTGCATGTTTAACACTGTTTTGGAAAATTGCAAACAGTCAGCAGAGCAATGTTTGATCTTCAAATTTCTGTTTCTCTATCTCCATTATGTCTATGTACACATACAAGATGTTTGTTCAAAAACAGGAGTGTTTCATCTATGTATTGTTACAGGAAATTAAATAAGAGCAGGTTATAATTCACACCAAAATCCCTAAATTTAAGAGGGAAATATTGTGCCTTTTACTCTTGATACAGAGGGTTAGAAATTAAGACAAATATTAGGATAGATATGATTTTGCATCGAGAACCTTTAGGTGTTAAATTACTGTATTGCCACTTTCATTGCTCAAGTTATATTAACTGACAGACCCAATGTAAATTATAGTTAAAAAAATCAAACAAATGTTTAAAATTACAAGCAGAAAATATTAAAGATGTCAGTCTCCACCTTTTTATTTAGAGGGATGTTGGTTGTGAATTTAATGTATCAAACAATTCATCAAATCAAGAAAAATCTGTGGAGAAAATGTTAGATGAGAAACTTACAAGTGACAACACCATGGCAAACAAAAATAAACTCATGTTGTTGGCTGCTTGTGTCTCGGGATCATCGGAGTACCTTTCACTGCCCTTGTATGACAGTTAAAGGAGGTTGATGCTGCAGACGTCATGGCGCTGACCTACCTTGTAGAGGCCAAAGAAGCCCAGGTCCCTCACAACAGTCAGGGCACTGACCCTTGGGCCAGTAGTGATCTCTCCAGCCACCTGCAGACGGATCTTAACAATCTCCAGAGGATTGGTGAAAATCACCTGGGAGCCTCCAGCCTGCAACGGGAAAAAAATAAAATTAAACAAACAGCTGACTTGTGGCTTAAGAATGCTAGGATCAGGGTCTCTAAGTGGATTTTCAGTGGTGTGTGAGGCTGCACAAGTGAGGGGTGAATTCTGGGTGAAATGGTAATGATGTGTAAGCATTTCTTCCCCACAGGGATTCTAAAATCATCTCGGTAAACCTCTTGCACAAAGAATACTTTTTTTTTTCTCCTCCTAAATCTGATGTGATATTGTCAGAGCGTGGCCTTGACAGGAGGAGGAAAAAGCAAGCATTGATAGAAGAACAACCGGGGTCACAATAGAGCAGGAGAAGTCTCGGCTCATGGTTGGGAGGCTCTGACCCTGGCACCAGCCCTCTGCCCCCTCGCCTCCCCCGAGGCACCTCCTGTGGCAGGGTGAGTGGCCCAGCCTGGCCTCGGCCCGCACACTTCCCCAATTCACCCCTATTCCCAGGGGAGAGCGCTGAATCACCCAGACAGCTCAGAGTCCAGGAAAGCGATGCCCTAAAGGCACGGCACCCTCTGACTCAGGCACATTTATCACCCGCCCCACATCTAATCAGGCCTCAGGATGCCTGCTGGTGACATTCAGGGCAGGGGTCTTATCTGTAAACATCCGAGCAAAGGTCTAAAAAAAGCTCAGGCATATTTAGTCATCTTCAGAGTGGACGGGGAATATCCGCTTCTCTGAAGATTGATTCACTCGTCTGCTCCCTTTTATCTCCTTCAGTTCTGTCTGGTGGAAGCAATTATTTAACAAATTATCAGATTAAGCAGACTTCAAACTCTCATGAAGCAACACGAGAATATGGGGAAAGTCATAAAATACATTTCTATCAGGGTCCACAGATGGAATAACTTCTTCGCAGCAAGCATTGTAGTGGACACCATCCTCATCCTGTGCAAAGACCTGCACGGTGACTACGCCTCAGGTTCGTACCGCGTTGTCAAACTCAATCACAATGAGCTAGACCCCGCTTCATCCAGGGCCCTCCAGGGCCTCTTCCTTCAATTGCACCCTGACAGGGGTCACGACCCCGCAGACCTCAGCTCCTCTGAGTCCAACCTGCGGCCTCTGCTCCACAGCGCTCCTGCTTTATTTCAGCACAGCCGGCACAGAGGCATCTTTAATCCGATGATGCAATGACAAATTGCTACACAGAAAAAGGAATCACACCTGACCGCAGTCGCCATTTCAGACGATTCGCAATCATAGTTTCTGTTTTGGGAAACTTCCGATGTGCTGACATTAGACGCTGAATTATAGCAACCTCTCTCACTTAATAAGAGTCACCATGGCAACAGTAAACACACTGGCAAATGAAGTCAGATTCAATTTAAAGCAAAAATCTGTAAATGAAATGAAATAAAACCACGATGCCTCCCTGTGTTTACAAATCCAAAACGGACACCTCACAAAGATCCAAACGCAGGTGAAAGACTTGTCTTTCAAAAACTTTAAACAAGCCGGGGCACCTTCTCCTTTAAATGGTGTGGTTACAACCAGAAACATACGCACAAAACATTACAACAAAACAGGAGTGTCATTTTTCTTCTGTGGGACTGTAAAAGTGCATCAAGCACTCTGCTTAGGTGCAAAGACAGGGTGACTATAGTCTACTCTTTTCATTACTCCACATCACCACATTAAAGAGGGAAACACTTCTTTCTGTACTATGTATTTATAATGTTCTGACCTGCAAAAAACTACTTACTCATCATGCAATAATATCTTACTTTTATGATTGTGGCATATGTATGTCTGTTCCTCTTAGACACATTGATCAGTCTGGATGAAACTCACTGTACAACCTGCCTATGGTACCAGGATTATCAACATGTTTATAGCCTTTGGGAATAATTATATCCTAATAATTTGTTTAGATTATGCACAGTAGCTGATCTATGATAAGTGTGCATTGTTTGTAAATACATTTTGCTCAATTTGTAGTGCAGGGCCACTGGAAAGTACTGTCATCCATGTTTGTTAATAAGTGTTCATCAAACAGTGATAGTAATAGTGTCTGATTGATTACCTCGTCTTAAACGTATGTGTATATTATCATTTCTTTTGTGTTTCTGATGAATGGATGGACTATATACACTCATGTAGTGAAGATAAAAAGAATAGCAGTAAGTGAAACTTAACATACGTGTCTGTTTAAATACATGATTGAAGTGAACAAGTGCTGCAGGCCTCGTTAGTAACAATAAAGATATATACTTTTTATATATTTGTACTTTTAACTGACCTCTCTGGATGGTGATGCAGGATGTGGACTTGTAGAATGTTTTGATACTCTTATTTTAATTGGCTTTACACAAGTATTTTATTTTGAAAGATATTTGTGTTTTCCTACCTGACAGCTATGGATGGTCATGATTTACAAATATTTAAATGGTCATTAAGCTAAAAACTGAACTAGAATGGCAAAAGCCTGGCACAGCAAGGCAGTACATGAAGAATACTGAAAGCATTATGCGCCTGAAATGCTCATCCTTACTACCGACAGGTAAGATTAATATTGTGGTAGTCCTAGATTTCATTCAGCTGCCTCCACATTCAGTCTCTCTGACATGCCGACCTCAACTTGCAACAAATAAGAGATCTGGTTCCCGTGTTACTATGCAGAGCAGAACCAGCTCCCCCATCTTGGGCTTCCCAGCTGCAGCTGGTGGAGCTGGATCCATCCACTGGAGATATTTTAGAGACTCACTGGAGATGCAGCTAAATGACACTGAGGGCAGACATGATGGAGGGATGTTTAAAAAAAAACCAACGTACTTATAACACCTTTAAGTAAAGTTGAATACCTCATCCGCACGGCATATAATGATCGTTTCATGCATGTTAAATACATTTCTCACCCTTCACATATGTTAAAACAAAAATTAAAACACTAAAAGAGCAGTATCAGTTTAGCTTTGGATCTGAAATACTTACACATTTCATTTCTGTACTTACTTATGAACCCAAGACTACAAAACGCACATAATCACTGCACTATTTTTTTTTTACTCATGCATACATCGCTTATCTTTAAGGTGTCCCTTCACTCGGTTTTGAGTTCATCTACAGAGTGAATTTGAATGATGATCGCCTCAGTAATGCTTACACATCCACCAGCCAGAATCTCTGCAGGAAGAGGGATGGTATCATCCTGGTTGGTGAACTTGTCTCTGACAAAATCGTTCACCTGAAGAAAAGAAGAAAAAATAAAGGAAAGGAGACACAAAGAAGAAGAAGAAGAAGAAGAAGTCAGATGAGACACAATCGCAGTCTTGATGGCAGGGCATTAATATTAACTTGTGGTTGCAGTCACATCTTGATTGCAAAGTGTGTCTCTTCTTCTTTGCATGTTTTTTTCCATTCACAATGAATCGTTCAGAACAACTTTTTGAGCACTCTAAGCTATGCAGTGGAATGACTTGCCGTGAGTTTGATAGCTTTCTCCGGGGCAACGCCAATGAGCTGCGGGAGGAGACCTGCAAAATATTATTCATAGATACCATTAGAATACCTGACAGAGAGAGAGAGAAAGAGAGACAGTCTGGCTGGAAATGAATGCACTTTTTTTTTTTGTATCTTTGCTGAATGAATACATCCACTGACAGCTAGAACAATATAAGCTGCGGGGTTCTTGTGCGTGTAAAACAAACCCATAAATATTTACAGATGGTGCCTGATACAGCTGATGCACCAGCATACAAAGGTCCCACTGAAATTGAACAAAAGTCCCCAAAAATATGACACGGCTGCTCCATATGGGATCAGCATCGCGGAGACTTGATCCTGCTGTTAGCGGGGAACAGAGAGAGCTGTGTGGTCACGTACAAGATCGAGGGGGGAGGCTGGGTGCTACAGTGGCGATAACTGCCATACTGTTTCACCGTCTGTCCTTCATCAGGCCAGATAAACTTCTGAAGGAGCTGCTGAGTGACTGCTGCTGGTGTGCAGCCAGAAAACAGCCGAGCGTGTCTGTCTCTGAGTCAATCACCCTCTTATCATGTGCAAGAGATGAGGAAGGAGGGCAGGGGGACGCAGATCAGAGCAACAAAGCGCTGCAGCGGTAGAGGCAGCAGTAGATGGCAGTCTTGACTTCCCTCATATGAAAGAAGTGTTGTATATCACAAGCCTTCAGCACCATTATCACCACTCAGGCAGAGGCAGATCAGACACCGCTGCTGCTGTTGCTACATGAATACTGCTGGTCATTCTCCTCGGGCAACTCTCCCAGGAGATAATGAAAACGTGACCCCTGGGTGTTGCTTTATTCACTGCTGAACAGGGAGGGCAAAGGTTTCTGGTATCAATTAGCGAACCATGCTCCCGATATTAGCGCGCTGGCGAATGTTGATGCTTTCCCATCAGATGGTTTGTTTTGCACGACACCCACATGTTGGCTTGCACAGAGATTTCAGGTCTTTTCATTTACTGAAAAAAATAAATCTGTAAATGATTACCTCTGTAAAAGCCGAAGAAGCCCTCGTAACGGAGCACTTTCTTTGCGCAGTCGAAGCTGTTCTTGTACATCAGCTCTCCTACAAAGGAGCCGGTGGAGCGCTGGTTCTGCATGCGCGTCTTCACCAGGTCAATAGGGTACACAGCCGTAGCGCCGGCAGCTACAAACATTAAAAAAAAAAAAATAAATAAAAAAAAAAAAAAAAAACACACAATGAACTAGTTTTGGGGGGGTTTCTGCTATTTTGGAAAGATTTTTTTTGAGCATCTAAACAATTCAGAAACCAAATTCACATTTTACTTGTGGCAAATGTGACAAAAAGAGCTGCAGTTTGTTTTCTGATTTGTGCAACTGGCAGACAAGAAAACCCAAAATGACAAAGAAACCCCCCCTTTTTTCAGTCTAGACAAGCTAGTAAATGTTTGATCTTTGTGCTTCTAACAATGAATTACTATTACTTTTTAATTTTTTTTTAACTCAATTAATAACCTGTTGATATTGGACAGCCCTTGGGAAGCCCTCTAATGCATACAAGCCATCACTTTATTTATCTAGAGTCCTACACAACTGAGATGTACAGCAATAATTCTGCAGCTACATTTGGGGATGGTTTACCACTTCAAAGAAATCATCATAAAGCTTAGAGTAGGAAGTCCTGCAAAGTGGACGACTGGGTGAAAAATACAAGATGAAATCAAGTTTAATGAGAAGGATTTGTGGAAAAGTAAGGAGAGAAGAGTGTTGAAGCTTTTATGTTCTCTGTTATTTCAAAAGAATGCACCTTCGAGCCTTTATTGTTATTGTAAATAACTGTTAAAAATCGCGGTTTGGCGGGTGTGAACTTTCTCAACTCCTGAAGGGAAGCTTGCCAGAAAAAGTTTGAGCAACACTGCACTAAACTGTTGTTATCAGTTACACTCGCCATGTCTTGTTTGGCATCAAGGCCTGCTGTAATGATGATTCCCAAACGTGCAAACAGAGAAAGCAGCACAGTGCGTGAGAAACAGCTCATTCCTGGTGGTTTCTCTGTATGCCTCATGACTTACAGTATATCTCTCTCTGACCTGGCCTGAATTGGCTTCTGCTGAATGATGACTGAAAACTCTTTGCGTATTTAAGGAGAACAAGTGCACACACACACATACAAAGGCCGTGTTCCTATCTGAGGGGCAGTTATGTCAGAAGTTCCTTGTATCAGTTCCCCCCAGCGTAATTAGAGAGGGAGATTCCAGGGAGTGCGGTTCCGGGAGATTTGTGTCATTCCAAAGCTTCGACTCCAACGACAGCCTGGAGCCACGGTGGCACGGCAGCACAATGCCGGAGCCTCACATCACAGCCCTTCTCCCTGCAGGACAATGGTCGGCCCCGGGGCCTCGGCGCGGCAGCCAGCCGGCTAAGGTTACCGCTCGGGCGGGCCGGGGGCTCCGCCGCAGACATGTCACTCACCTCCAGCGATTGAGCCCAGAGAAAACCTGTAGGCAGACTCCGCAGCCTGGAGCCAGATGGGCCGAGACGTTTCGTGAGCGTGCTGTATAGGAGAAAAAGACACCAGCGGTCAAATGAATCTGGAGAAAGACAGGAGGGGGGATCAGACACTAAACATGAATCGGCTGGCTATTAAACTATAGCGAACCAGATACATTGTGGAAAGAAAAATGCTATAGAGTACTCAACGGCGGAGGAAGGCGATGGAATGCAGACATGTCACATAATGTCTGATTCATCATCAGCCTGTATTAAATGTCACAGACAGACTAGCTCTGGATACAGTAAATGACTGTGTGAACCTGCGGCTGAGTTTTCCACGCATGCGACATGTGGGAGGCTAATAGCTAAAAAGGTCTTCTTTTATTTTTATAACAAAGCATAATTTCTCCCTTATCCACTTGATCTCAGGATTGGTGTTTGATGTTGAAAGCAAATGCCTTTGTTTACACTGGGAACTGATTAGCCTCACAACCCTTTTCCATGTCCAGATAAGAATCTACATGAATATTACACAGTCCGAGCGAGACATCGTCAAATGTGTGTGCAAGTCGATGTATTTAGCAACTTCTCCTGCCACCAGATGAGCAGGGAGTGGAGAAGATCTTTTTTTTTTTCCCTCTTCCCAGATGCTTCCACCCAGAGTTGCATGCTAACAAGATCGAGGTCTTGATCAAAGGGTTTAAACAATTAGCCTACTTCCACAGAAGGGCAAGGCTGAGAATTGCAGCATCCCCCCCAAAGGAATCAAATTCCAGACCTCTGAGCACGAGTCCCAGGAGTGGCCTGAAAGCTCTGACCACAGCCTGATATAGAGCCGTGTTATCCGGTGGAGGCAGGAACTATTTTGTTCTGCCACATCCACCTTGACTCCCACTCCCCTCCTGCCATTAGCAGACTTTGCTAAAGGCTCCTAAAACTTCTCAAGCCCCACACTGATAAAAGCCTCTTATTAGCGTCTCAGATGTGTGATTGCAGCTGATGTGTATGTACAGCCATACTGAATAAAATAGGCAGTGCCTTTCATGGAGAGGCGCAACGCAACAATCCATTCTTCCTCTTTGACTATAATTGGAGTACTTTTATCTGGGAGTTAAAGAAATGCACTTCACAAGGGAAGAAAAACATGGGCACTCTGCTAATTCAGCGACTGAACAGTCTTCCTTTTTCTCGCTTCTTTCTGAGAAGGAAGCAGGGCGAAGAAGTGGGAAAGGCTTTGATGAAAGGCAGGAGGATGTGAGGTGTATTAGAGGAGTCACTCAGGCTACCTGTCTGTGGCTCTCTGCTAGGTGGTATGGCATGTCTCCTTCCTCCAGTGGGGCAACTCTCTCGATATCTGCGTGGTTCAGCCGCCTTGAGGGGGAGAGAGAAAGGGATTTAGTCCAGGAAAAAGCAGAAAGCCGTGCATCTACTCTGAGCGGCAGCCAGTGATGTAAGATTTTCCACAGACCTTTTACTGCCATATAACTTAAAGTTCCTGCTACTCGAGCTTATACACACAACAGACAAACAAAGCTGGAAGGGGCCCAATGAGTAAATGAAAGTGTTTTGTTACTAAATGCTGGAGATCCAAGTATCCCCCGCTGGTCTGATGCATCATAAAGACTGCATTCATGTTTTATGTGTGTCTTGTTAATCAGCCACTGGAGCAACCATTGTTAAACAGAATGAGCAATAACTTTATCTTTACGACCAATAAACAGATGTTTATAACATATTCATTCCATTCGTGTCGGCTTAGAATAAAAACACGAGCTTGTGTAAATGTAAATTTGAGGGAATAGCAGGAGAAGCTACCTGGGCGACTGCATTAATGACAGTGGAAAAGAACATTTCTGCACTTCTTTGGACTCCACCTCGAGTTTGGTTCGTTCCATTTCATGTATTCCTCACATATATGCAGGTCGGACTTTGGCAATTTAGGAAAGCATTAGTCTGCTAGAAATCCAAACTACATTTAAAAAAATTACACAGTCAAAAACCACCCAAGTTAATCCAGGAGCTGGAATAATTATTTCCCCATTTATACACATAAACACTACAGAAAAAAAATAAAATATTAAGGAAGTTTGTCCAAGTTTCTTTTTGTACCCTTTTAATGAGAACATATTCATAATTTAGTTACAAATTTAAATGCCGCACTATGTACAAGAGCACTTTTTCAGCTTGTCCAACATGAACAGGTACAAATAAAAGAAACATTGTATATTACAGTACAAATATTCACTATTAGACATCTGTTTATTAGCATGTGTACTACTTTTTCAGTAAATCTTCATGAATAATTATAAAACACTTATTAATGCTTCATATACATGAAAACATTCTTCAATTTGTAGGTCATTAACTAAAGGTTTTCCATCAATATCCTCCTAGTGTTTTTCTTTATAATGTATGTTTTACTCAGGAGTCGGGACGGTCATTCTTCTTTAATAACACTTATTAAATACAGTCAAATGCAGTGGTTGCTGTTATAATAACGTCCCCCCACAGACCCGAGAACCGGGTCATTGCACTGTAATGTGTTCAGTATGGAACTGGACCAGGTTACCATTTACTCTTTCCCATTAGATTCACTTCACCATTTATCAGTTATGGTTAGTAAACTGTCTCAACTGCTTATCTATAAATATAAGCTTTTAATTTCAACCACTCCTTCCATTATGTTTAGCTAACTAGTTTTTTCTTAATATGCTCATGTTTGCTCAATAAATTCAACCTAATTACACCTTTAGTCAAGAATTTCCTAGTTTTTAAATCTAAATTTTCGATAGGTCTTTCCTTTGATTATCTATTATGCAGTGAGCGGACAACACTTTTAGTGGGGTGTACAACTTTTTTCCCTACGTACTTGTTTATTTACCGATTTTTATCATTTACGCAATCCTGTTTTTATTTAAAAATAACTTTTCTGCACAAACCTATGGAAGCTTCCATACAAACCTGTCCAGGTCAATCAGTTCTTTAATTAACTGTATTTTCTTGCTTTTTTTGTAGTTGTTTTTTTTTAAATGAGTTGAGCCTTTAGTTACTGTGAAAGTACTACTAGCGCTATTATTTGAGCATCACTGGTGTAACGTAATACAACTAAACTAGGGTTCATATTTTTTTTTAATAAATCTATATTAAGTGAACTTATAAAGCAGTTGAGTTATTGAGAGGTAATCTCTTAATGGCCTGCTAATTGCAAAATGTTTGAAATACAGATTTCACATAAGCATGGAAATAAGCTAATGGTAAATACAAGCACCTTATTATAAACTGTTGTCCAGTAAAGTCTTGTTACTCTTTAGTGTAAACGTGTTGTAGCCTGAAATATGTTCACTGACCAATAAACCAACTCCACAGGTGACAACAGAATAACTGGAGATCTTACCCAGAGTGAGAGTGGAGACCAACGAGCTGATACAGGATGTCAATTTCCATCGGAGTGATTTGACCAAACTTATTTGCAGCATGAACAAACTCCTCTACAATTTAACAAAGACAGGAGACGATGCAGTCACACAAACTGGATTTCAAACATCAGACATGAGGCCGAGAGGATAAAAACATTAGTTATTTTCTACTGGAGGTTTGTGTTATATAGTATTTGCAAATAATGGTCCTTGTATTTTTTTCTTTATGTGGCTCTTTGTTGCAGAAAATTTTTTAAAACCATTAAAACCAGTCCTGTGTGTGCTTTACTTCTTCCTCGACTACCACTAACTGAACCACTCTCAGCAGCACCCTGCACGGCTCTGCTATATGGGATTTATATTCACTTCTTTACTGCTGCCTGCTGAGAAATTCCATTGCCATCAGGTGGTCGTTCTAAAAGGAAACCTAATGGTAGTTGTTGAGAGAGGGGAAAGAGTTTGTTATTCACTTCCTCCACACCTTTAGTTACAAGTATGCTCGAGGTGTACAATGATATACTTTTCGGTGAAGGACAGCAGACATGCAAGTGCTCGCTTTAAACTTAATGATATTTGACATGCTCGGCAACAAATAACAATAATTATTTGCAAATACTGTTTGCTCAAAGTCTTTTCTACAAGGCGAAATACCAATGAAGAGGAAGCAGAAGTCTAAAGTTTGCATCTGAATGGGAAACACAACTGGGAACAAATGTGACTGACAGAACGACTATCAGTTACTCAGGTATACATGTGTGGGGAGGGGAGGGGATGATCTGATTACCAGATTGAAAATGTTCATTTACCTTAGTAATTTAGTGCTACAGTAAATGTTTCCTGAGTGTTCACTCACACCACTCTGTCAAGAAAGTTAAAATATGATCGAACATCTCACATCACATTTACGATGCAGACGTGATTATTTCGGGAGACGCTCGGCAGTACCTTTGGTGACGAGAGTGTCTTTGTGCGTGCCCGCCACCGTGCTGTAAATCTTGCGGATCAGCTCCATGTTGTTGAGGAGAGCATTGAAGGCATTGAAGTAGGAGAAGCTCACCATGTGGGAGGTGCTCCCTCCCGCAGCCTACAGCAAGACCAAAAGCCTGTCAGACCTACTGGATAGGAGGGACTACGGATGGATCTTATTATGTTCCTTCAAATCTTCCTTAACCAGCTAAATGACAGCAGCTCAGTAAGACATAAATCACTAACACAGATGCTAACTGTGAATTCTTGTGTCACTGTTTAAAAAAGGAAAATGTAATAACTCAACTGAAACCAGATTCTCCTCGACAAACGGAGTCAGCATGTGGTGCCTGATGGTGGCCATGATGTCACTGAAGTCCAAGGCAGTGATGGTGCCGCTTTTGCTCTTGTCTTTTTGTGCAAATGCCTGGCGGGCGTGCTCAAGCTGCAGCTCCTGTAGCACACACAGACACACAAGGTTAAGATGCTAAAAAGGAAAAAAAAAAAAAGCAGAGTGCGTTCCCAGAACCTTGGAAGAAGAAAGTACAATAATATCAGTGTTAAACAGATGTGAAAGTCATGAGATGTGACCGTGTTAGACAGATTTTCTTTTTTGTTAATAGCAGTCGTTTCTCCAGAGACTAATGAAAACCACGTCCCGGGTAGTCTGATCCCGCATTCGAGCTGAGCGGCTGCCGAGGCGGCTGGCAGGTGTGTCCACAACAAGATGATTCAATATGACAACCGTGCAATCAGAAGGGGATGCAGGGGAGGCTGACCCCGGGTCAGTGTCTGCTGTCAAAGCTCATCGCGTATAACCAGAGGACTGTGGAGGAACTCCAACACCGAGGTGCTTCTTCATCCTCATATTCTTGCTCTGATAACCTAATCAGTGGATTTATTCTCACAATGTTTGCTGATTAGAATGCTCAAAACTGGTCATGATACTCATTACACAGACATGTACTTTTTTTAGACTTACAAACACTCTGTGAACTCACTGAAGTTTCACATTCCTGTGAAAGAGCCCTAACTTTCAATAACAATCGGATCTACTTGCATCAATTTCAAGTAACGCTTAGAAGAAATGTAATGTGCTCGGACATGACAGAAAACAAGACAATAAAAATGATACATATAGATGAAATTCCGCACGCAGAGGAGTGTTTGGTGTAGTGGTGGGAAGCTCCAGTCAAGTATGATAAACCACAAAGCGCTCTGAGAGATCCCACACTGAAGTGGAGACAGAGTGCAGCCTGCATAACTCTTGGACCACCCAGCTTCTGCCTCAGACCACAGCCCTCGACTCTGAACCAGGTCGCTGCACTAGCCCCGCTCCCGCTTTTTCTTTTTGACAACACACACACACACACACACACCAGGCAATAATCAATCAAGAAAAATAGCAATTTTTGGGCATTGTTTGACAGTTTAACAGTGAAGCGAAGTTAGGAAGGAGAGAGAAAGCAAGGGAGGACACATAGCAAAGGGCTGCAGACTGGATTGAAATCTGGGCCACTGCATGTCAGCTGCAACTGAATGGGCGCCTGCTCAACAAGTGGGCTAAACTGATGCCCAACTTTAACTGTCTTAATGGCACAACAGGCTCCCTCAAACCCCCAGAACTACTGATTACACTCCCCTCCCTTTTAGTTATGCCAACTATATGCATGGCATATAGTCCAATTTGACCCCAAGTGGGATGAAATCCCCACAGGAGAAACGACTTCATGTTTTCTGATGCTATTGAAGCACTTTTGGCTGCTTTTCTGTACAAACTGTTTACTTTAAATACAGAAGATACTAAATTAACCTCCTAAGACCCGAACTCTTCCACGGCATGCATTTTTAATTTCTCTTTGATATTTGGTCACATTGGGGCCCAATTACCAGATTTTTTTTTTTAACCTTATTTTTGTTTTTAAGAAAAATAAGAGCCACATATGAGGATATTCGTTTAAAGTTTTGATAGAACAGCAGCAGTATAATGTCCTCGTAAGTGGATATCAGGCCCATGTAGAGCAAAATTGAGTATTTCGGTCTAAATAACCCAAAATGTGATGTCCACATATGTGGACGACAGGTCCTAGGAGGTTAATCAGATTTAGATGAGAAAGTTGGATTATGTTCATTAAGTATTATCTTTAAAGACTTTTGCACTTATTTAGAGGGGACATGTTCTTAAATTAAAAAAAAAAGTCATGAAAAGAGCATGAGATGTATATTTTACACTTTTTGGAATAGTGACGTTGTTGTGTGTTTTTTAAAAACCTTTTGATAGATACTACTTTTTAGACTAAGCAAAAGAAAAGTGGCTCCTCTGAACACAGATGTACACATGTAGATAGTGCAGGGGTCACTTCTGTTTCACTGGAAGATGCATCAACGCGGCCGCCATGTTTGACAGGGAATGCAGTTTTCCATAATATATATTGTATATATGTCTACAGAGGTCACAGGTCATCATTAGTTTTCAACTTTGTTTCAGTCCACCATTCCATATTTATAATATTATTGTTATAATATTAATAATATTATTTGTTTCCATAACAAAATACTGGCAATACTGGTTTCCATCCATTCATCCAAAGTTGACTAAGCATCAATTGCTTAGTCAACTTTGAGTCACATGGGGGCTGAAGCCTATCCTAGACGATATCTCATGTGATCCTGGGAGAAATCGCGCGCTTGCACTTTCACATCTACAGCCAATAAACAATTCGCCTAACGTGCATGTTTTTGGACTGGAAGTCAAAGCCAGATTACCCAGAGAGAACCCACACAGTCAGAACGTGCAAAGCCAGGCAGCAGGTTCAAACCCCAAACCTTCTTGGTGTGAGATGAGAAACTACCACCCACTGCTCCACCATACTGCTTAACTTTTGGCAGGAATTTAACCAATCTGCTTGTCGGTAATATTCTGCCAAAAAAAGTTTGTGAAAATTAAAAATTGATCTAACAAATCTCATCATTACAAAGACAGAACTGTGAACGTCAGACATGTAATGAAAGCTGCAGAAGAACACCAACAGAGTTAGAGCCAATTTAAATGACAGAAGGTAGTATTAAGTCAGCCTAAAAAGAAGGACCAGTCTACCAACTGAGATATGAAATGAACCACCCCACCGCCCCACCCCTCCGAGCAAGATGGCAGTAGAGGAGATACAAATTTCACAAGCCTAGATGCAGCTTCTGTTATCTGGCTTCTGTAGACGTAACATACACAGCACAGATTAAACAAATGAACTTATTTCCAAAATGTAAAATCATTCCTTTAATTTTAAAAATGGACCGATGCTCATCTGTGAAATTTAGCTCATTCCTTTAACACGCTGCACATCAGTTTTGACATAAAGCGCCAAGATAAAAATACATACCTGCAGAAATTGGGTGAACTCTGTGTAGCTGAGGTTCTTGTTCCTTTCATGGCCAAAGTGTAGCCTGATGAACTCACAGTCCCAGTTAAAGGGAATGTGGTGATGGACTGTAGTCTGGCTGAAGATGTCACGTACATTCTCTGGAAGAGAGAGGCCCGAGTGAGCAGTAACAAAAGACAGAAGGAAAAACCTGCAAGATGAAGCTGTAATGTCCATCTCGCGTGCTCATTCCCTTTGCAGAGAACCCAGTTAAAGGAGATGAAAGAGTCAGTTTGGATGGCGAATCTGAAGAGGCTGTTACATTTTGAGGGTCGTGAGTCCTTCCAGGAAATTTTCTGTATAAGCTCTACTCTCAATTCCAGCTGCCTTTATGGAGGCCTATTGCACAGAAAGAGCACGACAGCAGCTTCTTTGTAAGACTCTCTCGGTTTATGACAGACTAGATTCATGTCGAATGGAGCTGGGTATAATGTGATGTTTCACACAGCTCATTGCAGCACTGCCCAGAGACGAGACCTTAAAAAGGTCTCACTGCTAGCATATTTAATACTCTAAAGAAGAAGCCCCCAAAAGCTCCGATACTCCCATATTTATTGACTATACATGCTTACACACAAAAAAAGAACTTCTACAGTGTTTAATCATCCCCACCCCAGTAGTTTCTTAGTGTTTTTCATCATTATGTCATCAATGTTTTCTTTCAACAAGAAGCACTTTAAATTCCTTTTAATTATCTACATCAGATCTACATCTTAAGTCAGACGTAGGTATAATAACATTATCCAGTTTAAATTATCCTCTGTGCTGAAACACTGACATTAACTACCATGCACATACCAAATGAGATGTTCCCTGTACCAGTCTTGTCAAACAGCTGAAAGGCAACTATGAACAGGGCATCGGGGGCACATAGAACTGCCTCAAAGGCCAAAAACTCCTGGAAAGAGATCAGTCTGTTTGGAGAAGAAAGAAAAAAATGAATGATGAAACATATATGGATCTTCAATATCAGTGTCCAGGACACGGACTGACGTTGAGGACAAGGCACAAAAAGCATTAAAGGTATACGTTTTATAGCCAAGCTTCAGTTTTCATTCTTAGCAACAACACAAACTAGCCAATGAAATAATGTTACTAACACTGGTTATACATTGATATATATACACGCATATCTATCTATCTATCTATCTATCTATCTATCTATCTATCTATCTATCCATCCTTTATTTATCAGTGAAGAAAAGAAAACGTTTGACAGGTTGTTGATGTACTAAAATAAATATCTGTTTATAGCAAAAAACAAAAACAAAAGATAAAAGATCTAAGCATAACAAACTCTTCATGGCAACCTTCATCGCACGACTTGTTCTTACTCACCCATCCTTGGTGGTGTCAGCCACTCCGGCTATCAGCTCCACAGTTTTGGGATTGTGTTGAGGCTGTGTATGCAGACCCAGGTAATGCTGCACAAAGTCCTTGGGGGTCATGTAATGCTCTCCATCCTGCACCACGTTGGCATACTGCAAAGAAGAAACAGACAAGCTATAAACAAGACTCAGTGTGGATCCATATGTGCATTTAATCGGAGAACCAGTAAGGCTGAAATTTTACTGTGTGCATAAAAAGAGGAAGATGTGGACATATCCCTTGTCTCTGTAACAATACGATGCATCCCGCTTCCTTTAACAGCATAAAGGAATCTAAGTTTATCGGCCCTATAGAGCATTTTAAGCATATATATAAAGCTTTGCCATAATGACAGGCAGCATTGAAAAAGCATCTCTGAGCTTTGTCATCTCTTGACTTCATTCTAACCATGAATCTCATTCTCGTACAAAAGACATGTTGCTACACACATAACAGACAATGATGCATGCCGTGCCACTGAAATTGCAAAGAAAAAAAAAAGAAAAAGAAAAAAAGAAGTGTTATTGTGTGAGAGGAACACTGTATTACAATGATTTACCCCTTACTCATTCAGAGCAACGCTGCTGACAGCCCCTCTCTTTTTCAGGAACACCCTGTTCCCACTCACACACTTGCACACATTCAAACCTGGAAGCTGCAGTACAATCTGCTGGCCGCTGAGCAGCTCCAGTGGCCTCCGTGTGAGAGGTTCAAGGCCTTTCTCAGGGGCTCCTCAGGGATGGGAAAATGTTTGTTTTACTCATCTCACCAGTGAGGGACTTGAACAGGCCCGCTTATCCAAAGTCTTAAGTTAGCAGGATACATTTTTCTATGATGTTCTATGTTGTTTTATCCTGTACAGTGGTGTGAAACGTGCTGTGCCACAGTATACTATGTAGAGATTTATTTGAGCGTGAACATCTATGGATGCCTTGTGTTTTGGGGGTATATGGTGTTACAGGGCTAAACACAAGTCTAATGAGGACGGTTGCTTTGGTATTCCGGTCTCGAGGTAATACTACTGGGGAGCCGATGTGAGAGGCCTTGCTTGTTGGAAGTAATAAAGATATGTCCCACTGTGGGTACTCCGTGAGACCTCAGCTGTTAAAAAGATACCCCTTTCCTATCTGTTGTTCTTCAGTTTTGCAGTCAGAGACAAATTAGCTCAACAAAACGTTGTTTAAAGTCCCCACAAGTACCAACTCAGACAAAAGTAGCCTACAAGGCTTCTAGTATCTCCTTACATGCCCCAGTATGGCATAACCATCCTTTTAAACCTAGTCAGCTGAATGGGGCATGTTCAGCCTGGAGAGCAAAAGATACTGCAACTCTGACAGTTTGCATCCTTCCAAATTTACATTATTTTTTCATTACCTTCAAATTAGACACACTTAATGTCTAAGTTTGGGCAGCAGTTTGTTAACAGAGTTTTGGGAAGAAGCAATATCCCTTATTCATAGGTGTTCCAACACCACATGGTAGTTTGATTTAGTACAAGGTGATGCATAGCCTGTATTACTCCAAAACCAAAGTGAACCTCATCTTTCCATCAGTATCCTCTCCATGCAACAGTGCCTCTCACCAACTTTCTCCAGAGAAACGACAACTCGGACGCTCCATAGAAATTCCAGAGCTTCCACCTGACATGCAGATTGAAACTCTAGGAATGATGACTGGCAAGAACCTATAGCGGCAAAGATTGAAAAACTGTCCAACATTTTAAAAATAAAAAAAATTAAGTGGTGTAAATCCTTGCTGTTTCATGATATGCAATTCTAACCTCCAAATCTACTTGCAGTTAATAAAATGCATATAACAGAGCCTTGTGTTGCAAATGTGTTTTACTCCACTCTGCTGACGCAAAGCATGCAATACAGTGCCGTGCTGAACGGGAGATCTGGGTCACGCTCTAAGACATAAGGTCATTTTTAGAGCCCGGGTTGGTTTTCAAGTTGGAGCAGAGATAGCTCTGGGAACACAAGCACCACATGAACTGGCAACAGAAAGGCCACACTCATGGGCCCGAGCCAAGCTCAGACAGAGAGAGTACGACATGAACCCAGCTGAGAGTGTGGGAGGAGACCCCCACGCCAAGTGTTTTCAGGACAATTCAACGCAGTCTGCTGAATTAATCTTTTTAAGTGAAAATATTAATTCCGAGCAATTTATTGCCACATTTCTCCATCACATGATTGTGTATCTATTCACCCGCGCAGTAGGCCTCAAGTAGTTCTTAATCAAATTATACAGGCAGTCAGAATGAGCTTCCACTAATTAACTCTTCCACCTGAATATGCAACACAAATTACACAGCCCTGTTCTAGCAGAGTGAAGAGATGTTCAGGGACCATAAGGTGACTTAAGAAGTTGACACTCCAAACAAGACCTGGTGGGGGTAAACAAACTAACACCCTAATGCTGGGAATTGGTTGTCTCGGAAGAACGAAGAGGAATTCTTTAAGTTTTAAAGATAAAAAAATAAAATAAAAAGCACACACACTCTGCACATGCAGAAAGTTAAAGCCAAGGACGAATCTCTGTAGTAGCTGATCCATAATTAGTCAGAGTATTTATGTGACCTTTACAGAGCTACGTGTCCCTGTGGACGCCACACAAACTACTCACTCACTGCACCAGTAGGCTTTTAATGTATTTGTTTGATTTCATATGAGTTAGTATTAGAAACAGTTTTAATCCTGGAGCAAGCCTTACCTTCAGAAAAACAGTCTTCAAGTCTTGGGGGTCTGCCCTTTTGGTTGCTTGCACCTGTAACACACAAGTTGGAATTTGTTATGAAAAGCAGTTGAAAAACTGACCATACCACGTTAATGCCTGTAGTTTTTGGAGCTCCAGCAGGCAACTCTACCATCAATAAAGCTGAAGTTCAGTCTGTCACAGTTTAGCTTTGATTTTCCCCCCTTTTTACGCATCGATCGCAGGCTACTAACAGCAACAGCCTGGCACTGCATATGGAAGTAGCCGTGCTGCGATCCTTTCAGACAGCAAAATCCCATCAAATCTCCCAGAATCAGAAAAAAGCAGCAGAGAAAAAGAAATTACAGCTGTCTCTGCGAGGCCGGGAGAGATACGCCTGTGTAAAGATGTAGAGCTTAAATAAAAGGGGGGGGAGGACACCGCTGCGTTTCAGACTGAGGATTTGAACCCAAGCGTCCGCGCAGACGAGCCGTCCTCGGCATCCGACAGCGCAAAGCTCGCGGCCGTTTTATTGCCTTTAAAAATTATTATCTGATAAGAAATATTGACGGAGTCACCTTGACCGCCATGCTGGATGTGACGTCAGCCGCAGTGGACTAGCGCAGGCGCTGGGCATCGGGATGACAGCGGAGGTCCGAGACAGCGCACTATTTTTAGCCAGATTGTTGTCCTTGCTGTGAACAAGGCGCAGCTGAGATGGACGCTCCGGACAGAGACACTTGGTCAGCAGATGTGTTACAGCATTTCCGGTCTGCACGGGGTCAAGTGAGGACACGCTGTACTGTGTGGTAGCCCTGCTCATAACAAACAGCAGGACAGAGAGGTGAAAAGAACAAATGTGGATAAAGTCTCTAAACCGGGAGAGAATATCTTAATTTTTAAAAAATGCGTTATTTATTTAATTATATCGTGAAAAATCATATCGTGAAATGAAAAATGCCCATAAGAATTTTCCACAGTTCATATTCTTATAATAGTCTACTCGGTTTAGGATAATATAAAATAAAGAGAGAGAATCATTTTGGCGAAAGTGATCATATATGCTTAAAACCTCCACGTAAAAATACAGTTTCAGACATCAACTATCATATTTGTGTGTAGCCATGGTAAAATAAATAAAAATAAATAAAAATTACACCCCACGTCAATTCTAAGGTTTTATATGTCAGGACAATAAAACATATTCAAAGCCAGGACTTACATTTAAGTAAATGTATCCTTATCAGTCTCTCACATCACTGAAGAACATTGCTTCAGTTCACTGTTTTTATGCACAGCTCTCTTAGATCCCACCACAGCTTTTCAGTCAGGTTGGGATCTGGTATCTGGGCCATTGCAGCACTATGACTCTTTTTCAGTCATTCTGTTGTAAATTTTCTACTTTGACCATTGGATCGTTGTCCTGGTGGATGATCCAGTTTTGTCCGAGCTTTACCTGCCAAACACGTAGCCTCGCCTTTGACCCTAGAATACTTTAGTGCACATAGGTGGTCTCAGTGACTGCTCTATAGGTCCTCTGGCTGCAAAATAAGCCCAAATCGTCACTCCTCCATTGTGCTTGACAGTACGAGGTGTCAGTAGGCTATGTTTGGTTTGTGACAAACATGGTGCTCTGCATTATTAACATCTTGTCTTTGGTCTTGTCTGTCCAAAAGACATTTTACCAGAAGTTTTTCAGATGCACCTTTCCAAACCTAAGCTGTGCTGGCATGTTCTTTTTTGGGAAAACCCACCAACCCTTCCAAACAAGCCATACTCAAGGCATATTACGCTGTAAAATAAAGACCCTGTCGTATTAGAGAGAAAACTCCAACAATGACATGATTGCCTGTGAACTTGAATTAAATGACAGTGGGAAGGAAAAACACCCTTTTAACAGGAAGAAACATCTGGCAAAACAAGGTTCAGGGATGGGCAGCCATCTGCCTGGGGGTGAGGAGATATTGGTGGAACCACATCAAAAGTCACCAGCAGAAACTAATGAAACCACATTTCACTTATTGTTGGTTCTTCTTCAGTTCCAACAACATTTAATACATCCTGAACTGTCATCGATGGTCGGCCAACAGTTGCGTATAGCCTAGCTCATTGGGACTCTCAGGGTAAAACATCTGGCAAACATGTTTCACTGTAACATGAATCATTTTAGCAGCTCTGGTTAGGCTGCCTCCTCCAGCTCCCTCACAGATAAGAGAGCTGGTAGCTATAGTTGGGTTTGAGGTCCTGCTTTGGACTCGACTTGGAATCAGACAAAAATGGGGGTTCAGAAAGGTGGTTCTTCACAGGTTTATAGGTTGACTAGGTTTTGTTTTTCTATAATGTTACTCAGTATAACAGTGATTTTTTAAAGTGCAGTCTTTAGCTGTAATTGTGTGTCTTTATCTTTGTTGTGGTGCTGTTATAATTCTTCTTCTGGATGGCTCCCTTAGGGGTCACCAAAACAGGTAATCTGATCATCTATCACACCAACCCTCTACACGTCCTCCTTTACTACATCCATAAACCTTCTCCATGGTCTTCCATTTGTACTACTTTAACTGATCCCTTTAATTTGAATGTATTTATCCATTTCATAATGATAATGTGTCAGTCCTGGTGCTTGAGGCTTGGAAGGACCTGAGACTACCACAACCAGGTTGACTGAGAACCTATACATACACAAGAAGCCCTTTTCTTTCAGCGTCTTGTTTTTCTGGTTTTAAGGTCTATGATAAGGTTTATTTAGTTTTGAAAAAGTTTTTTCCACATAAAGGACTGGTGGATTTCCGTGTGCAACAGGGAAATGCAGTTAAATGCAACATTTCCCTTCAGTTACTGATGCATTATTTTATCCAAGTGTCATGGCCTTGAAAGGCAATGGCAGTTTGCAGTCCCTGAAGCAGAGCCTGAGACTTGACAGTTTATAGTTCTACAGTTTTATTTGCATTTAATTAGGAGTGACAAGTGAAACGTGTAGGGGATTGGTGGGACTGGAGAGAGAATTAGTCCAGGCCACAATGTGAGTCATCGATTGCTTAATAGTGCAGATCAGTATTCTTACTTGGAAGAAGGAAGGAGAACACAAAGGGGGAGCTACTGGTCAGGTTTCTGTGGGAGTTCAGCACCACTGGAGGGCGAACAAGCAGGCGAGTCAGAGAGGTGAGTGTTTGGCCAGAATCTTCCAGATGAAATAGACCAGTTTTGTGGAAACAGGTAAGTGTATCTTGGAGGGACTGTGCTTTTAAGTTGTACAAGAACGACTGGAAAACAAGACAGTAAGGATGTAATCACTGCGTAAACTCAGCGGGGCACTAAAACCATGAAGGAGCCTGATTACCGCTCTACAATAAACAGCAATTTGGCAGAGATGGAATACTGGAGCTGGTTCTTAAATTCAGTTAGATGATGAGTCTGATACAGCAGGCACAGGAGACCCCACCTGCAGGTGAATCCCAGGCATGTCCAGACCACCCATAAACTGAAGAGCAGTGTTAGAACAGAGGAAAACTACTGACGAGTGTAGGTCGCACCCAAGTCTCTGAGTATTATCTGATATAAGTTAACATAGTTTAGTCAGTGTTCCTATTATTTTGTGCTTAATCATAGTTATAACATATCAATAAATGCCAGGGTTCAAACTAATAACCTTACAGCTTGGCCATATCATTTTATTATCTGAGCTACTTTTGCTAACCACTGCCATGCCACTAACGCAGCCAATTCAAATGCAAACTATTGAATACGGTAGTAAATGTCTACAAGAGGAATTCCTGCACAAAACCTTTTTAATACTGCAATGTTATATTTCCTAACTTCCTCCACAGCGAGGGCTTCTCCAAAAAAAGGGGGGGGAAAAGTCCAAATGACTGTAGTTTGAGGTTCAGAGATCAAGCAGCATGCATTGCCTCCATGCAGACACAATTTGTTACCTAAGGATTGTAAAAGGTATAGTATTGTTCAGGAAAAGGATAATCTAGTGCTGATAGTGTGGTAGAGGTAAAATTACAGTGGCTTAAACATGACTGGGTAGGTCATTCATTGGTGCACCTGCAGGACAGAATAGCTTAGGCTGGGATGATAGCACAACATTACCTGGGCTCAGAGGGATGTTCAAAATTGCACTTTCCCCTAGAGAGTAAATTTCTGTTTATTTCATTGAGATATCACAGTAGTCTAACCTAACCACTTTCTTTATTCTCACCAACTTCACTGTCCAAATATGTTGGACTTTTATCCAAAATGTGCTGTTTTCCCCACATTTGTATGACAGTAATCAGCTGTGCATGTGGTGTGGGATGATTTCCCCTCGGGCTTTCATTTTACTGGATTTTTTTTTATTTTTTGAAGAAGAAAGAAAATATGAAAATACACATTTAAGTTAAACACATTACTGCCTTGACTCAGTAAAAATGCCTTTAACTGGGTGTTTAAGTCCACTGGATTTTACTCTTATTTCACATGACAAGTATAACTCTGATAATACTTTCTTTTTTTTTTTTCTTAGTCATAATACATTTAGATAGATATTTAGATGTTGAAACATCAACATCTAATTCTGTTTATATGTCATCACATAACACATCTGAACCACCTAAATTTCAGTATTAAGATTTGTGACTGATCTGAGTGGGAAATTGTATAGGTGAAAGTCAAAACTGTCTGGTCAATAAACCTCATTCTTGTCATTTTAATAATATTAGTATCATATCTTTGCCTCTTAGAGTAATGCAGCTTTAATATCATACTTAAATAATTGGAGTTAGTGATAATAAAGTTAGGCTACCTTCATTCATTATCATTATTTGCTAAATTTTAAAGATATGTGACATAACTACTTATCATTTATATTTGTCCTGCATTTTTCTAAGGTACAATCATGTGAAAAAGAAAAGAACACCCCCATTATACAATAGCTTGTAGAAACAGCTACATAAGCAATAATTTTCTGGTAAAGGTAAATATGTGTATATCATGTGTGTTTAGTTTTAGCCAAATGGGGTGCTGTGCATTATGGCCAAATATCTTATGTTTAACATTTTACACACTATCTGAGGCCTGTACAGTCTGCAGTTTTCCTGAGCATTGCAAAGCCTGAAATTGGTTTGAATTTAATAGAATGTCCACTCCTGGGAAATGAGTTAACACACACATGAATGCTCCAGTCCAGCAAAATGCCAAAAGTTCTATTTTTTATAGGGATGGACACACTTATTGATCAAGTTCATCAAGTGTTTATGAAAAAAAGGGCTATGAGAAATTACAATACGGTGTAGCATGTTAATAGCTAAAAAACAGAAAAGTGTTCCTTTAAGAAAAAAAGAAAAAACAGATAATCACTTTGATGAAACGATGAACGTATCTCAGTTCAGTGTTTTGTTTTTTATTTGGCGTGTAACGACGTAATCGTAACTTTTTTAACTTTTAGTTTAATCCTGTTTTTAGATATTCTGTTTTAAATCTTGTAATAACTTATAATACATTGTTGATATTTTGTGAAAGAAAAACTTTAAATGCTTTAATTTCTTTTACACTTTACTAAAAAAAAAAAAAAAAAAAATCCACATCCTGTTGTCACGGAAACACGCTTACCCGGAAGTCCTACTAATTCCGCGGGTCTTTTGGGACAACACTGCTACGTACAACACAGTGTGCAGAAATGGCGGGTAAGGTCGCTAATCGTTTTAAGGTTGGGTTTCCTTGTCTTTGTTTTAATGCTGTTCACTGTCAGGTGGACTTCAGTGCTGCTTTAAGCTCGCTGGAGTTGTAAACCAGCTCGCGATGTCTTCGAAAACACAACGTTAGATTTCGGAGGCAGCAGCTGGCCTGTTTGCTAACGTTAGCACCCCGTTATCAAGCTGATAATGTTTGTATGCTTGTGTGCTTCTGTAAGGCTTTGATTTCAGGTTGAATATAGGCTTTGAATAGAGGGATGATGCGCATGTAATGTTAGTTTAGACCATTTTATGTAACGTGGAGTAGCTGACCAAGTGTTTATATTCTGTTTGCGTGCCTTTATATAACATCTTGACACATATTTTGAACTAAGAGGCTGGCATGCTTATTTGATAGGACCACACTAGTAGCTCATCCGGTCAGAGCACAGGATCTACAGTTTTACATCGTGGTAAATCTCTGTTTGTCCATGGGTTGCACAGCTATAGTCCAGTTAGGTATAAGTCGGGCTTGAGGCAGAGTTTAAAAGAGCTGTTGATGTTTGCAACAATAGGGTTCTTGGTGGCAGGTGAGGTTGTTCACATCATCAGTCATAAGCTGGAGCAGTGGCTCTCTAATGGCCAGCCTCATTCTGCCGACTAGACATTATTGTAACTGCAAAAGTAATAATGAAATTTAAATTTACTACATTATTACACATCAGTGGCCCTTGTGGAAAGTGGCGAGGAGCTAAAACCTGTCACTTTTTATTTCCCTCTTGATAAACTGAGCAAACTCTGTTTGCAGTAGTGACCCACAGGTTGAGAAATTAGGACAGGCAGAAGTCCCTGCTGACTATGATGTTTGCAGATGACATTATGATCCATAGTGAGAGTAGGGAGCAGGTGGAGGAGAGGCTGGAGGTGTTCTGTGGAGAAAAGAGGAATGAAAGTCAGTGGAAGCAAATCAGAATACGTGTGTGTGTACGTGAATAAGAGTTAGATGGATTGGAAGGAGTGGAGGTCATGAAGGTGGATGTTTAAATACTTGCGATGAACTCCGTGAAGGAAGAGATTGTACGAGAGAGGTGGAGATGAGTGTTTGGGGTGATTGTGGCAGGAGGAAGTTGGAGAGGCTGAGATGGTTTGGACATGTGCAGAGGCGGGATAGTAGATACATTGGACAAAGGATGTTGAAGATGGAGCTGCCTGGCAAGGAGATAAAGAGGAAGACCTCAAAGTAGATTGATGGATGTACTGAAGGAGGACATGCAGTGGATTTGTGTGACAGAGTTGGTGTGATGTGATGAGGTGGAGTCAGATGATCAGCTGTATTCTCAGGGTGAAATGGAACAATTGTTAACATACTTTGTTTCCTCTGTGTTGCCCCAGATGTAAACACCATGGAAAAGAAACTGGCTGAGTACAAGTGTGACACCAATGAAGCTATATCCTTGAAGCTGGGTAGGTTTTGTTTTTTCTTCATTTCCCATGTTGTGTTAATGAATAAATGCGTGTATACATTTCCAACATTTTGTGGTACATTTTCCTAATTTCACACTTTAATTGAACATGTTTTTTTCCCCCTTCACTCAGTTCGCTTTCCAGAGGATGTTGACGACGACAGCACCACATTCCACCCCGAGTACAGCCACCAAGTCTTTGGAGATGAGTGAGTATTTATAATGATACAAACATAATGTTATCAGGTTTAAAAAATGCAGTTTTTTTCTATGCATAAAAACAAAATTAGACAGACACCTTAATGGTAGTTACTAAGTCTGTTCAAATCCAGCTCTCAGGCCCTCTTATCACTCAGGTGTTATGTCAGTTTACAGTTTAGTAAAATAAAACTACAGGGCTCAATACTTGTAGCAGTGTGACTATAAATTTTGTTTTTCACTATACATTTCCCTTGGCTTGTCTTTCTTTGGCTATAAAGTCTAGCGTTCCTTTTGGGTTCCTGCGTTGACTTTATAAAGATGTATTGAAGACATTAACAGTAATTGGCCTCCTTAAGAAAACATATTCATGAATCTTTAATTAAGACGCAGTAAACAGTCAATACATGAGCTGACTGGTAGTGGTTACTGTCTGTTTACATTTTGTGATTTAAGCAATAATTATAAGTGGCATGAATTTGGAGATTAATCTTGCAAATGCAGTAATATGAGGAGGAAATTATGGATGATTTTAGGCCAACAAGTTCATTTAATAACAGCACCCAAATTAAACTCACCTTCAACATCTTTTGAACAAGTAATTCTTTCACAGAAGTTATTGGTGATATAATGACTTGTAACTGTTTACTGCTGTTTGAGCTGAATGGTGGCTGGTTGATCTCTGACACAGAGTCTGCAAGAAATCAGCAAATTTTTAGATGTATAATAAGCATGATGCTGGAGTTCTGAAGCTGATGATGATACAAGTTTTTTTTAGGGAGTCCAAAATTCAGATACTGTGCTACATATGATCAGTGATTTCTGGTGTTCTCTTGCTAATGCTGCGCAGCGCTGGACTGTGAGCACAGGTCCTACCAAAGAACGTTAGGACGTCTTGTCACCGTCCCAGATTCTGACACTTTGTTCTGCTGCATGCAAAGGAGCAGATAACAGTCTCTTCTACAGCCCGTACCAGCTCTGCTCTTGTAGCAGCCTGTCTCCTCCACTTATGCATGGATGTGCCATCCTGGTGAAGTTGAACTGCTTCTGTAACATGAATGGAATGCCGGTACCATCTCATGCTACCAGTAGTGACAGGGACACCAGGAAAAAGCAAAACTAGAGATAAATCGAACAGGTTGGCTTAGAAAAGAGTGGCGGTTTTGTGGCCACCACCTGGAAAACCATTTCCCTTTTTGGGGGTTGTCTTCTTGTTGCCTCTCCAGTCCCTTCAGCTTGCACTGATTTAGGTGAAATGGAGTCACAATCATTTCTGCTTCATAACTGGACAGATCAGTCTCCCCGAAGTTTAACAGAGTTTATTTTATATTGTGATTAAGTGTTCCTATAATATTTTTTGAGCAGTGTAAACTGGCTGCCTCCCTAGAATTGATTTGTTCAAAGCTCTGCAAGCTGCGGCAAGATTAGATCTACTAAAACTTTATCCCAGTTTATTTAAAACTGACACACTTTGATGTTGTGCTTCTAGAAGTCATAATAACTTTGCCTTTTAACCATTTTTCAAAGTAAATATTTTTACAAGAGTCATATCGCACGCTTGTCTCTTAGTCTGACTGGAAGCAAACACAGGGGTGGCCTAAAGCAAACCACAGCTCGTGGTAGTTGAGAGACATTGTTCGTCTGGGACAAGCCACCAATCAATCACAAAGCATAGAGACAGAAAACAATTAAAGCTTGTATTCACACCAATGGGCATTTTTTATTTGCTAGTTAACCCAGCACTTATGGAAGAAGCTGGTGTGCCTGAGGAAACCCGTGCAAGCAGAGGGAGAATACACAAAATCCACACAGACAGGCCTCAACCAGTAGTGGGTCTGAATCCAGGACATTGTTGCAGAGAGGCAGCAAAACACCAGATAACAAAGTTGCAAGTTTATAACCCTGCTAAACATTAGGATCAGTGTCTACATCATGACTGTCTACATCCAAAATTCAGAAAAGGGAACAGTTTCAGAAGTACAGCAGAGCAAAACCAGTGTTAAGAACTGGATCCATCCATCTGCTTGTTCATGGTTGTGCGAGTGGTTCTGTTGCAGAAGAAATGGATCTGATCTACAACTTCACTACTGCTGCTAGTTTGACAGCAGCTCAGGAGATGTTATTGGACTAAGGCATTTCACAGATGGTGATAAGTTTCGGAGCATCAGACTTCACATGCTGCACTAAAATATACCTCTTTCCATATATACTTTAAAAGACTGAGCCATAAAAGTGGCAGTAAACTTTACCAGACATCCAGTCTTACATGCTGTATGTATTAATCAATATCAAAGTGGGCTACTTTTATGATGATTAATTTGCAAAAACACTGCAAGACTCAGAGGGCCCTGCGTATTTTTATGGACATGCCAATTCAAAGTCAGCCTGTATATACATCCACGTCACAGTGGTTCTCCTTTGTTGATAATAAGAATGATAAATAGTTCAGTCATTTCAGAAATGCAACAAAGCATGCTATTAGTGATGTTAAATGTTATGACAATGCAAAAATGAAGTACCAATTAATCATAAATGGCCCACTGCAGAGTCGTCACATAGCTAAAGATTTGAATCATTTTCACCTATTAGTAATGTTGATAGTTTTTTTAAATTTATTTTTTAATTTATTTTAAAGCCTCTGGCATCTTCATTATAAGACTCAAATGTGTCTCCATACAGTAATAGTAAAGGTCCTGAGCCTTGCACATTTTCTTTGCCCCTGTCAGGGTTTATGAAGTGTGATTCGGTCTGATAAGTGGCCCCTGGAGTGCATGAGTTACTCCACATTTAAACTGCCCACAGCAGTGGTTTGATTAAGGATTTTTACTTGCATTTTAAGGTAACACATCCCCACCCCCCCTAGTTTTAGTCAGTTAACTGATTTTATTAATGACTAGCAGAAAACTTTGCTGTTGCGTCACTGACAGAAAGTTTTAAAAATAATATACGTGATCTTTTTATGTGATTCTTCCTGATGGACAGCACACAGTGATGTTTCCAGTGTCGGATTCACAGAAAGGAACATAATGTGCGAACATAAATGATAATTGGTCTTGCATGTTATTGTAGAGCTGCGAAATTACTGTAATGTGATGCACAAAAGAGGCACTGAACCGGAGCAACACTGCATTATTGGCAGTGACACCTGTGTCGGCGCATAGACTTACAGTAGCACGTCGTTAACGTTTCTAAATTGCATTTCCAAATTAGTCAAAACTAGGATTGGTTATTTTTGCACTTGCTGCAATCAGCTCAAAGGGAACTCTGTAATTGGGGCATTAATTATTTCGGCAAGCGTAATTGCTAGCAAACCTTAATCACAGTTGCATAATGATGAATCTATTTTGTCATAAACTGCCAGTGATATAACGATGAACGAAACAATGCAGCACAGCGAAATAAGTGACCTGTGATAAGCATTTATTATAAACTCCAGGTGTATATTTGTTTTTATGTAATGGGAATAATTGATGTTCGTTATTGTCCCTCTGAACATTACACAAAGCAGTCCTTTTTACAAATCACTGCCCGACTTTTTGTAATCTTGTTTGGATTTTTAGTAATTTCAGTCACTTTCTGTGCAGTGAGGTTGCTTTTGGCTACAAAGGTCTTCAGATTCAGCTCTTCTACGCCGCGGGGAACCTGAGTACCCTCTTCAAAGTGAAATATACCTCAAAAGTCACAGAGACGTTCGACTGTGTGGAGGTAAGTCATTTCTTTATGCCGTTCTTTTATCATACTTGCATCAGCCTCTTTGTTGTGTTATCGTGGGGACAATAGACAATAGATACCTGTGTTCTGCTCACTGTTTATCACAATCAGAGGCCGCCAGTATAGACATAAACATAAAAATAATACTTGAATATGAAGAAAAGATGACAAAACTTTGCCTCCTGCTGAAAAGTAGTGTTTTTCTTTCCAAAAACTGCTCTATTGTGCTTTTAATAATTATGTAAAACACAGTCTAGCCCGAGAGTGGATTTTTCACTTAGTCATTTATTGTGTAAGTGTTGTTGAGTCATGATGCCTGCATCAACACAGTCTTGCTTTATTTAAAAAAAATTTTTGTTACAAAGTTTCTACATGCTAAATACCAGCTGCTAAAAGTTTGAATTTCATTCATCAGGTGGTAGATAATCAGTGAGAAACTCGTGTTACCCTGTGTCTGCGTAAGAATATGCTTGTCTGGTACAACTGTGTGAGTGGAGTCCAGTCATACCGATGTAATACACAGCACTGTAAACAAACATGCCACAACATCTAGTAACAATTAACCAGAGATGTTTTTAATGTCCAAATCAAGTCAGCTCAGTGTACTGATCCAAAACTTTGGGGGGGGGGGTACTAAACGCTATGTTCAGCTTAATCCAGCTCAAGTGTACAAACAAGCCGACTGAGCTAATGGAAGTCTAGTGCGGAGGTGATAAATGTCTTTCTCTCTCTCTCACACACACACACACACACACACACACACACACACACACACACACACACAATTTTGTCACTGAATTAAAAGCAAGGTGGAAATGTTCAGGAGAGACGAGGTCCAATCACAACTAATTGAATTGTGTGGAAAGGCAGGACAAGTTTGGAATTGATCCAATCAGAAGTAATCTTGCCAATCTTATCCGTTTTCTAAACTTTGAACAAGGCCTGAAACTGGCTCTCAACCCCCTACTTGCTCTCTTTGGTACAGTGGGTGAGGATGATAAGTATATTGCCGGCGCACAATGTCGGGTGCTGTCCTTTGGTTCCCTCCTGGCTAGGTGTGCCATTTTGATGAGGTGGAAGGCCACTGCCCCGCCCACCCATGTTCAGTGGCTTGCTGATCTTATGTCGTGTCTCAGTCTTGAAAAGAGCCACTGCTCCATCCAGAACCAAAAGGGCACATATGATAAAATCTGGGGTCTTCTTCTGTCAAACTTCTCTAACCTTGAATTTAAGGATGTTCCTGCTGACTAACAGATTTGCTTATTCCGTAGAGGTCTGATGTGTGTCTGTGTTAATGGGAATGTGAAGCTCAGTGATGTTGCAGCTAACTTCTGTGTGGTTTGTAATGAAAGGTCTTGTTAGTATCAATCACCCCTTCCGGGTTGTGGTGTTTTGTTAACTTTTCTTTTGCCTATGCTCTAACGTGAGAAGTTCTGCTCTCTATTCAATGTAACCAGTTTTTGCGTTTCCATTCTTTTTCCTTTTTGTAAACTGTATACACAATCACTCAACAAAAACACTTTGAGTCGAAGTAATCTTGTGCAGTAAGGTTTGATGTGCACATTTGATTTCCCCCATACAAACAGGGTGGGTACTGCTACCTCCCATGCTCCCTGTTTCATGGAAGCACGACACAATGTCAACACCCGGGAGGAGGAGAGTAGACATATGGAAATGTTTTGCATTTGATGTCACCTACAATAAGAATCTTCATAAACCATGTGGCTCAATTGTTGTTGATTTAGTCCGCTATAATCTTACACTCATCTAAATCGAGACTAAAAGTAGAACAGCTTAGGTAACTAAAATTTGACTAAAACAAAATCAAAGTTTGCTGTTAAAATTAACACTGTATACCGTTTGAATCGGTCCGGTTCGTTTGGGTGGATGTGAACACGCTAACGCGGTAATCACACTTTAGCATGTTGGGTGGGTGTGGTACAAAACTGCTTACAGCCTGAAAGGACAGTTTGTTCTGTCCTTTAACAGTAACAGTTACCTGATAAGACGCATTAGTTACATTTTATGCAAAAAAAATGTAAAAAGAAATAAAAGAAAAAGCCTCTGTGCGTTAGGCTTTCACTGGGTCACTTTATGACCAGCTAGGCTTGCAGTCCACTGATGGAAACTCTGATAATGATAAAGAGGAAGGTGTTGCTAGCCAGGCTGCCAGCCTGGGACATCGTGTCGAACAACAACTGTATTTTTATTTGAACAAAACTAGATGACGTCATCAAATTCAAACTGATTCTTTCAGTTCAATTTTTGAAAAGGATACACATTCGCAGTTTATTCATACAAGTTTATCATTTTTTGAAATAGCAAAAACAAATAGCTGAAACTGCAACTTCGTCTCGAAGTTAACTTTGATTTCACCTTCCTGTATTTAGATTCTAGTTTAATTTGTGATGCCTGCTTCCATCACACATAGTCTTAAATTTAAAGCTGTCTTACGAGCGTCTTAAAAGAGTCCTAAATTTCCTCTGTAAACAAACAAGTCAACTCAGCTCCTCTCTGAATCCACTTTGGTAAACAGTAGAAAACTGTGTAAAAGATCTGAAGCGCCTACGACGCATTTCTGTTAATCTGAGAAGGGGGGGAGACATGTATTGTATTTTTGACAGTAGTTTTGCGAATGTTAGATTCGATACCCCGTGTCACGTATAATTTGTGTGTTTTGAACTAACAGCAGGTGACGGGAAAAGCGTAAATGGAACAGGATTTTATTTTATTTGTCAAAACATATCAAAAAAACAGCTCAACATATCAAAGTATGGCACAAAAGATGTCCTTATTAATCTGAACTTTTTAACAAATCAGGCTGTAATTTTCATAGACCAACACGAGGCAGCTTCCCTGAGGCGTTTCCTCCCTAATTGTGCGATCGATTACACTTTAAGGGAAGCAGATAAACCTAAGGCGCTTTAACAGAGGGCCCTCGCAGCCTCTCCCGGAGGGGAGAGCGTGACATTATTCCAGTTAGAGATCTCCTGTTTTGTTAGACTAAATCTCATCACACCACGGTCCCCTGTGTGTCTGCGCTAATCCCACTCCTCCCTCTGAAGAGAATGGTTGTATAAGCGGGGGTCCAACACGAGGCATTGATTTTTAGAGCTTTCTGTAATGGAATCAGCAGGGGGAGTAATGTGACCCGGTTGGATATATCGTACACGTATTTGTAGGAGTGAATTATTGCTCGAGTTATTGACAGTTGAGCTCCTTGAGGCCGAATGTGTGTAAACGTATCAAAAAAGGAGATGCTTGTTTTATCTAACGACGGCTGCTGATGACTTTATAGTTAATTTTAACTCTCGTCTGCTTAGTATGTAAAGTTTCCTGCCATTTCTTTTTCTTTTTCCCTTTTTTTTTAATTGCCAGTCAGAGTTATTTACATATGAACAGCCAGTATTTGGACAAAAGCGGACAGTAAAGCGAAATGCTTGTCCTGGGTTCTCTTCTTCCTCTGAGACTTCACAAAAGGCCACTGGCAGCTTTGAATATTTCCTCACGCTGTCAAACATGCAAAATGAATACCAGAATTAGCAAGGGCCCCTACTGAGGTCAAATGATTCAACTGGGGGACATCTGTCTTGTCTGCAAGCAGCAGGGGGGCTTCGCTACTGGACAATGTGGCCTTCAACTGGTGGTAGTGGAAGTGCTGGTATAACTTAGTTTGGTGTGTCTGTGCATGCGGTGAAATTATAAATAACCTCATATGGTATATACAGACATGATTTCTTTCCTCTCAGGCAAATCCCCCCCCCCCCCAAAAAAAAAAAGGCAACCAATTTACGTTTTTTAAAGGTAAAAGACAGCCATTACCTGTTTTTTAAAGCCGATATTCAGACGTGAAATGTGATGGCAGTGTGTGTGCCTCTACTTGGTGTTGACCCCTGAGTGTTCACCTTGTTAAGGGTTTGAGTGCAGCTGGTGTAGAGGCAGAGTGCGAGGGGAGCAGCAGAGTTCAGGCTGCATCTGAAGAGTGTTTGTCTCTGAGTGCGTGTGGACGGTCGGGGTGCGGTGCAGCTGGTGAGAAACGAGGGGAGGCTGAGATGGAGTTGATGCAGCTGCCACGCTGATACAAGACTGATCAAAACTCACCTTTCTCCCCTTTAAATCAGTCCAAACCCCCCCACACCCCCCACCCGCCATACTGCTGGACTTTTCCCAGAAGAAAAACAAATGTAGTACCAGATGTTTGTTCCACGCAGGCTGGTAACTATAGGAAATTGCTGAATACCTCTAATAGTTTTATATTAGCCTCATAATCCACGTTAATGTGTAACACTTTGACTGTAAACAGAAAAATGACTGCAAATGTTCAGCGTGGCACGGCCTCAGGATTGGATTAAAGAGATGGAATAATGCCGACACAACAAATTAGGTGGTTTGTGCTCCCTTTGTGCTTCTTGTTAGAAATCAAAGACATTAACAAAGTGTTCTAAAGGAACATTATTAAGTTATATTCATGCCAAACTAAAGCATCTATTCTGGAAGGCTGTGCAATTTAGTGTCTAGTATGTAAGAGAGTGGCCAGCACAAAGAGACTTGTTTGTCCATGGCCTTTTAAGTGTGGTCCTTGTTCCCTAGAAATGTGGCCGAACAATTACAATGGCTAAGAGGCATTCAGCTGCAGGTGCATTACTTCCAGTTAGATATTAGCTGATGTCTGAAAGGGGGGAATTAGCAGTATGTTGTATTAGCCTTTTGTAGTGCATTTTGCTCAGACCTTCTTCATTTCCCAGTTTTCAATGCTGAGCAGCAAGGGTCTCTGTGCTGAAATAATGCCCATCACACATGTAAATGGTGTGAAAGGGCTGCTTAGCAAAGTGTTCTCATGTCAATCCTTGTGGAAATGGATACAATGCAAACATTACAGCTGAACTAACCACACGTTGCACTGAGTAAAAAGTCCAAGGGTAGGACCTCTTTGTCTCGGAGGCTCTTTGAAAACGCAGGGGCAAATTCATTTGATTGGGTTCACTTGGCAGGATTAGAGGAGAGGCCTCTATTATGGATGCCCAAAGGTTTGTTAAGTTGAGATCAATTCATAAGATTTTATTTCCCAGTGAGAAGCAGAAATGCGTTTATTGTGGCAACTTCATCACATATTCATGGTTTAACATAAGTAGTAAATGTACTGATTTAAGTGGGCTTTTCATCGTGGAGGGGCGGGAGGGAGGAGGGTGCTGCTGTGGTCTGCTCAGCTGACAGTTTTAATTGCCTAATGGTTTTCTTTTCATTGGCGCCAAACACGTATGCTCCCGGTTGGAGTTTGCGGGATATATTGCACTCTTTTTCAACGACAAAAATTACCACTCGGAAAAGTCCCCTAGGATCAAACTCGAAACCCTCGACGTGTTTGTAGACGTCAACTTTTTCCTGAAGTTTTATGATTATTCAGCTACATAAACGACACCACTCTGGTTTAGCGCCAATATATACATATATGTATAAATACGGGAAAGATGCAGAGATAGGCGAGATTAGGTGTTGAATCGCTAAATGTGTTCACCTTGTGTTTTATTGTTTTTGGGTTTTTTTTTTCTTTCTCCAGGCTGATGACGTCGAGGGGAAAATTCGGGAAATCATTCCTGCTGGGTTCACCTGCAACACCGATGACTTCATCTCACTGCTGGAGAAGGAGGCCAATTTCAAGCCCTTCGGCACCCTGCTTCACACGTACACGGTCCACAGCGAGGAGGCGGGAGAACTCACGTACCAGATTCACAAGGTGGGGGACCAAAAAAGTCATCAAAGCAAACCCGCAAAGCCTTTTAGGTTTTAAAATCAGCTTGCTTTTTCATCTGGCGGATAGTTTTGCATCACAGCGATGCAGATGAGATTTAAACCCTCTTATTTTCGCTGCATTCGCCCCCACAGGCTGAGGTTACCTGCCCGGGATTCCGGGAGTACCACGAGCGCTTGCAGACCTTCCTCATGTGGTTCATAGAGACTGCCAGTTTCATTGACGCAGACGACGATCGTTGGGACTTCTTTCTTGTGTGAGTGCCCTCCTTAATTGACATCAACCCCCCGCACACACACGCACACAGAGCTCTAGCCCGCAGCTTTTATTGTGTCATTGAAAAACAAAGCCCCCCTTTGAGGCGCTTGTGACCAATTACCATGCCAGTTTGATTATATTTCCCCCCGGTAGGAGAATTGTTGATCAGGGAAGAGCTTCCTTTGTGCCAGAAGGCCTTTTCAGATTTTTCAGGGGCAAGAGCTGAATTGAATACTGTTGTCTTTTGAAATACTGAACAATGTCTTAACAGTAAAAAGAGCCTCTGCCAGTGTTTTCTTTACCCTGGCACCTATTAATGGTTACAATGGGGAAAATGGGCTGAAGTGAGTTTGAGGAGCTCAGTCCGTCCTCCAACCTCTTCTCTTCCTCTAAGTTGCAGTACTCCAATTAAGTGCATAATGTATTCAGGTTGCAGCAGGTGTACCAATCGCGGCGCTGGCTGCTCCAACGTGCTGATGTCAGGGGGGTCAGGGTTGGCACGGGAACAGAGAGGCTAAAATGGACACTGCATGGGAGTGTGCCTGTAATTGACCTGTTTTCCTTTGTGTTTTATCTGCAGATTTGAAAAGTACAATAAAGATGGGGAGACTCTCTACGCAACTGTTGGCTACATGACAGTTTATAATTACTACGTATACCCAGACAAAACCCGACCACGTGTAAGGTAATTGCCGGGGCAGCACGTGCCTTCCCATTCTTTTGTACGAGAAAGGAGTGGAAAATTATACATTTCTTTATCCTCTTCCCAAAGAGCCCAAATTACTGGCTTATATAGCCAACTATTCAACCAGATTTTGTTTCAGTACCAAACCAGGGTGATTTGTATCTGAAAACAACTTTATAGATAAGCTTTTGATTTGATTTGATTTGTTGCATTGATGGATCCGTGTATTATTTTCTGCTTTCAATCAAAGCGAATCTGCTCCTGCTGAGAAAAACAACAAATTCTGAAGAAACCTGTTTTCTTCTTGTTTTCTTTTCCTTTTTTTGGCATTTATATTTGTGTCTGTGTCTGACCTTTAACTAAACAGCCAAATGCTGATCCTGCCTCCGTTCCAAGGAGAAGGTCACGGAGCTCAGCTTCTGGAGGCAGTACACAGATTTTATTGCAGCTTGCCCAAAGTGCAAGACATCACAGGTGAGCATCTTACTTATTTTTATTTATCTATCCCCCCCCCCCCTTTAAAACGCAATTACTATGTTGAAGAAGGTGGGATAAACATTTAATCTAAGATCCAGGCGTCACCCACGAACAGTTTAAACGATTTTTCTCTGCAGTTGGTGGATCCAGACGGTGAGTTAATTTGGAGGGCTGGCTCGTATACCAGAATGTGCTCTATTGAAACTAGTTGGATCGAAATAGATGCTTTGCATGGAGATGGAGGGTGAATACTAAAGAGGCATCCCAGCCTTTTCTTTTCAGAATGAAAACCTATTCAAGACAGAACTTAAAAGTTTAGCAGTGAATAGGAAGAAGGGTTCCTGCTAACAGTTCCTCTGGTTTTTTGCCATATTTCTACTTTGAAAAGTTCCAAGGTGTGAAGTATATTGTTGTTTCTTTCACTCCTCCTCTATCTTAACACACTGGGATTGAACCAGGCCATCTGTGTCAGGGGTGTTGAAAAATCAGATTAACACCATCAGCTCATTTGAGTCTTATTGTGGTTTTTGTCTGTTCACAGCTGAAGACCCCTCTGAGAACTATGTGAAGCTGAGAGACTACGTGCTGGTGAAGCTTTGTCAGGGCCTGCCATCCTTCGCTGTAGACAAGCTGCACCTCGGCTTCTCAGCTGACATGATCAAAGAGGCGCAAGACAAGCTGAAAATTAACAAGGTGCCGTATGAGGGTGCAGCTGTGATAGGTTTGCAAAATTGAGTTTTATTAGTGAGGAAGAAAAGGTTTGATGACCTTTGTTATGTTTATTACTTTTTTTAGAGCAGAGATCCAAAAAGATTTTATTTGTTGTTACCAGAGGTGTGGAAAAGTCTCTGAAAGCACAGAGTTTAGTGCCTTAGTCCTGCTATTCTCTGTTTCCTGCCATATATGCACTGTTACAATAATGGATGGGAAAAATATTAAAATAATGTGGTCAGCGTTGTACAAGTCATCACTTCAGACTGCACTAAATGCTCCGTTTCTGGGGGTTTTCTCTACTCTCAGATCTGTGTGGGAACACAGCAGCCTCAGACACATGCACAAACCTTCTATTTGCCAGTGGAAGCAAATCCGAAGACAGTTGCGTTAAAAAGAGGGAGGAGCTTAAAAGCGGCTGCGCCACAGTCCAGTATCAGATAAATATTCAATATGTTGAATAGGGCTCCAAACACAGACGCAGGCAGTTCATTTCAGTATCAAATACAAAAACTGAGATATGCTTTTTTTCTTTTCCGCTGTTAAATATGTGCACGGTTGCAAATGTTAGCAAATCAGTTTGCACGCTTTATTTACTTACTGAGAAATGACCTCCCAAAAATACATAAATACTGCCTATACTAGTATAGTATATAGCATAGTAGCAACTCATTTTGTTCCTTTGCTCTAAATGCTACTCAGTTCTCTGTTCTTTGATGCTGCTGCATATCATATCATATTTTTGTTTTTTCTGTTTTTTTCTTTTACAACCTGCCCGTAACTGCTTAGGACTTCCTGTAGCCATTCAGCTGGGAAGTGTGTTTGACTCCTGTTGAGGCGTAATGATTTATTTTGAAAGTAATTAAATGAAAATAATTATCTTGTTTTTTATTGTCTGCAGAAACATGCCAGGCGAGTTTATGAAATCCTACGCCTCAGAGCGACAGACATGAGCGATGAAGACAAAGCGAGAGAGTACCGCTTAGAGGTGAAGAAGAGGCTGTTCGGACCCTACAGGGTGAGGTTTTAATTTTCACAGCTTCGCCGTGGTGTACTTTACATGTCAGTGTGGAGCGGGTCCAAAAAAGTGCCTGCAAAGTGACATTCAAAGTGATTCCTCGGTGCATTCGAATAAATCTGAATGTCAACTTGTCTCTGCTGCTGTCAAACAGGAATCCAGTGTGCAGTCTTCCACCTTTTGTTAGCATAACATTATAGCTATTCAGTGTAGGAAGAAAAGTGGCCCGTGTACTGCACACACTTGATCAGCTTACAGCCCCGTATTGTCACTGTTTATTATGTTACCTTTTAAAACAGCAGAAAAATTGATCTTCAGTCCTGTGAAAATTGATAGAATACTAGTGCCGCATTGTTACAGCCACAATAGGGCGCACCAGGCGTCTGTGGTTTTGCTGCCGCTGGAGCTTTTTTCTATTCAGGCACATGTCATTAGTCGGGATTTGCATTTCTTTGAATGAAATAATTTTCATGAAAGTGTGTTTAAAGCACTTTGTCAGAAAGCTGCTACTATTCAGAATTCACTCCTTTTCATTTGATTCTTATCAAATGGTTTCTTGATGGACTTTTTTTTTTGGAGGGGGGGGGGGTTTGAGAGACTGAGCGAACAGAGTATCGAAAATGTCCGTTATTCTGCGTCTTGATTCTTGTCAGTGGGAAATGCTGTGTCTATGCACCAGAATAACTCCCTGCATCCTGTTTGGCTTGTGATATTTTATGTCCGATCTGCTCGCTGAGGCTTTGCATACTATCCATTAGAGACTTTGCTGTCATCAGGGCAACCGCATGTCTCAAAAAAGGCAGAATGTGACATGGAAAAGACCTATGCGGCGAAGTGGGAAGGAGGAATTCCTTGGGAGAGTGGCAACGAAGGATCTGGTGGCCAGATGCAGAGCCAGATTTTCCTTCCCTGAGGAGATTTTGCATGTAGTTAGCTGAATGGCAGAGCTGCTCTGTGAACGTGAAGGGGGATTTTGCATTTCTGCTCTTACCGCCAATTCCCCAGCGACTGTGTGTGCATGCACGTGTGTGCAGGCTTTTCACACAGCCGATTAGACTGCACAATGTAAGAGAAAATGCACAATAACACTTTTCAACACGACGTTACGGTGTGATAAACAAAAACTGTAGCCTTTAACAGGTGTGCTGATAACACAGATCCCCAAACACCGTGTACCCTTTGCCCAAGGGTGACTGAAAGCAGGTCATCTTCTTATTAGAAGGTTGGGTGTTGCTGCTCTAGTCTTCGTGCCAAAGGGGAAGAGAATTCCTCCTGATGCCTTCATCAGAAATCAGACTGTGTGTATAATGTTAGCTGGAAAGCACTTAGACATAGAAAAAAGTGCTTTTATTAAGGTGTGTGTGAACATGTGAACGACACACGTTGTATAAAGTCAAGTAGAAGAGCGGTGTATATATAAGAACCAGTCCATTTACCAATAAATACAGAAATAAAATAAATTACTAAATTGGAGTTTGGAGATGGGGAAGGCATCGTGTGTGTGGTCTGATTTATTATGTTTGATGCTGCGTTTGCAACGTGTCTGTCGCATGTTCATTATCTAATCTAACCACCCATGTCCAGAAATAGCAGCGATCAATTTCACTTCTTTTTCAAGTGTCAAGACATATAAATGATAATCACTGGTTATTAATTCTCTAGAGGTATAAAATAACCTAAAGTATATTTCTGTGTTGTATAGTATGTGTAACAGATCTTTAAACTTTAAAAGCTACTTAGCATTTAAGATGTTGTTTTTTTTATTTTTGTTTTTTTGTTTTTAATTTTCTTTTGAACGTTGTTTGCCTTTGTTAGACAGGACAGTTCAGAGAGTAAAGACAAAAAAAGGACCAGACCCCTGGAGAAAAGACTCTAGTCTATGCTTCACGGGTTTTGTATCAATCGGGTAAACCTACAGCAGAACCATCTCACCTAGAAGCAGGACCTCTTCTAGGTGAGATGGTTCAGGTGTATTTTACCTGTAGGCAGCCCCCGGGTAGATGAAGGACAGAAATTGGTAAAGCCCCCACAACTCGGACCCGCATAATTATGAGAAAATGGATTGATGGATCTCCATTGTTCACATTTTTGAGCTATTTAACGACTGTAAACTTCTGCCGTCGTCTTCTGTCATGAGGAGGATTTCAGACACTGTTTGATGGATTACTGTACACTAAGAACCCTTTATTAGAGAGTAACTCATTCTCTAACTTTCCAATAACGAGCCATGCAGTCAAAACCATGATGTTAAAGCCATTGAAAGAAGAATGTGTGTTACACAATAAAGACCGAATAAAGAGATGACTCCAAAGATGAGAGAGTAGCATATACAAAGACTTTAATGGAGGTTATTTTTCTGATATTTAATCAGTTTTTCATATAAAAAGACTCCAGTGCATTGAAGTTTAAGTCTTTTTTGGTATTGGAGGGTTAAAAAAAACCCTCAAATCTTTTCATAAACCAATTAAAAGAAAAATTATGCTAAGTAAACATTTTAAACTGATGACTTTCTGGCTGCAGTCTTTCTTCTCTATGCCAGACAGCAGCTTTAAACTCTTCCTCTATACAGAGTTTGTCTTTAATCAAAAACAAGACAAAAAAACTGCAACTACTATGCTGAAAAGACAAGAGAGCCTTCTTTAGGTGTTTATCCAACATGTGCTGAAGACACAGGAGAGCGTTTGAGCCAAAATTTGAAATCAGAAGAATTTGTATGCATGCGGCCTCAGCCACTGATTTATGTCATTTATTTTGTGCAGAAGAATCAGAGGGAGCTGGCGAAGATGAGGAAGTGCCTACGGCCAGAGGAGCTGGTGTCCCACATGAGTCAGATGGACACTCAGACACAGCACGAGGAGCTGGAGAAGAGTTACCAGGATGTTGTGGAGGACTACAGGAGAATCATTGAGAGGCTAGCATCACAGGCCTGATCTGACTGTGAGAGGCTCCTGACCTGGAGCGTACCCGCTCCCACATTACCACAGGCTTTTTGCAGCAGCCAAGAAGAAGACCTCTTGATGCAGCAAAAAAAGGAAAACAAATAAAGAAATCACTGTTTTAATTGAAGAGTGTCACAAATGTATAGTAGCTGGTGATAGGCTGTAGTAGAAAAGGGCCTTTCTGTTTCCCAGCTGGTGTTGATACAGTAGAGGTGAGTAGTGCAGCCCAAGGGCAGAGACTTCCTGTTTGCTTCATGTGTTTAAATCACAACGTTTGACATGAAATGACACGTAATATTTCACAGGTGATCAGAGGTACACTGTCCTGCAGAGAAACCCTGCTTCTTTTCCATCATAGACATTTTTTAAGAGCTTTTGTCAGAACAGTTCCCAGTGTGTGTGTGTGTGTGTGTGTGTGTGTGTGTGTGTGTGTGTGTGTGTGTGTGTGTGTGTGTGTGTGTGTGTGTGTTTTGAAGCACTTCATACTGAAAGTTAAAAAAGAAAAGTGTTTTTTGTATTTTTGGTGTGATTCTTGTCATTGAGAAGAAAATAAAATGGAGCAACTGAGTTTCTGTTTTTGGTCGTTAAGCTTTATTTGATATAATGATTTTCTGCTCAGAAATACAAATGTACTGTTTGAAATAAACAATTTAGCATAAAATATTTTGAAAGCAAATTAAGAAGACAAATTAAAATGTGGTCTATAGCACTGTTAGTGCTGCAGGGTTTTTTTTAAGATTATCAGGTTAGAATATGAATAGCACCAATAGGATTAGAACTACTTTATTTGGATTCAGTGTACTTCACCGATGTATTTACATTGTTCCTCCTGCTTTTTTACTCCACTTTGTTTTTGATGCAGTACTTGCACTTTGTACTCACTGGTCAACTGTGGCACAGGAAGTAGAGTGGTCTACTAATTAGAAGATCAGTGGTTTTATACGGGCTCCTCTGTATGTCAAAGTACACTCCCCCCCCCCCACCTCATTGAGCCCGCCCCTCATTGAGCCTGGTTCTGCCTGAGGTTTCTTCCTGTTAAAGGGGAGTTTTTCCTTCCCACTATCGCCACATCCTCAGATGGGTCCTCTGATTGTTGGGGTTTTCTCTATATTATTGTAGGGTCTTTAACTTACAATATATGAATGAGTTACTGCAAGTACTTTAAATATATTTAGTAGAATCTATGTACTATTAAGCTACTTAAGTAGGATTTTAACATTTACTTAAGTAAAAACAATTCACCTATTTAAATAATAGGGTTTAAATATGTGCAAATTTGGGGCGTGGTCACTAACTAACAGGTGTAGCCGTATGCTAGGTGTCGCCTCTGCTAAGAGAAGAAACTGAGCTGGACCTTCTAAAGTGGTCTCGTGTTTTTAATTGTACTAACTGTGCTGCAGTTTTGGTGAGTAAAAGTCTAGTGATTTATTTACGTGTTAGTTACGAGATGTCGGTATCTAGTTAAGCTTGTTAGCATTAGCTGATAATTCAGTGCTCCACACTCCTGCCTTAACAAGATCATTTTTGGCTCCAAGCATCCAGATGGCTGATCTACAATGATTAGCCAAACCCGAATTGTTAGCCTATAATTATTAACCGTTCGTGATCCTTAGAATACAATGTTTTGCTTTAAAAACCCTAGATCCAGGCAAGTACAGAAGCACCCACCTAAGTCTTAAGCATTGCTGCAGACCAACACACCCACTACCACGGGGAAATGCCACTATCCTACAGCTGGGACCTCCCCTAACAGATAACTTGCCCTCCATCACTGTAACATAAGTGCCCATGCCCTAACCCACACATTGTTAGTCAGGTAGCTTTTGTTTTTGAAACATTTTCACTCTACTAGAATGGCTTTGCATGAACCGCTGATCAAAATAATGCATATTTATGTAATTTTGGACCTTGGTGCAGCCTCTGATGGAAACTTAATTTCTTCTGATCAGCTAACCCTGGCAAACGTTAGGTTTGCCGTGTGCCTGACCACATTAAGGATATCCCTTCTCTTTGATATCATGCAGATCCACAAGTAAATGGTAAATGGCCTGTATTTGTATAGCGCTTTACTAGTCCCAAAGGACCCAAAAGCGCTTTACACATTCAGTCATCCACCCATTCACACACTGGTGATGGCAAGCTACATTGTAGCCACAGCCACCCTGGGGCGCACTGACAGAGGCGAGGCTGCCGGACACTGGCGCCACCGGGCCCTCTGACCACCACCAGTAGGCAACGGGTGAAGTGTCTTGCCCAAGGACACAATGACCAAGACTGTCCAAGCCAAGGCTCAAACCGGCAACCTTCCGATTACAAGGCAAACCCCCAACTCTTGAGCCACGATCGCTCCGAGTAGAGAAAACGGCCTGACACGGAGCTTTTATAGCAGTGTGAACTGTGAAATCTGTGATATGATCCTCTGGCATATAACTCTAGGAAAGCACGAAGGTCTCCTCTAAGGATTGACAGAGACAGACTCCCACACTGTTTCCTCACTGTGTGTGTTTTCAAAGGCGTAATAATTGTATTTCACATCCTCAAGCAATTCCCAGTCTTCTGATTAATGCTCTGTTCTTCTTGGTTGCATTATTTAATTGCACTTATTTATTTTCAGCTTTGAAACTAAATAGAGGGGTGTATTCATCATTTTGTGTTATCATACCCCCCTTCATCATAATCTTATGCTCAGTAGTGATGCATTCTTGTTCTTGTAAAGCAGTTTCCACCTTATAAATATGTCATCAGTGGAACTTAGTAAGGAAAGTTAACAACAGCCTTTCTATATACTTGTGTAAAATCTGCAGTTTTTCCTCTCTAATGCCATATCATAGATCGCAACTTGCCTGATTAATTCATTTTCCCTTGTGTGTTGTTATCCGTGTAAGGGGGGGAGGGGATTTTTGACCAGGCACCCTCTCACAGCTAATGCAACTTCTGATTGGTGCTGATGTTGAGTGTTGAGACTAATGAGTATTATGCTTTTCAATTGAAAACCTTTGTGCCACTGTATTGCCCCCGCTTGTGCAGATCACTGTGATGAATACCCATCATACTTTAAAATACTTTAGCACATTGTCGCTAAATGAAGGCTGCCAGGTCAATTTTCAATTTTTTCCCCCTCTCTCCTCTTGAAACAAGACAAAACCTTGGAACCCTTCACATCCTCTAATTCAGACTGATTGAATCCACTCATGGCCACGAGGGGCCTCATCTCACTGTAGTTTTCTCTGCTTTTTCTGCTGTGAGTGCACATTTTGCATTGCGCTGCATAAGCTCAGCCGGCTGACCTGCTAGTGGGAAGTGGCATTACTGTTTAGTGAGTTTGTATGCTGTCTCATTAATTCCACTTTCAGACATTGTCAGACTCTCACAGCATGCTCACAGCTTCACATATCTGATGGACAAGGGCAACAAACTGCTGTGGATGTGGCCGGTTTGGAGGATTTGCAGGCCCCTTGCAGTTGTCAGAAGGGTGTGAAACCTCTTTTGACCCTTTAGACCACACAGTTGAGTTTAGAAAAGCTTAATTATGCTATCCTGGGTCTGATGTCTGTTGCATGTCTGCATCGTCATGACGCAGTATAGAGGAGACTGATTCGGTAGAAAGGAAACTGTGGCATGTTGGGAAATATGCATTTTCACTTACTAGACCAAGTGCATCTAAGGAAATGCTCACCAGGAAATATTCCAGTCACAAATGCTCGATTTTAGTGCTGCTGGGTGAGTTTAAGATAAGACAGAGCCCAGCTAAGCTACACTCATCAGCCACTATTAAAAGACGTTCCTTTAAAGCCAATATCTAATCATGCAATCACATGGCAGCAACGTAGTGGATTTAGGCACATGCTCTAGACGATCTGCCGAAGTTCAAAGTGAGCATCAAAATGGGGTGAAAAAGGTGATTTAATCAACTTTGAATGTGGCATTCTTATTAGTGCCAGATGGGCTGGTCTGAGTATTTCAACTGGTGATTTGCTTTGATTTTCCCACACAACCATCACTAGGGTTTACAGAGGATTGTTAGAAAAGGAGGAAATATCCAGTAAGTGGCAGGTAAAAATGTCTTGTTGATGCCAGACATCAGAGGAGAATGGTCAGACTGCTTCAAGCTGATAGGAAGGGAACAGTAACTCAAATAACCACTGGCCACTACCAAAACACGCAGAAGGTCATTTCTGATGACGCCACACATCACTACCAAAGCCTACCTGACTATGTGCATCCCTTCATGACCACAATGATGGTTTCTTGAACATGACAATGAGTTCACTGTACTCAAATGGCTTCCGCAGTCAACAGATCCCAATCCAGCAGAGCACCTCTGGAAGTGGCGGAACAGGAAATCCACATCATGGTTGTACTGGTGTTGAAGAAAGTATTTGATTAATCATCGTTATTGTTTTTCAGCTGAAGCTCCAATAATCACTCCTCGCTTAGATTAACACGTTTTTATAAAAGAAAAAAAATATCCACTTATTTTGGAGAGAGAACTATTTTGGATACAAATCAGCAACTAATTTTAGTTTTCTTTCTCATTTACTCTCAATCCAACTGGAATATAATTAACAAAAGGTCAGATAGTGACACTTTCTGTGTTGTGTTTTTTTTTATTGAAGTGAATTTTTATGTTGAAATCCTAGTTTTCAGTTCAGGTCAGTTCTGAAGCCATATGAGCTGACACACACACACACACACACACACACACATATATATACATATCAAAGTCATCATAGTCCAGACTAACGTGCGGTATCCAACATTTCTATTCCAGTTTATTCACCCTCTGCAGTCGATCGGCCACTCGGGTGCAGTGAATTGAAATCTGAAGCAAGCAGTGCACTTTCTGCCGGAGTCGAAGCTATTACCGTGGATCCAGCCGTGGGCCCTCGGTTGCCGTGCTTTTGTAAGGGGGGGGATACAGCCTGTTTGCGTCAGAGTGGAGATGTGGGAGGTTGATTTATGTCTGAAAGTCTCAGGGGTTTCAGTCTCCCCTCTCTCACTTTTCATATTTCACCGGATAAAAAGAAAAAAAAAACTGATGTGCATTAATGTTTGCATATCCTTGCTGCTCTTGATCATGTTTAATCATGCAAATAATTGCATGCAACCTGCATTAAAGCAGGCAGAAAGGCTTATTGCCAGTTCTTCTGTGAAATAACAACAACAGTATCAAGCTTGACTTGAATATTTAGTTTCACTTGTTGGCATTTGTGCTACTGTGACCTTATGGCGCCTGTACCTCTCTCCACTGAGGCAGACAGTCAGGGAGTTTGGACCGGAGCCCAGCTGTACTGAAGGACCTGCTGAATATGATACCTGCGTGGAGGAGCTCCAGCGTCTTAGCCCCCAGGTTCCCAGGAGAGAGCCAGGGAGGAAAGTTAGAATCCCCCCCAAACCCTTCCCACCCCCCCAACCCTCTCCCACCACCGCTGCTTTTCTTATCGGGTATCCATTTCTTTTGTGCTCCTTGGTTACCCACATACCCCCAGGCTACGGAGCCCCCTCGTCACCGCCAGTGAACCTGGCCAGTCCCTTTTCTCTGCTAAATGAGTCCTCTTTAAGATAATGTTTGATGCGTTGACAGCCAGAACCAAAACAGTGTAAAGGAAACCAAGTTTGACATCTTTTAATTGTGCGTCAGAAAGCACATATTGTGGTTTCTTGGACTGCTTTCAGATCATGCTGCTGATATGGTAATTTGCTCAAGTGAAGGATGTGATGAAAGTACTGCTGTTGATGGGTTTTGTAGCAGAAGTCCCCGGAGTCCAGTCCGCTGGTTCCCCTCTCCTTAAACATGACGTGATTGGTCATGTTTAAGTGCAGATTTAAACAGTGTTTGTTTCATCAAATCATCTTTAGTGTCAGCAAATTTGAAATGAGCAGCGGCAACAGTTGAAAAGGTTTTTCACACGGGGAATCTTTAATGTCCGCCGGCGTTCATAATGCTGCAGAACAAACGGCATCAGACGAATAAATCCCAGGAAGCTGACAGTGGTTTTTCCGAAATGCATGGTAATTGATTTCCATCTGCGTAGGACCAGAGCTTGTGGTTGTGATTACATGTGTCGGCTAAATGAATTGGGATCATGGTGCACTTCAAATCAAGCGTGCTTTACTCCGGGTTTCTATTCAGATGACATGAAAATGGATCAGTTGGTGTACATAAAGTGGTGGATGCTGTTGTCGTGATTGACAGCTGCGTGACGAGGCTTGTTATTTTTGTCACAAGCGATGCATGTTTGCAGAATAATCTTCTTGATAGCCTCATAAAGATGATGTAGCTTATTGAAAGGCTTAATTTATCGCATTGTTTTTAATCCTCCTCTCTTTCTGTTGCGCTGGTTTTAATTGACTTGTGGAAATGCAAATGACCCTACGCTTTTTAAATATTATCACACACTGACTGGAACCTGCTGTGGCATTCGGTCTTCATTTACTCCATTTGTGGTACCAAAATATGACATAACAGCATCTAGCAGGAAGTTGGGCTGTTTGTTGGAAATCCACGGAAGACCAATTTTCAGCGTGTGTTTTAAATCAAAATTAGTTGTGAGTAATTATTAGATGGAAGAACGGGAAACATTCATGTGTCAGTGTTATGCACAGCATGGAGGATTTAATTGTTAGTTATTCCTATAAAAAAAAAATCAACATTAACTGCAGGCTTTATGTTTTGATCTGCACATGAATGGCCCCCTTGACTAAAGCTGCTATTTCTTAAGAGTGCCTTTCTTGTGCTGCAGGACCTGGCTGAGTATTAATCTCTTAAATGAGCCATGCTGCGGAGCTGGATGAACATGTGCTTTGCTAGATGTAGTTTTCTAATTTAAACTGTCCCATTAGGCTGTAATTGTTGCTATCTGAGGTTGGGACAGAGCCGCGTGGGAGGCGAGCGAGAAGTCAGACAGAGATGCTATCGGGGCCGAGGAGACAGGAAGCCTCTGTGTAATCACGTCAAGTTGGAGATCAGGGGCCGAGATCAAGCCGAGCGGACTGAACTCTACTTGTCTTCTGCTGCGGTGAAGCTTCTCGGTGACTGCTGAGCTGCTGTGAACGTGTCTTTGTCGTTTCCACGGGGGAGACTCGGTTTCACCTGGGTGTTTACGTGTTTGAACGCTTTAAACCTTGAGGGCGCTGTCATAGATTTGATATGCAATTTGTGCCCGAGGAGATCAGTGGTTAGTTTATGTCTAAACAGGGGGAAAAGGGAATGGTGGCTTTTAGGAATAACACCAGTAGGGGCCAAACTTGTGAGGGCAGGTTGTTTTCTGAGCTGAGGTTATGGATTCCTGTTTGATGCTGTCAGTTTAAACAACTTCTCAGAGTCATAACAGGAAATTAATGTTATTATTTGGCTAAAGACAAAAAAAAAGAAACCCTCAACTTTTTATATAAAACTTAAGGAATTGAATTGGATAACAACGGTGGTATGAAGACCTCTAAGAAGGTTCTCAAATCTCATAATGACACATTCAAAATCAGTAGCAAAGTCCAATTGGGAGAATTAAACAAACACATATGAAAGGTATTTTTTTTAGTGTACTAACGTAGTAACGGATACGTCAGTGTGAGTGTACGGTGTGTGTGTATGGTGTGTGTGTGTGTGCCCTGCAGTGGTATGAGGAATGCTCAGTAAACCTCAAAAGAAACTGTGGATAATGAGATGACCGCTCTTGCATTGCACATACTGTATGTCACTCACAGTGCAATACCAAAGCACTCCCAGAACCTGAAGCACTGGAAAGCTCTCGCTGTGTTTGTTCCATCTGAAGTCAAGCTTACTAAGTAAATAGGAATGCTGCACACAGAGCCACGCTGACATTTGCCAGATGCTCGGTGCTAATTAGGGCCAAGTATTCCCCCTCGGATGGAGTGTGTGAGAAACCGTAAGTGCACTGTTGGCCGACCTGTAAGACCTGACTGGGGAGGAGTTCTGAACGCTTGAAAGTAAACTCGGGATTGTTATTTGGAGCAGGAATTTGTTCTGTTTTCGTTTACAAGGAAAAGTACATGGGTTTTATTTGATGTAAACTACCATGTCTGACTGAGTGTTGAAGCTCAGGGTCTCCTAGAAGTTCTGCTGATATGCATGGACTGATATTATTCTGCCTCTTGACTCATTTAAGATACTTTTTTGCAGCTTAGTGCTGCATGTGGGGGTGTGCCACGGCAAAACACAGGTGCTGAGGCAAAAAAGAAGCTTCTACCCTGCTGCTAGTTTCCCAACAGTTAGCTGCATTTATAACATTTTATCATCTAGCTTCCACATTTTCAAGTTTACTGCCTCCAACCATAATCTATCCAAAGCCTCCTCCATCCCCAGAAAGATGATGATGATGATGATGATGATGATGATGGTGCATTAAGCAGGAAGTGAAAGCAGACCTGAAAGCTCCAGCCACCCACAGACCCACCCTTTACCTCTCCTAACCCTGCTCTCCCAGGCTGCAGCGGGGCTCTGTGTCCTGGCTCCTGTCCAGGCTCTGGTGCTGTGATGGGGAGGGTCACGGTTTGTGTCTGACCCCGGGCCTGCATGTTGGATGTTGTTGTTATTATTAGAGCTCCTTGCCCCCCGGGCAGGCGGGCGGTCCCCAAAGCAGGAGGAACTGCTGGGCTCTGGAGAGGCTCTAGACCTGGAGAACAGCTGTGCGGGTTAGAGGCTGCTGGGGCCCCCTGGGAGGGTGGAGCAGTTACTGGGGTGGGGGTGCGGTGTTCTTGCACCTACCCGCCAAGAAGCAGTTTCTTTTTTTGTTTTTTTTGGGACTTACTGCACAACCAACATATACACTAGCCCATTAATTGGTCTGCTGACTAATGTACTTGGACCAAGGGTGGTAACGGGAAGCTTGCAATATGTTACAGTACATCCAAAAAAATCACTCTAGAAACTTTGACTTCAAAACTGGGGTGAGTTTTTTTTTTCAAGATGGGCTGTGTTATGTTAGTATCTTAGTAAGAGCAGTGGCTTACATTCATTTTTTTAAAGACCTATTGGCCTGTGACCCTATTTGAAGCAAAAGAGCAATAAACAGACCAGGCTCTGGGTCTAAATAGTGAAGACAATGAGGAAGTGTCTTATACATAATAGTAGTTAATTCCGCTGCACAAAGACATCTGATAGTATGAGAAAATTACTCAAATTCTCAGCTGATCTATGAAAACTTCCCTAATATGTTTTCATTTGCAGTGTGTCGTTTTGTTTTTTTAATACAGGATTAATCTCACTTTGTAAATGATGCTATTTAAAGTAAAACAAACAATAAAGCATATATGTATGTGTGTGTGTGTGTGTAGATAGAGAGATACAGAGAGATATTAAGATATAAGTAGATGAGTTGTTACTAAGCGTGCAGTATCCTCAGTTTCTTGGTAGCATCCACGCCTCAGGCAACGAGCAAAATACTCAGATCAAGGCTTGGAAAAAGGTCACCATCAGTCACCATGACGTCATGATGACTGTTTCTACCTTTACAGCTCAGGATTCCTCCACAACTCAAAGTTTTAAAAAGAGCAGCATTACAAAGATGTTTGGAAAACTGCTCACTGTCTTGTGTGATGTGCATTGAAACCCATTTGAGGTCCTGGCTCTCAGTTTGGGGAACTACCTTTTAAGGCCTTTGTGAAAGCCGCTTTATGAATTATCTTGGTATTATCTGTTAATTAGGGTTTTTTTGTAATTAATATCACAGAGTCCTTTAATTATGTCCGCTCACATAGCAAAAATTAAAAAAATATATCAGACATTTTTGTATATCGTATTTATGGTGGACTATTTATTTGTATTGAACAGGTGCTACTCGGTGTGTGAGTGCCTTTATTTTGAAAATGCGTTTTAAAATGTTTCCTGTGTTTCATATATGCTGTATAATTCATATGAAGCGAGGAGAATTTTTATTTGTTTAAGCCATTAGTTGGTTTGTGAATGAATTACAGCCATAAGAGGCCAAAGGGTATTTAAAAGACCACCTTCCCTCTCTCTGCCATCTTAATTCTGCCTATTCTTGGCAGGTCTGGAGGGGGGGCCTTCTAACTGTGTAAATAGCTCTGGAAATTGCGTGTGGCCTTTGACTGTCTCTGTAATTGCGAGCCTCTTGCAGTATTTTGCTTGGCAGTCTGAGAGGTTAACCCCTGAGGGCTAGAGGCCTGAAGCTCTCCGGCTGACTGGCAGAGGGCTCCTCAAAGCCCCACTTGTTCATCTCCCTGCCTGGGCAGCTCTAAGCCACCGCTGATCCTCTTCTGGGCGAGAGGGAGAGAGTGGGAGGCAGTGCCTCATTCAGCTGTGGCTGAAGCTCTGAAGGTTGAAGCCTGGAGTGTTAACAGAAACCTCAGTCCTCCTGGGTGCACCTGGGACGGCAGTAGCTCTCATAGCTTTGTCACCTCTGCTAGAGAGCGTGGCTAAGTTTGGGCTTTTAGCCATAATCAGATTATATGGATGCTGGTGTACTAAGGGCTTGATCAGTTTCCCCTAAAAACCTTTTTCCCATATTCCCATGAAATTGTAAATATGGACTGTAGCTCCAGTTAATTGTGTGCAGATGGATGCACCTGGTTTCATTATATTTAACGGGCGCTTGATACAGTTTTGCGCTTAAATTTAAATTCATCAATTTATACACGGGATCGCTGTTGATTTACAAAATGCATTTGGCATCACTGAGAGAGAGTCGGATTAGGAAAGTAAATGTCGAGCATTTGGAAATGGCCAAAAATAACGTTGTGTTAAACTGATTTGATCTTAATTCTGCACATTAATCCTCTGTTTGGAACGTCTTCATCTCCGAAGAATTCCGGGTTCACGTCGGGGATTTGTGTTAAAGGTGCAGCCTAACCTGTCTGCCGTGATGGATGATGTTGCCGGATGAAATGGTCTGTAAAGATGCCGCCTCTTCTGGAGTCCCAGCATAAACTGTGGAGGAGAAGAAGAAGAAAAAAAAGACAACATGTGCAGTTTTGCCTCCTCGGATTCCCACATTGTTCTTGCCAGCTCTGCTCCCCCTGGGCCTCGAGAATGACTCGCTACACCCCAGACAAAAGTACACAGGCAGAAAAGAAATATCAAGGCACAAAGGCTCTTTATGTAATGCTGTCAGGCTGCATTGATTTTTTTTTCTTCCTGTATATTTGACAGACAACATAAAATCGTTGCTTCATGTCATGTCAAGCTGGGCTTCAGAGATTGCATCGGCTCTACCAATACCATTCAGTCCTTTGGAAGAGATAGTTCTCGGTCTATACTTTGTGGAGAGGCTGTGAGTAATTCATTTGTGCAAATTCTGAATGTGTTTGTTGCCTTTACACAGTGACACATATACAAACCGCTCCACAGAACGCAAACCTCAAATCTGAGAGTTTGTTCACTGGACCACAAAGCAGTGGGTTGTGCAGCATCTGAGGCCTGGGTCTGTTTTATCAGTCTGACTCTGGATGGATGAATTCAAGGACTGAAGCAGGAATGGGGTGCTGGTTTGTCTCTGGGTTCTTGTGGAAGATCAGCAGCTGTGTAATCAGACCTGGCTCTGACCCTACCTGTCCGGACGTTCCTCCAAACCCTCCATCATGTCCCGGTGTCACGCACATGCTGATGAATCACTGGTCGCGTGCAACCTCTGAGCTGGCTTGACCTGCAGTCCTGATTTAGTGAGGATAAGACATAACTGCCAGCACTGTCGGGACTTCCAGGGAATACAGTACATTATTCTTCCTCCTTAACATTCATCAGGGGTTTATTTAAACTCTGCCTGATTTATAGCGGATCTGTGGCCACTCAAGCTGTCCAATAAAGAGACAGATAATAAGGCCATCATAAAACCCCAGCTTTCAGCGCAGATCCGAGGTATTTTTAGTTTACATGAGAATGCCGCATTTTTTTATATTTAACAAGGGAATGCTGTACACAAAAGTGCATGTTATGCATTATACTTTTCGGGAAGGATATTAAAATTAGCTCCAACGTAAACATGTCAGTGAACCAGTAATGCGGTTATTCATGTATTCTTTAAGGAAAAAGAGCATAACTGGGTTCTGTTCAAGCACTAACATGTAGAAAATGGGTTTTCAGACTGTCTGAAAAGCTGTGCACAGTTTTGTGCTTTTATTTTGTTTTATTTTTTAGCCCAGTTATGTCCCTGCCATAGTGCATTTATAATATCTGTTGAGATAAAATGTAGCTTTTTATTTTCTATAGGTTTACTGCTATTCATAGCAGCACAATCATATATTTTATTAGATATTCTATTTATTAAATCTCCAATCAAATACCAAACTGCATCACTTTCACTTAAATTACAAATCCAGACGACAGTTTTATCTAATTAGTTACCGTCTGCACGGGCTTACCCATTTTATTCTTCATTGTTTAATTCAGTGTCTACTTTTTTGGTCAGTGCAAATTGAATATGTTTTTGTGCATTTGTGCACTCTGCACTGCTGCAGCATTGCATATATAAATATGCTATACATGTTGTTGTTTTCTGTGTGTCTATTCTGTTGTCTGTTAAGAGCCTAATGTCTTGTATGTGTACACATACTTGGCCAATAAAGCTGATTTTGATTATGCATTACATATGTTTTTTCTTTTGATGCACTTTGATACACTGCTTACTTTTTACAGTAGTAACATGATTTTAGGGCTTTTTTTCCCTTTAACAATAACAATATTATTGAAATCGCTTTAGAAACTATAAAATATACTGATATTTTGGTAAGTAAAATTCATCTTTAACTTTCTTTGTTATGAGTTTTATCTCGTTTTTGGTGAATAAACACTGAGTCTGTAACACTGACTGTGCAAAAGCATACAAATAAGATATTATTCTATGTAATTATCATTATGATACCAATAAAATATCTTTTAGTACTGCTATATTGCAACACCAATATATTAATTCCTAATACTACTGCATTATAACATAATGACTTTTACTCAGGTGAGGATCCAAGTACATGTTCCACCTCTGCCCTCTGATAAAGAGCCCCAGTGAGTGCTCACATGGTTTATCTGATGACTGAATGTGACACAGTGGATGGAGCAGCCAGTGTGGAACATGTGGATGCTCTGCGGTCCCTGTTGAGAACACTAAGCTCTGTATTTGCCCTCCTCTTGCTGAGTATAACAGCCTCTCCAGCCCAGGTTAGGAGAGGGGCTCCCTGCAGCTGCTGTCTCTGAGGCTGATTAGCGCAGTGATGAGCGAATGGGGGCCGGGGGAGAGGCGCGCACACACACTATGAAAGGGTTAAGCAGCCGGTTAGGGAGGAGACCTGCTCTGTGTCCAGGATGTTGAGTGCTGCAGCACGATGGTGTGCTGTTACACTGCATGAGGCCTCGGCTCTACTTGGGGTTCTGATTGGGTCTGTAAGATCACAACAGCTACAACCTCCCCCCCAACCTCGCCACCCCCTCCTCCCTCAGGGTTTTTCTCTCTCCACATCCTCCCTGTTGATTATCACCACTGCCAGAGCTGACTCTTGCACTCCAGCTGCTGTCCACACTCTGGCTCTGGGGCTAATTTATCCAGGCTGCAAGGAGGGAGAAAACTTTCTCACACAGCACTGAGAAGCCAAGCTGCTGCACACCAAAACCATAGCTCGTTGCCCTCTGTGCAAACCACCATCAACAACTGCTGTTTGCTTTTCTGTCAGGCTTTCCCTGGTGGTGCATTTAAACAATATCCAGAGCTACAGATGTTCAGAACAAGTCCTCTTTACTTGGAAATAGTTCATCAGTGCAAAACAGACAGCGGAGGTTTCCCTGCAAACCACCATGTGTTGCTCTCTGCAGGTGTTTCCTCTGAGCAAAGCCAGGGCGGAGCGCTGCCTTCTCTGTCCAAAAGGTTGACTTTCAGCAGTCATCTTCAATGTGAAACTCAACCCTTAAGCTCTTAATATAAAACACACATACAACGTCTCGCTAGCTACTGTGAAGCTTTGTGTGCTTCCTTCACAATGCAACCACGAATAACAGACGTCAATGATGTGGGGAGGATTGTTGATTTCTTTTTCCAAGAAAGCAGACGGATGGATGAAAGAGAGCTGGAGTTTCTACCTGAATTGCTATTTCTGCATTAGGGTTTTTCAAGTTATTGTTATTTGATAAAAGCGTAGGCTGAATAATTCACACAAACATTGTCATAAAACGGAGCTACGAAAGCATCTATTTGACTTTGTGAGGCTGTGGGGGAGAAAAACATAGTAATTGACCAGTCAGACAAGTGACTTTGGGAGCAGGACAAAAAAGCTGGGACTAAAAGAAGAAAGGACTAAAACGTTGCCTTCAGGCTTCTGAGGGAAATTTGAATTTGAAATGTTCCTTGCAGAAAATGCTTGTGCAATTGTGCAAATCTGTAATTAATTTCTAAATAACTTATCATGGGAGATATTACAGTTTTGCATGTGTGTTTAATTCTTCGTGACAGTTAATAATTTAAACAACATGCACTCCATAAACATTAGGGCTATTCTCTGCCTTGGCATATATCCATAAACCACTTGGAAACTTGCCAGCGGCTCTCGGGTGTAGCCTCGTCTTACTTGCGAGTCCTTGCCAAAGCGGTATTATATGAGTGCTGATGGGGAGAGTCCTCTGTCAGCCCGCGGGGCTCCGGTGTCTCTCTGCTGTCAAGGGTCGTGCAGACAGGGTAACCTGTGGCTTCACAATCCCAGCCGCTGCCCCCCTCAGCTCATCATCTCATGTTGAGAGCATTGTGACTGAACAACACCCGCTCTCATCTTCATGTACTTTCCTTTTTTTGGTCTCATTCTCTCTTATTAACACAGATTTTGTAACATGTATGTGTATGGCAGTCCGCATAAAAAAGAAAAAGAAAAAAAGAGGATGTGAATCAGAGGTACACGTCTCTTGCTGCTGAGAAGTTTATCGACACACTTTTTCACGGTGTAAACTTTATAAACATTAGGGCATGTGGTAAATCTGTGGTGGGAGGGAATTTTTAATTTTGGGATTATACCTTTAATCCTGCCTAACACATTAAAATAAGTTGTGAGATAAATGTACACATAGCATGAACCCCTGCAATGTAACTCAATGATATCATTTCAGACATGATGGGGTTTTAATATCAGATGTGATTTGTTCACACGCACGCACACACACACACACACACACACACACACACACACACACACACACACACACACACACACACACACACATGAAATCCATTGTAGGAGAAAGAAGATTTATCCTGCTTTCCTCCCCCTTCCGTATAGAACTGTTCTTTCCATCATCTTTACTGTGAACAATGTGGTCACACTACACCTGACAGGTATTAAATCTCTCGTAGTCATTTTACCCTGGAATTCCCCTTTCTTTCAATTATCAATTGCAATTTAGAAATCAAACACAGCGGCACTGTTCACCCGCGGAGGAGTCATGAGAAGATCGCGTTTTCTGTTTTTCAGAGAAGCTGCACAGCAAACACTTCCATGGAAAGATGATGTATTCTTTGAAAAAAGGTGATTATTATTCCACCACGTGTGATGCAAACAATCCAGACTACATGGGTTTGTGCTGAAAGAGAGTGTCCTATTGGAAGTATTGCATGTACGTAGCTTGAGTTGGTACTGTACAAGCTCCTAGCAGGAACATTTTGTGGCTACTGCCCGAATATTAATTCAGCGTTTTGTTAAACTAACCACAGAGATATCATCTTGGGCCTCAGAAGGCAATTAAAAAGAAATTAACTCAAATTGTGTCTAATTTTGTGTTGTCTGCTATTTTCGTGTTTATTTTGAATAAGCTTTCTTGGAAACTCCCACTTTTTAATTGCACCAAATGCTTATTTTAGGGGTTTTTCCCTTCTTTTTTCCCTTGCCTTTCCACTGGTCAGCAGAAAGCTAAGATGCTATCAACGACCATGTCAGCATGGCTGTATACACTGATCTGGCGCATGTATAAATAATTCACATAGGTCAAGCTTTGATCCTCTGATACAGCCTCTCGGATTGCCAGTGGTGGCAGGAAAACCAGAAGATTGAAAACGAGGAATGCATCAAGGGGTGTGCTGTTTACTTGTAGCACGGGCAGCTGGTTAGCCACCCCTCTGCCGGTTTACACCCCCCTCCCTCACTTTTCAATTCCAGCCAGACCCCAGGCTCGGCTACTAACTGGGGGCTGGAATATTGTGCACTGGGGATCAATGCAGCCCTGAGTGAAATGTCAACTGTGGCCCTGCGATGTGTCAGGCTGTGAGGGAGTTGTAATGGCTATTGATCCACTGTGCGCTTAATGCAGAGCTGCCCCGCCACGATGCGAGCCAGCTGCAGCAGAAAGATATGTATGAGATGAGCTAAAAGTGAGAAAATAGAAAAGAAAGAGCCCACAGTTTTGTCCCCCTCCTTCCATCCCTCCCTCTCTGGCTGCAGATTGATCTTCCTCTTCCTGCTGATTCTAACTGGGGTCTGTCATTATCTTACTCTGTCATTAGGGGCTCCATTGACAGCCTTGGCTTGTCTGTGTCACTCTATTGAGACAGCAACACTTTTCCCATGCAGTGTTCCCTACATTTATTAAAGTCTCTGACAGCCTTGTCTTAGCTTTCTCCATAGATGGCTGAGCTTCAGGCTGCACCACAGCCTGAAGCTCAGCCTGTAATTGGAAGACGAGGCTCTCTGTCCCTGGTTAGTAATATCTGTGAGGTACAGCTGTAGGTCAGACTGGTTTATATCAGACTGCTGGTTATGAAGTACAAAATCAGACCACCTGTGTCCGAGGGTCAGTGGGAGCAGTAGTATAGACCCTACATTTATGCCTTTATCTATGAATCACATGAGGATGATTGGAGTTTTCTTGCTGCCGCTGCTGGGAGAATATTTTTTTCTCCAAAAATGTAAGGGTAAGAGCCGGTGGGGAAAATTAAGAGATGAAAGGGATCACATATTGGCGAGGGTTATGCGTTTCCCATTTTGCAAAAGTTTAAACTTTCTATTCAAACTTTTGTTGGTTTATTCCCACCTGAATAAAATCATCCGAAAGCTAAACTAGGATACCAGTATAGGAGCAAACATATATGCAACCCAACTTTGCTCTAAAATTTAACAGAAGAAGTTTTGAAAGGGTATTAAATGTGTAATATTTTGGGGGGTTGCATTTTAGCCTTAATTAAACAGGGCGGTGCAGAAAATGATAAGAAAGCGGTGGGAAGTGGGGAGTATGACCCGTGTGGGTCACCGGCTCAACCAGGGGAGTCTGGGTGGTGCGCCTTAATGTGTAATATAAATTTAACATTGTAGTTCTTGTTCCACAGATTTTTGTTTGCATAATTTTGTTATTCCAGTTCCTCTCGTGTTGGATTTCTGATTATGTATGTGAAATTAGGACACACTGTCTCATACCCAGTGTGCACTTTTGGTTATTACAGCCAAGGTGAGTTGTGATGGTGTCATATTCTCCAGCTATAATTGGCTGCAGACCCCAATAATTTTCACACAGTCCCTAAATCACATTTTTGCATGTATTTTGTGTTTAACTGCACGGTTTTATCAGCTGAAGTGGAGCTAGTTTTCCATTCATACATATATGTATACCAAATAAGTACAGCAGCTTCACAGGGCTTTAAGCAAAAAAGCAACTACAGCACATTGAACAAAAGTCCTATAGCTGGACTTTTGAGGTTGTAGCCAGAGCCACATTAGTGCACTGCTGTTACAGCAGATTATTTATGTTTTATTCAGACTCCATAAACGAGAGTTTCAGCAGCCTTTTATATCTCAGAATAACAGAAGGTTATTTTGGCTGCTAGTTTTTTTCTGTTAGTAAATGAGTATGAAGTTTAACCATATTCATGGCTCGCTAAACTTGAAGGACCAAAAACCTTTACAATAGCAACTAAATCAGCTGAGATATGGACAAGATAGTAACCAGTGCTGTAGCCTGACAGATGAAATTAAACCTCAGCCTTTCTTTTAATTGGCCTAATAATTTTCAGACGCTCCCTCGCTGCGGTCAGGATGCATAAACTTGTTTGCAAAACAACAAATTTGTGCTCAAATGTCTCAGCTGCTGCTGCTGCTGCTGCAAAGAACAGCAAGTAAAGTGATTTGAGAAGCCAATTTGGTTCAGTGCCAAGGAGTCCAAACTGTTTAAATACCTCACCAGCTTTCCATGTGAAACAAAGTGAAAACAGCAAATGAAAGAGCCCGAGAGATGCAACCCAAACAGGCTCTTACGGTCCTTACATAACCTAAATATCTGATCACATGATTATTGTTTTGTTGTTTTCTCTGCTCCCAGACTATTACCGTAGAGATTTGACAACTTGAAAACATTTCTGGAGGCTGTCAGGAAGTTCACAGTGGGGTGCAGCGAACTGAGATTGGTGGTTTATGGAGAGAGCGTGTGTGCGTGTATTTGTGTGTTACACAAAAATGAAGCTGAGTATAGGCTTGTGCCGGGACCTAGCTGCTTTTCTGTGTTACTGGAGGCACAATCAAGTAAGACCGGGGGGTCTCTGGCTGTCTTGGCCCCGTAACACACAACACTGCTCAATGGGACGGAAGTTATTGGGGGGTTGGGGGTGAAACTGATGACATGGTGTGTGACAGAGACTCATCATTTGAGTGCGATACAAGTGTTTGAGCTGCAAGGCTGTAATGTTGCTCAGCTTGTCTGGAAAGATTTATTCTAGATTGCAGGGCCCGAGGGGTCAGCGGATGCACATGCGGGAGGTTTACCTGGGAAAAAAAATGGACTTTTTCTTTTAAGGAGGGGGGAAATGATGGTGTCCATAATGAAACAATTCACAAGAATCAGCTGGCTGAGAGTTAAAAACAATTAGTGTGGATATCTGACTACTTCTTCATCTGCTGTTTCCCTCAAACACAACAGCAAGTGTTAATGTAATGTTTCCTTTAATGGAGATCTACATAGGCGGGCTGCTTCTGAGAACACAATGCATTTAGGTCTCCACAGAAGTTGGATTTACAGCCACGTTTCTGCCTGACAGAAAAAAATGCTTTTATATATTTTTCACCCACCAAGGAAGGAGAAATGTTTAATCCAACACCCACTGCGAAAGGAAAAAGTAATGCATATCTCACTATCTCGTCTGTCTCGCAGCGAGATGAAATTGAAATTTTAATGCATTTCAGAGTTTTTTTTTTTCCTCCCGAATGGAGACGTTGATAGACACCAGGATGTCATATTTACAGTAGGAACACTCATGGTTTAATGCACTCTACAATACTGCCATCTCCAAGTTCTTCGGAATAAAACATGCTCTCGAACATAAAGGAAAAGCCAAAGAACAAAATTATTCCTCAAGCTTTCTATCAAGCTTCTGCATTCATGGCAAAGTCTAAAGGGCATGTCAGTCCTCCTGCCTCTGAGAGAGGTAATTATCCTTTTCCTGTCAGAGAACAACAAATGATAGCCAACTATGGGGGTGCATTTTCAGGAGCTGAAATTTGTCAAAAGGAAGGAGAAGGAGGTTTAATTTTCTGGCAGCTGCATATCTACTTTTATCATGTTTTTTTTCCCCCACTGGTCATTTGTTGCTTTTTTTTTTGCTCTTCACATGAGCTCGCACAGTGTAGAGCTGTTTGTTTATGTCTGCGAGCTTCTGAGGGTGTATTTATGTGCCCTGCATTAACATACCTATTTATAGTCCTACACTTTCTTACAGTCATCTTTTTTTTTTCTGTTGTGACCATTTCACAGATTATATATTGTCCAAGTAATTTCCCTTTCAGCATCTGTGTTTTTTACCTTTCAGAGAAGGCAGTGAATGGAGGGAAAATTATCACAATTACTCATATAATTGAGCCGTCTTTGTAGCAAGTGCAGCTTCAGTAGCCCCTTTTTTCCATCAGCCAAAATGGTTTCATTATATGGGTTTTTCATATTCCCTGACACAGGGCTCTGCTGAGGGCCTGGCACGTGGATGAGATGCAGGATGAACAGAGCGAATCATTAAGGTCACAGTAGGAATAATTATCCCAGCTATGGAAAGAGCATCTACAGCCTTTTTTCTCCCCCAGCACAAATGCAATGTCCACGGCTTTTAGTCACAAAGAACTTTGTTACAAATGGAGCTTCCACCTTCTACTTATACAAAGAAGAGAGGGGGAGAGCAAGACTTGTATCAACATGACAATTTTCCATCATTAAGACTAATGACAGGCACAGACTGTGGGGATCAAGGGGAGCACAAAAAAGAGAGGCGCATTCAGGTGTTGGCTGAGTGCTGACCTCCTTCCTGTCTTTGTTGGAGACTTAACTCTTAACAAAAACTAAAAAGGGTTTCAGACTAAAGGCGCAGTGGCAGCTGAACGTCAAGCAGCCCAGCTCTCCATGGGCAAATGACTTAATTGGCGAATTTGCATGTTTTCCATTTGTGGGGAAATTAATTCAATAAGGCCTGCATGTAAAGATGTTTAATCAATCGTTGTTTTACTGTAGGTGAAATAATTCTCCGTTATGGATGCATTTTATTGATTTCTACCCCTGTCATCCATCTCTCTCGCATCACTGCGCAGACTAAGACTTTAATTTTTCACTCATTTTTTTCTCCATCTAATTTGTTAACGTGAAAGTGGAGCTTAACAAGTGGGACTCTGCAATATGTCCACAAGTATGAAGCATCCGCCTGACACTAGTTTCTTTTACAGTTTAGCTGAATTAAGTAAAAGTCATATTTTTCCAAGTCCTCTCTCCCCAGCCTTCCCTCAGGTAATTGGTCATTTTGCAGCCAATTTTGGTCAGGTTGGATGCTTGCTGCCATGGCCTGACCCCTGCTGCTGCTGTAATGGGGACAGCATTTCTACCAGTTCACTAGGAGCCTTTCCACACCGTGACCCCCAGCTTTCTGAAGAAAGAGCTGCTCTGAGCACTGAGATGGAAAGAAAAAAAGGAGTTTGAAATGTGACTTTTCAGCTCTGCAATGAGCCACCTTAAGTCAGTCAGCCAGCATATTAGAGGTATATTAGGGAGGCCCTGCTGGATATGAAAGACTTGGACATCATGTTTTTCCACAGGTGTGAAAATCAAGAAAGGATATTTTAAAAACAAGCAAATATATAAATATATATATTTTCAATTTGATTTATTGCCTCCAGGCTTCAGCACTTATAAGAGTGTCAGTCACTTCCGGAGCAACAAGTCCAGATTGTCCAGTTCCTCCCAAAGTGATGAGAAGCAGGAGCTCATGAGGTCACCAAAGCCTGAAAACAAACAAAAATAATGATTGTTATCCCGAACAATTTCTTAGTTTCATTTTTTTAATTGTTTAAACAAGGAGAGAGAAAAAAACATTTTAGTTTGCTATTAAAATATGACAAAGTGCAAAGTTAACTTTGTCCTGCTTATAAACTGTCAATTAAAATCAAATGAGGAACACAAGCATGTTTTAATTAGGATGTGAAATTGAATGAAAAAAGTCACATTTATACAGGAAGAAAATGAAAATGAAAAACTCTAAATATATTTAAAAAATTTTCATTTCACACAACATAAATGATGAGCTGATAAAATATACTGTCAACTCCGATTATCACACAGAAATGCACCATTAGCTATTAAAACATATTCTGAGGGAAAAAACTGACACCAAACAAATTTGAGTTCAGCTGTCCAAAATAAATTCTGCGTCCTTCTCTGTTTTATATAAACAGTCAAATAAAACCCAACATGATTTCATCTTCTCCCTCTTGACCCCTATGATAATGCAATAAATTAACCAATGCGACAATCTTGCCTCTCAGATACTATGATTCATTTTTTGTTGTTTTTTTTTTTGTTTACACGTAACTCGGTAAACAAAATCAATTCGCATTTTGATGCTACATTGAACATGAAAATAGACATTGAATCGAGTTAATTGTAGTGCATCTAGTTTTCGTTCATTGAGGCTGCAAATTACAGGATGGCAGCGCGAAGCAACGCCAGAGAAGAAGCAGGACAAAAGGCAATTTCACTTGTCTGATCCGCTGCCTTTAAAAACGTGAAATGCAACCTTCGTATAGTTTGACATTTCTGCTGCAGATCACTCACCGAATTGCATTTGGATTTGATGATGTGCTGAGGCCTGCTGTATTCATCTTTATTATTATTATTAATAATAAGATTTTACATCAGTTATATTGTTAGTGCTGTTTGAGATATCTGTGCCCTATAACCATTTAGTAAATAATAATAATAGCAATAAAAAAAAAAAAGAAGGATTTGCACACTTCGGAAATAATTCAATATTCTCAGAAATTCTAAAATCAGAAGGAGGGGGAAATATACATATCCTAATAGGCATATTTGATCTTTTGCAGTTTAAGGAAGAGGAATTGCGATTTTATTTTATTTAAAAAAAAAAAAAGGATTTAAATTTCCCTGCACCTCCAGTGTTGGTAATTAATCATCACTCCCATGCAGAGCCTGCAGGGTGCACAGGGAGCTGAGCCTCCACACAGCATGGATGCACAGTTTACCAGCGCACCGCGGTCGGGGTAATATTTGGCGGCTGTTAAAATGTGGGTTGGTATGGCAGTTGAGGAGGGCTTTCTATCACCGGACTGAAATGAAGTCTGTGACATCTTGGCCCGTTTACCCCACCACCACCACCATCACCACCACAAGCAGCAGCAGCAGCAGCCCCCCTCTCTCTTTCTGTCTCTCCACCTCTGCACTAACCCTCAGGTGAAGAGCAGCAGGTGTTAAAACACCCTCAGCCACAGAGCTACTCACTCCTAATGAGTCCTGCCTCCGCGCTCCATCCATGCATGGAGGACTTTATTTTTAGTGTGGCTAGTTAGAGCCGTGCTGCCCCGCTGCAGGAAGGACCGCTGTGGCCTGCGCTGCCCTCCTGCCGGCGTGCGCAGGAGTCAAATTATTAATGAAAGCGGTAATATTATCACCGCGCCTGCCTCGTCCGAGCCACACCGAGGATGGCTTGAAAAAGAGAGAGAGAGAAAAAAAAAATCCCCCTTAAATAGGAAATAAATAGTTGTCAAATTAAGTTTGTAAATGTTTGATTCTGCAAGAAGGATCAATGGGATGAATATAATTTATGCAGGATGTTTTTCTCCTCGTCTCCAAATGACATAAAAATCTCTCATTATTATTGCTATTATTAGGGTGTTATTTTACATTTTTCTGCAAATTCTGCCTCTATTCTGTTAATGGTTTTGCTTCACAGCTGTCTGTAGATACTATAATCGTGGGAAAATAATGACAGTTATCAGTCGCACCCACCAAGTACCCATAAAAATCTGTCCTCTGTTCTGGAAGATGATAATTATTGGTTGTACTACCATTATCATTGTCGTTGTTGATAGAGGAAATCTTGAAGCATTTTTCGAAAGTAATTCCAGAGAAATCACTTCAAATTGGCCTATTTTAGGGGGGACAAGGGACCAGCTTTCGTTATAGCCTAATATTTCACAGAAATCTTTAAATTCAGGCATCCGCAGCCGCCTGGCACATTGTGGCACACGCGCCGTGATGTCAGCGCCTGCATTTTGATAACACATTTTGCAACTTGCTAGTTCTGCTATGAGTTCAATTATGTAATTATACTGATAATCACAGTGACGGAATTTAACTGCCTTTAATTTGTTATTCAGGTGGAGATGGAGGGACTACGGATGGAGCAGCCAGGCTGTGTTTCTGCTCTGCGCAGACACCAGAAGAGAAGCAGCCTACAAATGAAGCCTAATAAAATGAAGAGCTGCTGCTGCTGCTGGATACTTTCTTCTTCTTTCAAGTGCATCCCGCGGAGGCTCCCTGACCCCGGATGATGCGGATTTATTTGCTTTTTTTCACGACTTAAAAAAAATTGAGTAAGTGAACAGATATGTATGTGTATCTATATTTTAAATTGCAGCTCCTGTACCAATTTGAATTTTGTTCTAAATCTGCCGCTGAGGGAAATTGCCTCCAGTCTTTTCAGTAGTAAGTTCAATTAAATCAAACGACAATTATTCTTGTTAGACTGTGGGAGGCTGGCCGCACCCCATCCTCACTTAGATTCATAATAATCAAAGGTGGCGGTGTTTAACTAAACTGTGATCAGTAAATTGACTGCGGCAAAAAGGGTGCGTAAAGATGTTTGGAAAGCGACTAGAAAACGTGTCCATCCGGCCTAAAAAACAGGGAAAAAAGAAAAAGAAAAAAAAAGATGCGCAAAAATAAAACCGCAAGTTTGCCTAAATTTGCAAGACTAAATTTGGAAACTGTAGTTTAAATACAAGCAGTATCCCCGGGTTTAATTTAAAGGGATTGCTCTGCTACATTTGCCGTAATATGCTGTGATGCTGTGTTGTTGTTGTTTTTTTAGTTGGTATTATTCTTGTCATCATCAGGCCTCAGACAGAGAAGCTTCTCATTTCACATCATTGCAGACTTTGCTGTTTCAGTCCCTCTGCTGCCAGGTGAGACCTCAAGTTGCACTAAGTGTTAAATACATGACTAATTACAGGCCTACTTATGAAAATTGAACGCTAGTGTTATGCTAATACGCGTTCACTCCTGATGCAGCATTGGGAGCTGTGATCATCATCTTAAGAAAAAAAGGCTTTAATGCAGAAAGAGCAGCCGAATATTTAAGTTTACTGGCCTTTTTTTTTTTTTGCAGTAGCAGTATCACTACTACAAATAATAATCATGTTATTATGGTGAATCTTGACATGTCAGGAGGAAATCTGAGGTTTTGCGGTTTTCCTTGACTTTATCAGGTTCTTCGGACCTAGCCCCAGCGTCACCAATCGGCTTCCCTCTTGGAGAGAGTGGACCAATCAGCGACAGTCTTGATGAATATTCATGAGTCCGAGATTCAAACCTTTGAGCGAGTTTGTCTTGGTCCACAGCATCATTCCTAGGACTTTTCACGGGCACAAACTACATTTTCTTATGAATGGAAAGAGAAAAAATCTGTTCGGCTTAAATTGGGATCCGTCCTTCACTGAGATCATAGAAGGAAAACAACAAAAGCGAGACAAGGGGAACCGCCAGAAGAGATGACAATGACTACGATTCCAGAAAGTCTTAATAGCCCTGCCTCAGGAAAAACCGTTTTCATGGAGTTTGGACCCCCGAGTCAACAAATGTCGCCTTCCTCCATGTCTCACGGACACTATCCCATGCACTGTTTACATTCTGCAGGTCACACACAGCACGACAGCTACAGTCCAGCCTCGTCGTTCCCCAGATCCTTGGGTTATCCATACGTAAATTCCGTCGGCAGCCATTCCACCAGTCCATATCTCAGCACAGTACAGACTTACCAAAACAGCTCGGGACTCACGCAGACACGATTAGAAGATGCAGGTAAGTGTGCCACAGAGTGCTCTGGATCCTAAATATCAACTTTCTGTGCTGGTACGGCTTTCCACTAGACGGTGTAGGCAAAAAAGACGACCCAGATGTGGAATTAGGCTTGGTAATTATTTATTGCGTAAGGCTATAAACAATGTATGCAATTAAGGGTAATTATACCTAAAGTACAGCCTGTAAAACTTGCGCTGCAGTATTCATTGCTGTGCAGCACTCTTTGCTACAACTGTCTCCTCATTTTTCTCCCCTTCTCTGCTTCTTCTTCTTCTTTGCTTTCTTCTGTGTCTCTGCCAGCGCCAGAAACAGAGAAAAACACAGTGGTGGAAGGCGGAGAGGTGCGCTTCAACGGCAAAGGGAAAAAGATTAGAAAACCAAGGACTATATATTCGAGTTTACAACTTCAAGCCCTGAACAGGAGATTTCAACAGACTCAGTATTTGGCGCTACCGGAGAGAGCTGAGCTCGCAGCGTCGCTGGGTCTCACCCAGACACAGGCGAGTGTGATCCGCACACACATAGCTTCACTGCGCAGCTGCGCCAACGACGCATTTCTGCACATTTTTAAATGTTTTTTATCTCTCACAGCATACATTCTTCTTCTTCTTCTTCTTCTTATATTATTATTATTATTATTATTATTATTATTATTATTATTATTATTATAGACTATAATTTATTTAGTGTTGTTTATTAATAAAGATAATTTATATTTTTTATTATCATGTTTTGCTTTTCACTTTTCACGTGCGTAAAACCGCGTAAAATGGTTATATATATTTACATATATTTTAATGTCTCTCTTTAAAAAAAAAAAAAAATCTGCAGGTAAAAATTTGGTTTCAGAATAAAAGATCCAAATTCAAGAAGCTGATGAAGCAAGGCGGTGGTACGATCGACAGCAACGCTTTGGCCACCGGCCGTGGACTTTCCAGTGGTTCTCCCTCGGTGGCACCTGTCTGGAGCTCGCCGACCACCGTGAAGACTTCAATGGGCACGACCGGATCTTACATTCCCAGCTACACCTCATGGTATCCAACCACACACCAAGAGTCTATGCAACAGTCACAGCTCATGTGAGCAGAGAGCTCAGCATCAGGATGGTGAAAGGCCCAGCAGCCGCTGAGCGCGGCTCAGCATTGACAATGCACAACAAACAACAAGATTCCCGGAGTTTGCTGCCGCATCCCGCCAGCTGACACAGAGGCCTCCTCATACCGAAGACGGCGAGCAGAGATACAGAAGAAGAGAAGAGGTCAGACAGAGTGAAAAGGCGCACAATGCGCCAGAGGGCAACCAGTCCGTGACCGTCCCTGACAGCGGAAATCGCAGACAAAAGGATCATTTGGTTTTTTTTGGCTGCTTTTGTTTGTTTTTTTTGTTTTTTTTCCAAATGTCGGTTTCTGTTTGTTTTCAAACTCATATTTGTGTGAACACTTCGGTTGTTGAGCTGTAGGCTACATGTTTATTAGAAAACACGTGTTTGTTTACGCCAGATTGTCGGGGCCCAAGGTGATGACGGCCATAAAAGTCAATTTGCATTCATCGACAGTTAAAAGGGCCACTTAGGCCACAGCAGAGTTTCTCTAACCAAATAATTAACGATAAATTCCAGCGGTAGCCATCAAGCCGCTCCACTCACAGCGCATTCAACCGCAGAGCACAGGGTGCTGTGCGCAGAGCCTCGAGATGCTACTATGTTGTTTCTACGTGTTTGTTATTTAAGTTAAATTATTCGGGCTAGTTTTTTCTGTTTGAGGTCAGTCTGTGTTCAGTTTGTAAGCGTGTTTGAAATGACAACACTGTGTTGTTAATGCTGCACTAACGCAAGCAAAGCTTTTCTATGCCGTGCCCCGATGTTATGTGAAAAATGTAAAAGGCCTGACGATTTGCTGCTTTAGAAAAAAAATTGTCCTGAGGGTGAGCAGCTCATTTGTCACTGTATTTTGTACATAATTTTCTTTTTTTCTGTTCCTTTTTTTGTGCTGTATACTGGATACGCTGTGAAACAGGGTTTAGGCTTTGTGTAGCTTACTCGTCGAAATGTGTTTAGTCAACATAGGAAATATTTAGTTTTGTATTGATCACCTTAATTTATTTATCTGTTTCTGAAGTTTATGTACATAATGTGCAAAGTTTCAAAAGCAGTAAAATATGATTTAAATTATGTCAAGAACGGTGTCTGATTCACCCCACCCCACCATACCGCCATCACCACCACCCCTCCATCCTCCTCTACCCACCCTGGCCCCTGAAAAGAAAGGCTTCAGCGTGGTGCAGGTTTAATGCGAGCTGACACAAAGGAGTATCATGTTGGCTATTGTAGCAGACACCATGTGAGCGCGTTTGAATTAACTGCAAAAGGGTCCTCGTTTAGATTTATGGTCATGTCTAGCGTTTAGCCTGCATGTGTTTGTGCTGCTGCTCGCTGGCTGCAGATGTTGTCAGACCTCTGGAGTCAAGCTCAGAATTAGAAATCTGGCCTCGCATGTAAAAATGCATCAAGACAGTGTTGTTACGAGGCCTAGTCTCTGCAGTGTGTGTGTGTATGTATATATATATATATATATATATATATATATATATATATATATATACCACTGTGTCACCACTGTGTCATTCAGCAAAATCGCCTTTCAGCCCTTTCTTAAAGATAACCTCCTTTCTGTTCCACTCTTTAACGATCCTCACTTTTTCACTTTTTCGTCATGAGGGAGATCAATTGGGTGTGTTAAGTGAATAATTGCACAAGAGGCAGGTGCTGCAACAAGAAAAAAAAAGTCTGGCAAAGGGCGGATTAGATGGAGATCAGTGAGAGTGAAAAGTTCAAAGGCCTTCTTGTTTGTTTAACACGGCCGAAGGCTGTGGTTAGAAATAGCCATCTACATGGGAAAAAATGAAATAAATATTAATAATATTTTAAAAAGAAGAACGAGATCTGTTTTTCGCGCGCATTTCGGTGGTGATATAGGAAACAAATTAATTTATTATAGTTGGATTTTAGCAATATTCATAGAAATTCAAATAACACTTGGATGCATTGGGGAAAAATCAAAGTAAACGATATAAGTAATTAAGTAAATAATGATTTGAATAATTAATATTAAATTAAAGTAAAAAATAAAAATAAATATTAACATAAATTAAAAATAAAATAAAGAATTGAAAAATATATTACAAAAATTAGAGTTTTGTATGTGCCTGCAAAGAAAAAAATTCAAAAAACAAAACAAAGAAAGAACAATTTTTTTGATGCACGGATGTGCTCGCTCTTGCAGCTGTCACAGCTCCATGAATAAATAAATGTTATTATAATAGCAAATTCGGCCTAAAAATATTATTTTCTGGCATCTGCGAAGTCCGTTTAAACCTGACTCAAGCCAACATCCAAAAAAGTAACCAACACAAGATTATTATTATTATTATTATTATTATTATTATTGTAGAACACGTTAAACTAGTAAGCGTGAGTAGTAGCCTTGTTTTTTATGGCATGCTTTGCTTCGATGCCGTCTCCTTTGTTATTCTAATACAAATCTTAAACATGTAGAGCTCTTTGTGTGCAGCCTCACATTTACAACAGGCCTTCGTATATTTCGATACCATTAGGAAAGCAGAGCTGCTGCTGCTGCAGTGAACATAAATCTGCCTACCTAGCCTTAGAAAAGGCGCAGCTGCACATCCAAGAGGGTCAGTGTTATTTCGCTGTATTCTCCCCTTGATTATACGAGCTGAGCCCATCAAACCCAGCATAATTACAGTAATTTCGCCCTTATTTATTCTAATGCAGTTTCCTATCTCTGAGGTAATTATGAGCAATTTTTTTTCGCACCGAGGATCTTTCTGCGTTGACAAAAGAGATAGCGCTCTGAAAGACATTTTCTGCTGCAATAGGAGGGGAAAAAAAGTGAAATAGGTGAGGTGCCATTTCGTCACCGTTCCCTTTAGACTTAGCCTATGTATAAGACTGACAAATTGCTTGCAGGTGTACATCACCGAGTTGTCAATGCGAAGAGGCTTCAAAATGAGCAAAGCACAATGTAAGAGTAACGAGTGCAGCGACTATAAAGAAGAACTTCTCTGTCTCCTCTTCCTTGCATCTTCTCTCCATGTGAGCGGCTTTCTAAGCCATGGGAGATTTCAGCTAAAAGAAGCTCCTCGGTTGCACTTTAACACTGAAGTTGGAGGATAAAATAGTCCACGTGTAATATATTTTTCTTTACCCCTCCTGCTTCTTGAGGATCTAGTCTTTGAAACGGCATCAAAGAATCAGCATCATTCACGGATGAGAATACAAATTAATAAAGGCTGTGCGCAATGAAAGAAATGGACAAATCGAGCCTCATTGCCACTCGGCGAAGCCCCTAAAATGTAAGAAATAAACATGTGGTACACACCTTTCAGCTTGAAATTGAAGAGACAAGCTTGCCCTCTCTGGATTTTCAGATATCAGCATGGAGGCAGATCAGCACCACCAGCAAGAAGCAGCAGCAGTCCTTCAGCACAGACTCAAGACGAGCGCTTAAATCCCACAAAATGTGTCCCATGTGTCGGTCTAAGCTATAGCAGCAGAGTTCAGAATATGACTGAAAATGTCTGCTTTATTTCCCCTCTTTATAGCTGATGGGGAAAAAAATGTAGATTATTAGCATAAATGTTTACTCCTCATTACGCTGATGACATTGTGCACTCGAGATCTTGGTAATCTTTGGGGGAAATTATGAGTAATTTTTTAAAATTTAAAGCAGCAGTTACCATGCAATTCAGGCTAATTCTGCGTAGGCTCCACACGGATATAATTACCGTCGAGTCAAGATGTTAGGCTAAAAACTATGCATTGATATTCCCATTTATTATGTACATACAACTTTGACAATGTTGATGCTTGAAATAGCGGGAAATTGTCTTGTGTAAAAATTACACCCCATATTAGGACATCTAAAATTGCGAAGAATTATATAGTAATTGCAGGCTTTCAGATTTGAAAGCCAGAATGCTCAAACCAGAGCAAATTTGGATGAAATTACAGATCAGGGTATAAATTAGGATAGGGGGGTATGGCATTTACAAGTTGCCCAGAGAAATGCAAAAAGTATAAACCACAGCAGCTCTAATCCATGAATGAAATCACAGGGAGCAACAGAAAGCACCCAGAACCCCCCCCCCCCCCCCCCCCCCTTTATTTTATTTTATGACGCAAACAATAAATTAAAGCAAGCAAAATGTGTTATTTTGGAGCATTTTTTAAGTGCACGCTTGTACACTATTTGCAACACTGATTTTTTAGACGTATGTACATAGGGGGGCTGCATGTGTCTGATACTGTCAGCCCTAGGGGGGGGGGGGGGGGGGGGGGGGGGGGGGGTGGTTGGTGGGGGGCTTCATCATGCAGATACAGCAACCGCTGACAAGCTGCAGTCTTAATTATGTACAAGGAAGAGGTCCCACTTTATGGCCTGTAGTCTTTTGAAGAGAAGCGTGTGGGACCATGCACCGTATATCACCATCTTTGTGTGGGAGCCATGTGTAAATAACACGAGCCCCGCTCTACCTGTCTGTTGGAGTCAAAACATCTCTAATAAACATTTTCTCAATTAAATCTATAATAAAACAGGGTTTCCTGCATGGCTCCAATAAATTGTTTTTTTTGGACGTATGCCTGTGTTTTCCATGTTGCCCACAGGCCCTACAAGCAGCCAAATAATGTGGGTCAAGCTGCTCGTCTTCGAAGATCAGAGACCTCGCTTGTGAGGCGTGAGAAATGTTTCCATGATGTTGTAGCTGCAGGCTGTCTTGGCTCTCGAGTTCCTGTCTCTTTTCTCTTGTTAGGTTGAGTTCATAAAACGTCTGGAAAGCGGCTCTGTGACTCCACAGAGTCTGACGAGCTTGTGCTCATTCATACCCACCCTCGTCTTCTCCTCTCGCATGCCAAGGCGTGTTGATGATGTTGTCGCTCTAAGCTCGGCGTGCGCCCCCCGGGCCTCTGTCTCTGCTTGCCTGCCTGCCCGAGCCTCGGTTCGGATAAGCAGCTGCTGGCGGCAGTCAGAAGTAAATTTCAACCGAGACAACTCAGGAGTCCCCCTGGATGCCCTGGAGCTTGTCCACGCTCGTGATATAGCACCACAAGACCTTCATGTAACTACAGGCTACATTTTTACAACAAATTGTTTCCTAAGATTTTTTATTTATTTATTTTTAAACCCATTTAATAAAAAAAGGCACAAAATTAAATTAAATGAATAAATAAATAATAATAAATAAATCTTAATGCATCGACATGCCTTCATTTTCTAAAATGATTTATTTTTATTTATTTACTTTTTTTTTTTTGAGAGGGTAAATCCAGCTTTAGTGAACATAGAATGTATTTATACACACATACAAACTCGGATGCAAATGCACAGAAAACATTTTATTTAAATAAAATCTGGCCATATATGAAACACTGCTAAAATAAATAAGACCAGAACAAAAAAAGAAAATACAATGTAGTGTTGATACAAGTCAGAGGGCGGGACAATCAGTAGCTCACGGTGGTTAATGGATGAAGAGCCAGAAAAAGACAAAAAAATAAAAAATAAAATTAAGTCAAAGCGAGGTGGGATATGAAAAAAAAGCTGTTGTAAAATATTTACAAACGTGGATCGGAACACTTATCCCCCCGGACTATTCAGATGAACTACGTGAGGAATGGATAAAGGTAAGCTGGTTTTGTTTTGATCGCACAACATAAATGAGGTCATATTGCAAAAAAGGCACCATACAGTTAACTTGTGCTACATTTGTGACAGGTTGTCCTGCGATTCATGTTTTATTTTATTTTATTTTTTTGCAGGGATGGCAACACACATAAAAAAGGAAGAGAAAAAAAACAAAAGAAAGAAGAAGAAAAAGTGACGTCCAAGTAAAAGTATATGGGCTCGCGCCCATGCTGTGATTGCTTTGGGTAATAGTGGTTCATTCATCCCTCACATAAACAAAATAAATAAATACAAAAATAACTGTAGAAATCTGAGTCTACCATTTGTAAGCACGAAAACTGGAAAGGTCCATAAACCTGTCTGGTTCCATGAAATCTCCTAGATGCTGCGCGTAAAGTTCGTATGGTGCAAGCACGAGGTCTGCAAAATGAAGGTAATGGCATTTTATTTTCTCTTTATTCACCAGTATTGTCCGATTTACACCCGACGTTTTCTCGTTCTCTCGCTCGCTCTCTCTTTTAAATTTCAGAATATTGTCCCAGCGCTTATGGCGGAGTTGTGGTGATGCTGAACCAGAGGAGGCTGCAGATGCGTGGCAGAGTTCGTAGTTGAGTACCAGGAGTAGTTTGCCAAAAACGACGAAGGCGCAGTTGTGTTTGGAGGGCTGCTGCTCTGAGGTAAACTAGAGCTGACATTGTTCATTCTTTGAGTCTGTGGAAAGTCCCAGGCGGTAGTTGGTGGAGACGTGCACGGGGGAGATTCACTGGAAGCAACATGTTGTTCTGGGGGGATTTCTCCACTTTTCCACAGCTTCTTGAACTTGGAGCGGCGGTTTTGGAACCAGATTTTAACCTGAGAAAAAAAGAAAGAAACTAATTTAAGCTTAAAATCGATTATAAGCGATATTTCCCCCTTAAATCCCATCTTTGTCAGTTTTAATTTGTTTTCACACTGAGACATGCAGTGGATATTTGACAGCGCATGAGCCCACAGATGCAGACCCACCTGTGTTTGCGTAAGGCCCAGCGACGCTGCCAGCTCGGCCCGTTCTGGTAGAGCCAAATACTGAGTCTTTTGAAACCTCCGTTGAAGTGCAGCCAGTTGGAAGCTTGAGTAAATGGTTCGAGGTTTCCTGACCTTCTTTGGTTTTCCATTAACCATCCGGATTTCTGGCTCGCTCTCATCTTTCTCTGAGGGAACATTCAAATGCAATTCACGTTAGGCACGAAGGGTTTGGGCATTTTTCAGTGTTGCAGAACTGCTAGGCGTATTTGCACTGTTGTCACTTTAGGTTTGTCAGATTTGTGTACCCCAAATACCTTAAACCTGATTTGATTAAATTATGTATATTTATAAGGCCCTACTAAAAAAAATACAAAAAGCCAAAATAGGCCACTTTGTGGATCTGTAGGCTCTTTCTTTGGAAATAAATAAAACAGTTTATCGTGTTACATATTCATACAAGAAAAATAAAGCATCAATACATTTTAGTCAGATAATAATATTTTTGTCAAATACTGTGCATACAAATTAACTCAGACATGTTCTGCAGTGCGTTTTGGTCAAAGACAAAGCCACTGAATACATGCAAAATGCTCTAAAACGAACTTGAGAGCTCGCCTACCTGTGTCTGCGGGAGTTGGCGATGAGTTGGAGCCATAAGAACCGTATGTACCATACGATGAGTTGAAACCGAGGTCGTATGACTTTGCGTTATATGGCACAGAACTCGTGGCGCTGCTGTGGTACTGGTAAGTGCCCAGTTGTCCAAACGGTGACCCGGCGCAGTGCCCAGGCTGCTGGCCGTTGTAATAGCTGCTGTCCGTCGCCGTGGAAACCGGCAGAGTCGGGGACTCCTGCGATTTGTGCAAGCTGTGGTAATTGCTTGAGGTAATCTGGTTCGAATGCATATCAGTATTTAAGTTCTCGAAAACTCCAGTCATCTTGGAACTGGGGGAGAGCAGCCCACTAACCTATGCGGAAAAAAAAAAAAGAATATCGCAAAAATCGCGACCTAGGCGATTGCGCGACAGGCTGTAAAGCACGACTCAAATCTTGCACTGATGACACCCTTTCGTGAATCAAAACGCATCCCCGTGTATACCTTGGCAAAATCAGCGCAAGGTGTGTCCTTCTCACAGTGGCCTGTGATTATCTGCTACGGTCGGCGGTGGGAGCGCATTTATGAGAGAGTGAGAGGGAGAGCTACTGTGTCTGAGGCAACCAATGAGTAAGGGCTGCACGACTGACTACTCCCCACCGCGTCCACCCTCCATTATTTCTTCAGGTCTGTCTGTCCCAGTTGTCTGCGGATAGTTTTACATAAAAGCATCTCAAAAGGTTTAGCCTGCAGAACCAGGCCTGATCTCCACGCGCAAACTGCCGTTTAAAACCAGATGAATATTGATTTTGGACAATGGATAACACCTACTGCACGTTAGGAAAACGATGCATTAAACTGGGCCAAGAAGCAGTTTTTGGCTTGCAGCACAGTGTATGTTTTTTGTTGGAATTTGTTTATTAAAGCTTAACAGTTCTTTATAGTAAAAAAAAAAAACCCTGAGCAACAGTAACACTTTTCTTCTTTTTTGTCAGAAGCAAACTAGATAAGGAGGGGACTGTTTAAGGGAAATCTCAAGGAGCTGACACAAAACCAAACCTTGTGGATATCGCCTAAAGGTGAAGGTTTTGTTGCTGTGGAGAATAACTACAGCGCCACCCAGAGGTCATAAAATTTACTTGTTCACAAAATCCCTTTTGTTCACTTACCTCTCTTTTTCTGTCTGCGCACAACTCTAAAAATAAATAAATAAATAAATAAACTAATGGTGATTTAAGCTACGTCACATCCGCGTGAGGAGTCCAGGTGTGTTGGTCGTTTGACACTGTGATGCGTTCAGATCTCCCGGAGATCCTGGGAAAGTTCAGGTAGTGACGGAGCGGAAGTGCAGTTGTCGCCATAAGATGGCAGCATAGTTCCTTTTATTAACACGCCTAAAGCCTAAAGCAGGCTGCTCTGTGTTGATGAGGTTAGCACCAGCATGCATCTCCACAAAAACAAGTCTCTCTCTGGAGGTTTATAAAGAAACCTGCACTGAACTCTGGCTACTCTTTATATAGTCATAAAGTGAAAGCCTAGAGATGAATCATCTCTGATAGTCTCCTCAGTCTCACAACGTATAATACATAACAACCACAAATACTGTCAAAATACCCTCAGAAAGTTCAACTCAAACTCCACACGTAAACTTTGTGCCACAAGTTGCTTAGATGTGTTGCTTAGCAGCTAACAGCTGACTACCCAGTCAGTTAAAAGAAGAAGTTTTTAGTTGAAAATGCACAAATCATCATATCTTTAAATAGAAGCCCACAAGGATTTCACAATCTAGTTCCCAAAGTTTCTAAAAGTAAAATGGGAGCAGAGCATTGTAGCTCTCCTCTCCTCTCCCTTGTGGAACCAGCTTCCAGTTTGCATTCAGGAGACAGAAACCCTCTCCCCTCTTTGAAGACTAGACCTAAAACTTTACTTTTTGGCAGACCTCATAGTTAGGGCTGGATCAGGTGACCACCCCTTTTATTTGCTGCTATGGGCTCAGACTTCTGGTGGACTTCTGACACACACTGAGCATTTCTTCTTTATTCACTCCTTTTATTTGTCCTTATTTCTCTTTGTGCTTCTTTTCTTTCTTCTTCTTCCTCTCCCCACCTAACTCACCACAATAGCTAGCTATTCCTTCCTGAGCCTGGTTTTGCTAGCTTTCTCTTCCTGTTAAAAAGGGAGTTCTTCCTTCCCACTATTGCCCATTTCTTTATAATAGTGGATCATCTGACTTTTTTGAGTTTTTAACTCTAATCTTGTTGGTTCTTTACCCTGCAGTATAAAGCACCATGAGGTAACTGTTGCTCCAAAGTGGCCCTACACACACACATATATAGTGCTATATATATATATATATATATATATATATATATATATATATATATATATATATATATATATATATATATATATATAAATGAACTGAATTAATCAAGAAATCTACTAGATATGACCAAGACAGATACACAAGCGAGAAGGATACAAATCAGTAATATCCATAGTTTTGGTGACAGGTCAAATAGAAATGCAGCAGAAATTATGAATTCATGCATCCTTGCAGCACCGTGTGTTTTAAAGTCTGCTTGATTATGAAAGAGCTGATTTCTAAATCTGTTGTTTCGAAGTCCAGGTAAAGATGTGCTGACACCAAACTAAAGCACATTCATCTGAGGCTTAAAAACATTTTTTTAAAACTAGCACTCAACTATTAATGACAGTGACAAATGAGTTAAATCTTCTGTATTATCAGTGAAGTTCCCTTTTAATTTTCTTTATCTGTGATAGCTCCGAGCAGTCACCCTTCTGATTCAATAAATCATCATCCATTATGACCCAGTTCAGGTCACACGAGTAACCATTTCCTTCTCAACAGTGAGGGTGTAGCAGGACCCCATAGCTCGAGTTCAGGGGGGATTCCATCAGTCCATTGTTTTGCTGATGTGGGCAGTCCTCTGTCACCATAGGTCAGTGTAGCTGCATGTCACTGCTCATTAGTGGAACAAAGTCTCTGCATTCAGCTGCCCCGTCATCATCATCAGAGCCAGAATGAGCAGAAATTCTCCAGGAGAGTCACATGGAAACCTTAAAAGACTGGAGAAGGGGGACACGAGTAGTCATACAAGAAAATATCTTCTTTTCATAGTTTGCTTGTTTGCTTCTTCCGAGTAAGATGCTTATGCTGTGTGTCATTTATGCCACAAAGAGGAAGAACTAAACAGCTTTAAAGTCAGTTGATGGGATAGAAGATTCCTCTGGAGAAGGCACAAATCATTAGATATTGGGATTACAGTGAGTGATTTCACAGTACAGTCACAATCAGCATCAGGATGTGCCAAAACAACAGCTCAGGCTCCGTGTGCTAACGATAGGTGACATTCCTCCCATACCTTTTCTGTCACCCTTAGGAGCAGTTCTTTCTTGCTGCGTCAAACTTTTCTGTTTTCATGTCACTCGCGTGTCACTCTTAGTGACTATAAATGTGATTTCATCCCTCTGTTGCAGAGCAGCTGGTGTAGTGGATCTTCCCCGTGTTCGGTGACATGGAAATGATGCCAAATGACTGCAGACAGATGTAAGCAGCTTTCATTGTGCATGTCAAATTTCCTATTTTTACACGAGTTGCTCTTGACCGGCTTTCAGCACAGTAATCAAACAAGCTTTGCACACACACACACACACACACACACACACACACACACACACACACACACACACACACACACACACACACACAGTTCCATGTCAGTTTATTCCTAAAGTAAAAAAAAATTACAAAATTAAAAAATTAAATAAATTTAAAAAATAACAAATAACAAGAGTGAAAGCACATAAATCTTTCAAAGCAGCTATGGCAGAAAATACTTCATTCGAATAATATATTAGCACTCGTATTATAAAAGAAATTTACTGTTTCTTGAATAGAAAGAGAAACTGTTACGCTGCTTCAAATTACAACATGTGTGTTGCTTGTCAAATATAACCTCAGCATTGTCACAACTTTGTTCAGACTTTATGTCAAGACTAAGAATACCATGAGGACATACATAGTAATTACTAATTTCTCAGTCTAGCCGCACCACAAAACCTCTGTTGTTCTCCTTTTCAAGCAGTCTGCTGTACATAGAAACATCACATATGTTATCAAAAATATTTAACAATTTCTCTTTATAACTTCCTGTTTACAAATGAGTTAAAGTGTATCTATGGCATCGAGGTGTCACATAAACTTGTTAGATACAGAATAGACAGTCCAAATGATTAACTCTGACAATCATGGTTGAATTACAGTCTATAGGCTATCAGCCTGTTTTTTACCCTTTGAAAAGAGTGAAAGATGTGCTTATAAAAGGCCAACAGTGCTTAATATTGACAGTTTGTCACAGTTTGTCTTGAGGAATCAAAGTACACAAGCCAGGAAATCACTGTGAGAGATAAACACCCTGACATTTTTAGGAAGTATTGATCTCAAGCCTCACTTATCTGTTTTTATACTCAAACGGCAAACAGAGTCTGAGTTCTTCCTGATGTGATACCATGTGCACATCCTGAGTTTAGGTTATGGAAAACAGAAGTCAGAAAAGTGAAAAAAACAAAACAGAAAACAGCATACCCCTCCATGGCCGCACAGTGTCTAGTCTCTGTTTTTACTGCTTGTGCAAAAATAACAATACGGGCAGTACAGGAGGAAATCTCCTGCCATCTGGAGCGGATGTCAGACTCATTATTGACTGACCTGTTTATTTAGATACTAATTGCTACTGGTGCGAGGATATAATGGAAAGTCTGAAATCCTAAATAAACCCAAAGCAAGTTTAATTTCACTGTATTCTGCACGATCCGTTATGCGCAGAACAATGATGATGATGTTTTGATGATCTTTGCAGGAATGTTGACAGAAGCTGGCGAGAAACTGATGTTATTCTTCACAGCGCTTCGAATCCCACAGAGATAATATGCAAAGATCGTTCTGCAGGTTTTGGTTTTCATCATGTAGATCTTCTTTTTTATTACTCTTGTTCTGAGATATCACATCACTCTGCTTGATTTCAGATGATCAAAGGTAATGCCCACGATAGAGGTATCTGGCGTTTCGTGGCGTACATTTTGCTGGAGATTTGTCACATTTCTAAATCAGTGAGAAAGATATCAAGGTGAACCACTCAAAAGTTGCTCTGTGCTTTCAAGAAGCTTACCCAAAAACTAAGGACTCTGCTACTCTTCTACACTTTATATACATTGTTTATGTACACCTATATGAGCTGTTTATATTTTTGACTGTTATCAGTATGTAAAGTTACATTTAATCTATTTGTTGCAAGATTATTTTTAATATAACTCACAACAGCTAACAGCCTTGTGTAGAGTCAACAACCTGTCTCTGAACGTGGACAAAACAAAGAGATGATTGTTGACTTCAGGAGAGCACAGAGAGATCACTGCCTACTTAACATTAATGGATCCTCTGTGGAGATCATCAAGAGCACCAAATTCCTTGGTGTCCACCTGGCGGAGAACCTCTCCTGGTCCCTCCTGGTCCAGCTCCATAACCAAGAAGGCCCAGCAGTGTCTCTACTTCCCGCGGAAGCTGAGAAAAGCCCATCTCCTTCCACCCATTCTCACCACATTCTACAGAGCGACTATCCAGAGCCTCCTGAGCAGCTGCATCACTGCCTGGCATGGTAACTGCACCGTATCGGATCGCAATACACTACAACGGATAGTTAGAGCAGCTGAGAAGATCATTGGAGCTTATCTTCCCTCCATCAGGGACACTTACATACCCGCTCCATCCACAAAACCACCAGCATTGTGAAGAACCCCACACACCCCTCACACGCACTCTTCCCCCTGCTGCCTTCTGGAAAGAGGTACCGGAGCATCCGGGGCCTCACTAGCAGACTACGGAACAGTTTCTTCCCCCAAGACGTCAGACTCCTGAATGCTCAGTGAACGGACTGAAAGAAACACACACGCACACCTGCATACACATCACTACCAAGCACTTATCTGCAGTATCTCTCTCTCTCTCTCTCTCTCTCTCTCTCTCTCTCTCTCTCTCTCTCTCTCTCTCTCTCACACACACACACACACCTACAGACACCAAGTTATTTTTGCACAATACTCAGCATTTTGTACATTTCCATTGCACTGTCTTGTCTTGTTTATTTTTGCATTTCTTTTTGCACATTGCACTTTACGTAGTCCTGTGTTTGTCCGTTATATGTCATATGTATGGTTGAAATGACAACAAAAGCCACTTCACATGACTTGACTTGATTTAAGAACGTTTTTGGATTGTAATGAAATTTGCATATTTTTGAAGTTCCCCTAATTTTAAATATGAATTAATGTATTAATATAGAATTATTTTAAGTGTGCTTGTGGTAAAATATGTACAAAAAATGATGCCTAATTTAAAAAATTTATAAAACGTAATTGTATTTAATTATATCCTGAGTACAGTTGGAGAGACACCAAGGTCAACTTAAGTGGTTTTATTTCATTTAAAGTTACAGTCAGCTGATTTTAAATGGGAGAAAGGCACTAAATGACACATTATGATAATTTTCCAGATGTTTTGGGCTAACTGGGGCCAGCAGCAGCAACTCTTTCTGCATTGTCTCGCTGAGCGAAATTCAGGCAGGTTTAGACAGCAGTAGAGTGATTTGGATGTTGCTGATCTCCCGCTGTGTCAGCTGGAGCATTCATCACCCTGGCAACCCATCCTTTTCCTCAAATCACATAAATTCTCTCTGCAAAATGCTTTCACTGAAACCAAACTAAGAGCGGGCAGCTTCTTACAGAGTCAGGAGATAAAATCACCTGTGGGGTCTGCATACATTCAACTCGCTTCTCGCAAACATGGAAATGTGTTCCTTGACCTCTCCGTTTCAAAGGTTGAGCCTGTACTGCGAGGCTCCGGACATACGTGGAGTTTAAGTTGGAAACCTCCAGCGGGGACTTCATGATTGAGCATGTGTTTCCTTAGAATTAGTCACGGTGACTTTTCCCCTCAAGAGAAGTTATTTTTAACAACAAAGGCTTTCATGTTGAGCAACAGCAGCCAATAACAATTGAAAGGAAGTGTTAAGCTTTAAGCTCCGAGCAGATGCTAAGGTTAATGTTTGGTGCATCACACTGAGGAAATCTGTGCTAAAAGCCTTATGGTTGTGCTTCTGTTAAGCACAACATATAAGATTTGAATTCTTGCTTAAATCAGTGGAGGAATAGAGGAAAATATTCACAACCTCTTGGACGTGAAAAATGACATTTAAACCCGAAGGAATTAACAAATCCCCGTTCCTGATGTGACAGCTTTACATAGCTCTCATTTCCTCTTTGTTCAGGAAAACCTGATTAATTAAAAGATGTGGTTTTCCCAGCTCATGTAAAAAGACTGCCTAGCGTATGATATGATTAGCATGACATAATGATAATACATCCCAGAGGGCAGTCCGTTGCACTAAAGCGGAAATTATTTCTCATTTTGCAGGGCTAACAAAGGAATTCCCTGTTTCATCTGCACAGCCTGGTTGAGAAAGATTTTGAAGAGGTCTGCGAGGTCCCACTCCCCTCACTGCTGACCCAGTAGCACCGTCCACCCCCGCCAAACCCAGGAGCCATAAATGGAACCAATCATTTGTGCGAGGGGAGTGGAGCAAATTTACTGCGGATGGTCTCCTTACAAAGAGCCACACCACTGTCACAACAGGACTGGGATCAGCTGCTCCAACTTTAGGGCATGCTTTACACAGCCACTGATGCAGACACAACTTCTGTTATCACTCAGCATTCATGCACCTCTCCGGTGCCTGTCTGCACCCACAGAGAGATACCATGTTCACTGTTCAGGCTGCTAAATTATAGGCATATCTCTTAGGGACACCACAAGTTGTTTGGATTTCACAACGTACCTAAAACAAATTCGAGGTCAGTTCCCACTCTCAGTCCTTTAAAATCAGGGCACTCACTCTCTTGTTGAATCTGTGGTACTCTACTTTAGTTTATTGTACTCCTGTTTGTGTCTTAACATATTTAACATATAATATAAGCATGGTGTATCACCTCGTTGAACGATCCATCCAACTGTTCTCTCTCTGGTTATCTAATTCAGGGTTAAGGGAAGCTGGAGCCTATTCTAGGTGACACAGGATGAGAGGCAGGCTA